>NC_089231.1:340000-683500 GCF_963924675.1 Phocoena phocoena
TACCCTAAACCGTCCCCTAATCCTAACCCGTACGCTAACACTAACCCGTACCCTAACACGTATGCTCACCCTAAACCGTTGTCGTAAACTAACTTCTCCCCTAAACCGTCCCCATCCCCTAACCCTAACCCTAACCCTAACCCTAACCCTAACCCTTACCCGATGCCTTACACTAACCCGTCCCCTAATCCTAACCCATACGTTAACACTAACCCATACCCTAACACGTACGCTGACCCTAAACCATTGTCGTACCCTAACCTGTCCCTTAACCCGTCCCCGTCCCCTAACCCTAACCCTAACCCTAACCCTTACCCGAAGCCTTACCCTAACCCGTCCCCTTATCCTAAACCGTACGCAAACACTAACCCATAACCTAACACTTACGCTCACCCTAAACCGTTGTCGTACCCTAACCTGTCCCCTAAACCATCCCCGTCCTCTAACCCTAACCCTAACCCTAACCCTAACCCTTATGCGAAGCCTTACCCTAACCTGTCCCCTAATCCTAACCCGTACGCTAACACTAACCTGTACCCTAACACGTACGCTCACAATAAACTGTTGTCGTACCCTAACCTATCCCCTAAACCGTGCCCGTCCCCTAACCCTAACCCTAAGCCTAACCCTAAACCTAACCCTTACCCGAAGCCTTACCCTAATCCGTCCCCTAATACTAACCCGTACCCTAACACGTACGCTCACCCTAAACCGTTGTCGTAAACTAACTTGTCCCCTAAACCGTCCCCATCCCCTAACCCTAACCCTAACCCTAACCCTAACCCTTACCCGAAGCCTTACCCTAACCCGTCCCTTAATCCTAACCCGTATGCTAACACTAACCCGTACCCTAACACGTACGCTCACCCTAAACAGTTGTCGTACACTAACCTGTCCTGTAAACCGTCCCCGACCCCTAACCCTAACCCTAACCCTACCCCTAACCCTAACCCTTACCCGAAGCCTTACCCTAACCCGTCCCCTAATCCTAAACCATACGCTAACACTCACCCGTACCCTAACACGTACTCTCACCCTAAACCGTTGTCGTCCCCGAACCTGTCCCCTAAACCTTCCCCGTCCCCTAACCCTAAACCTAACCTTACCCCTAACCCTAACCGTTACCCGAAGCCTTACCCTAACACGTCCCCTAATCCTAACCCGTACCCTAACACGTACGCTCACCCTAAACCGTTGTCGTACCCTAACCTGTCCCCTAAACCGTCCCCATCACCTAACCCTAACCCTAACCCTACCCCTAACCCTAAACCTTACCCGAAACCTTACCCTAACCCGTCCCCTAATCCTAACCCGTACGCTAACACTAACCCGTACCCTAACACGTACGCTCACCCTAAACCGTTGTCGTACCCTAACCTGTCCCCAAACCTTCCCCGCCCCTAACCCTAAACCTAACCCTACCCCTAAGCCTAACCGTTACCCGAAGCCTTACCCTAACCCGTCCCCTAATCCTAACCCTTACGCTAACACTAACCCGTACCCTAACACGTACGCTCACCCTAAGCAGTTGTCGTAAACTAACTTGTCCCCTAAACCGTACCCATTCCCTAACCCTAAACCTAACCCTAACCCTAACCCTAACCCTTACCCGAAGCCTTACCCTAACCCGTCCCCTAATCCTAACCCGTATGCTAACACTAACCCGTACCATAACACGTACACTGACCCTAAACCGTTGTCGTACCCTAACCTTTCCCCTAAACTGTCCCCGTCCCATAACCCTAACCCTAAACCTAACCCTAACCCTAACCCTAACCCTTACCCGAAGCCTTACACTAACCCGTCCCCTAATTCTAACCCGTACGCTAAGACTAACCCGTACCTTAACACGTACGCTGACCGTAAACCGTTGTCGTACCCTAACCTGTCCCCTAAACTGTCCCCGTCCCATAACCCTAACCCTAACCCTAACCCTAACCCTAACACTAACCCTTACCCGAAGCCTTACACTAACCCGTCCCCTAATACTAACCTGTACGCTAACACTAACCCATACCCTAACAGGTACGCTCACCCTAAACCGTTGTCGTAAACTAATTTGTCCCCTAAACCATCCCCATCCCCTAACCCTAACCCTAACCCTAACCCTAACCCTAACCCTAACCCTTACCCGAAGCCTTACACTAACCCGTCCCGTAATCCTAACCCGTACGCTAACACTAACCCGTACCCTAACATGTACGCTGACCCTAAAACGTTGTCGTACCCTAACCTGTCCCCTAAACTGTCCCCATCCCGTAACCCTAACCCTAACCCTAACCCTAACCCTAACACTTAACCGAAGCCTTACCCTAACCCGTCCCCTAATCCTAACCCGTACGCTAACACTAACCCGTACCCTAACATGTACGCTGACCCTAAACCGTTGTCGTACCCTAACCTTTCCCCTAAACTGTCCCTGTCCCATAACCCCAACCCTAACGCTAACCCTAATCCTAACTCTAACCCTTACCCGAAGCCTTACCCTAACCCGTCCCCTAATTCTAACCCGTACGCTAACACTAACCCGTACCCTAACACGTACGCTCACCCTAAACCGTTGTCGTAAACTAACTTGTCCCCTAAACCGTCCCCATCCCCTAACCCTAACCCTAACCCTACCCCTAAGCCTAACCGTTACCCGAAGCCTTACCCTAACCCGTCCCCTAATCCTAACCCGTACGCTAACACTAAACCGTACCCTAACACGTACGCTCACCCTAAACCGTTGTCGTACCCTAACCTGTCCCCTAAACCGTCCCCGTCCCCTAACCCTAACCCTAACCCTACCCCTAACCCTAAACCTTACCCGAAACCTTACCCTAACCCGTCCCCTAATCCTAACCCGTACGCTAACACTAACCCGTACCCTAACACGTACGCTCACCATAAACCGTTGTCGTACCCTAACCTGTCCCCTAAACCTTCCCCGTCCCCTAACCCTAAACCTAACCCTACCCCTAAGCCTAACCGTTACCCGAAGCCTTACCCTAACCCGTCCCCTACTCCTAACCCTTACGCTAACACTAACCCGTACCCTAACACGTACGCTCACCCTAAACCGTTTTCGTAAACTAACTTGTCCCCTAAACCGTCCCCATCCCCTAACCCTAAACCTAACCCTAACCCTAACCCTAACCCTTACCCGAAGCCTTACCCTAACCCGTCCCCTAATCCTAACCCGTACGCTAACACTAACCCGTACCCTAACACGTACACTGACCCTAAACCGTTGTCGTACCCTAAACTTTCCCCTAAACTGTCCCCGTCCCAAAACCCCAACACTAAACCTAACCCTAACCCTAACCCTAACCCTTACCCGAAGCCTTACCCTAACCCGTCCCCTAATCCTAACCCGTACGCTAACACTAACCCGTACCCTAACACATACGCTCACCCTAAACCGTTGTCGTGCCCTAACCTGTCCCCTAAACCGTCCCCGTCACCTAACCCTAACCCTAACCCTACACCTAACCCTAACACTTACCCGTAGCCTTACACTAACCCGTCCCCTAATCCTAACCCGTACGCTAACACTAACCCGTACACTAACACGTATGTTCACCCTAAACCGTTGTCGTAAACTAACTTTTCCCCTAAACCGTCCCCATCCCCTAACCCTAACCCTAACCCTAACCCTAACCCTAACCCTTACCCGAAGTCTTACACTAACCCGTCCCCTAATCCTAACCCGTACGTTAACACTAACCCGTACCCTAACACGTACGCTGACCCTAAACCATTGTCGTACCATAACCTGTCCCCTAAACCGTCCCCGTCCCCTAACCCTAACCCTAACCCTAACCCTTACCCGAAGCCTTACACTAACCCGTCCCCTAATCCTAACCCGTACGCTAACACTAACCCGTACCCTAACACGTACGCTCACCCTAAACCGTTGTCGTAAACTAATTTGTCCCCTAAACCGTCCCCATCCCCTAACCCTAACCCTAACCCTAACCCTAACCCTTACCCGAAGCCTTACACTAACCCGTCCCCTAATACTAAACTGTACGCTAACACTAACCCATACCCTAACACGTACGCTCACCCTAAACCGTTGTCGTAAACTAACTTGTCCCCTAAACCGTCCCCATCCCCTAACCCTAACCCTAACCCTAACCCTAACCCTAACCCTAACCCTTACCCGAAGCCTTACCCTAACCCGTCCCGTAATCCTAACCCGTACGCTAACACTAACACTTACCCTAACACGTACGCTCACCCTAAACCGTTGTCGTATCCTAACCTGTCCCCTAAACCTTCTCCGTCCCCTAACCCTAACCCTAACCCTACCCCTTACCCTAACCGTTACCCGAAGCCTTACCCTAACCCGTCCCCTAATCCTAACCCTTACGCTAACACTAACCCGTACCCTAACACGTACGCTCACCCTAAACCGTTGTCGTAAACTAACTTGTCCCCTAAACTGTCCCCATCCCCTAACCCTAACCCTAACCCTAAACCTAACCCTAGCCCTTACCCGAAGCCTTACCCTAACCCGTCCCCTAATCCTAACCCGTACGCTAACACTAACCCGTACCCTAACACGAACGCTCACCCTAAACCGTTGTCGTAAACTAACTTGTCCCCTAAACCGTGCCCATCCCCTAACCCTAACCCTAACCCTAACCCTAACCCTAACCCTTACCCGAAGCCTTACCCTAACCCGTCCCCTAATCCTAACCCGTACGCTAACACTAACCCGTACCCTAACACGTACGCTGACCCTAAACCGTTGTCGTACCCTAACCTGTCCCCTAAACTGTCCCCGTCCCATAACCCTAACCGTAACCCTAACCCTAACCCTAACCGTTACCCGAAGCCTTACCCTAACCCGTCCCCTAATCCTAACCCTTACGCTAACACTAACCCGTACACTAACACGTACGCTTACACTAAACCGTTGTCGTACCCTAACCTGTCCCCTAAACCATCCCCGTCCCCTAACCCTAACCCTAACCCTACCCCTAACCCTAACCCTTACCCGAAGCCTTACCCTAAACCGTCCCCTAATCCTAACCCGTACGCTAACACTAACCCGTACCCTAACACGTAAGCTCACCCTAAACCGTTGTCGTACACTAACCTGTCCCCTAAACCTTCCCCGTCCCCTAACCCTAAACCTACCCCTACCCCTAACCCTAACCGTTACCCGAAGCCTTACCCTAACCCGTCCCGTAATCCTAACCCTTACGCTAACACTAACCCATACCCTAACACGTACGCTCACCCTAAACTGTTGTCGTAAACTAACTTGTCCCCTAAAACTTCCCCATCCCCTAACCCTAACCCTAACCCTAACCCTAACCCTAACCCTTACCCGAAGCCTTACCCTAACCCGTCCCCTAATCCTAACCCGTACTTTAACACTAACCCGTACCCTAACACGTACACTGACCCTAAACCGTTGTCGTACCCTAACCTTTCCCATAAACTGTCCCCGTCCCATAACCCCAACCCTAACCCTAACCCTAACCCTAACCCTAACCCTTACCCGAAGCCTTACCCTAACCCGTCCCCTAATTCTAACCCGTACGCTAACACTAACCCGTACACTAAAACGTACGCTGACCGTAAACCGTTGTCGTATCCTAACCTGTCCCCTAAACTGTCCCCGTCCCATAACCCTAACCCTAACCCTAACCCTAACCCTAAACCTTACCCGAAGCCTTACCCTAACCCGTCCCCTAATCCTAACCCGTACGCTAACACTAACCCGTACCCTAACACGTATGCTCACCCTAAACCGTTGTCGTAAACTAACTTCTCCCCTAAACCGTCCCCATCCCCTAACCCTAACCCTAACCCTAACCCTAACCCTAACCCTTACCCGATGCCTTACACTAACCCGTCCCCTAATCCTAACCCATACGTTAACACTAACCCGTACCCTAACACGTACGCTGACCCTAAACCATTGTCGTACCCTAACCTGTCCCTTAACCCGTTCCCGTCCCCTAACCCTAACCCTAACCCTAACCCTTACCCGAAGCCTTACCCTAACCCGTCCCCTTATCCTAAACCGTACGCAAACACTAACCCATAACCTAACACTTACGCTCACCCTAAACCGTTGTCGTACCCTAACCTGTCCCCTAAACCATCCCCGTCCTCTAACCCTAACCCTAACCCTAACCCTAACCCTTATGCGAAGCCTTACCCTAACCTGTCCCCTAATCCTAACCCGTACGCTAACACTAACCTGTACCCTAACACGTACGCTCACAATAAACTGTTGTCGTACCCTAACCTATCCCCTAAACCGTGCCCGTCCCCTAACCCTAACCCTAAGCCTAACCCTAAACCTAACCCTTACCCGAAGCCTTACCCTAATCCGTCCCCTAATACTAACCCGTACCCTAACACGTACGCTCACCCTAAACCGTTGTCGTAAACTAACTTGTCCCCTAAACCGTCCCCATCCCCTAACCCTAACCCTAACCCTAACCCTAACCCTTACCCGAAGCCTTACCCTAACCCGTCCCTTAATCCTAACCCGTATGCTAACACTAACCCGTACCCTAACACGTACGCTCACCCTAAACAGTTGTCGTACACTAACCTGTCCTGTAAACCGTCCCCGACCCCTAACCCTAACCCTAACCCTACCCCTAACCCTAACCCTTACCCGAAGCCTTACCCTAACCCGTCCCCTAATCCTAAACCATACGCTAACACTAACCCGTACCCTAACACGTACTCTCACCCTAAACCGTTGTCGTACCCGAACCTGTCCCCTAAACCTTCCCCATCCCCTAACCCTAAACCTAACCTTACCCCTAACCCTAACCGTTACCCGAAGCCTTACCCTAACACGTCCCCTAATCCTAACCCGTACCCTAACACGTACGCTCACCCTAAACCGTTGTCGTACCCTAACCTGTCCCCTAAACCGTCCCCATCCCCTAACCCTAACCCTAACCCTACCCCTAACCCTAAACCTTACCCGAAACCTTACCCTAACCCGTCCCCTAATCCTAACCCGTACGCTAACACTAACCCGTACCCTAACACGTACGCTCACCCTAAACCGTTGTCGTACCCTAACCTGTCCCCTAAACCTTCCCCGCCCCTAACCCTAAACCTAACCCTACCCCTAAGCCTAACCATTACCCGAAGCCTTACCCTAACCCGTCCCCTAATCCTAACCCTTACGCTAACACTAACCCGTACCCTAACACGTACGCTCACCCTAAGCAGTTGTCGTAAACTAACTTGTCCCCTAAACCGTACCCATCCCCTAACCCTAAACCTAACCCTAACCCTAACCCTAACCCTTACCCGAAGCCTTACCCTAACCCGTCCCCTAATCCTAACCCGTATGCTAACACTAACCCGTACCATAACACGTACACTGACCCTAAACCGTTGTCGTACCCTAACCTTTCCCCTAAACTGTCCCCGTCCCATAACCCTAACCCTAAACCTAACCCTAACCCTAACCCTAACCCTTACCCGAAGCCTTACACTAACCCGTCCCCTAATTCTAACCCGTACGCTAAGACTAACCCGTACCTTAACACGTACGCTGACCGTAAACCGTTGTCGTACCCTAACCTGTCCCCTAAACTGTCCCCGTCCCATAACCCTAACCCTAACCCTAACCCTAACACTAACCCTTACCCGAAGCCTTACCCTAACCCGTCCCCTAATCCTAACCCGTACGCTAACACTAACCCTTACCCTAACACGTACGCTCACCCTAAACCGTTGTCGTACCCTAACCTGTCCCCTAAACCTTCCCCGTCCCCTAACCCTAACCCTAACCCTACCCCTAACCCTAACCGTTACCCGAAGCCTTACCCTAACCCGTCCCCTAATCCTAACACTTACGCTAACACTAACCAGTACCCTAACACGTACGCTCACCCTAAACCGTTGTCGTAAACTAACTTGTCCCCTAAACCGTCCCCATCCCCTAACCCTAACCCTAACCCTAACCCTAACCCTAGCCCTTACCCGAAGCCTTACCCTAACCCGTCCCCTAATCATAACGCGTACGCTAACACCCGTACCCTAACACGAACGCTCACCCTAAACCGTTGTCGTAAACTAACTTGTCTCCTAAACCGTCCCCATCCCCTAACCCTTACCCTAACCCTAACCCTAACCCTAACCCTTACCTGAAGCCTTACCCTAACCCGTCCCCTAATCCTAACCCGTACGTTAACACTAACCCGTACCCTAACACGTACGCTGACCCTAAACCGTTGTCGTACCCTAATCTTTCCCCTAAAATGTCCCCGTCCCATAACCCCAACCCTAACCCTAACCCTAACCCTAACCCTAACCCTAACCCTAACCCTTACCCGAAGCCTTACCCTAACCCGTCCCCTAATTCTAACCCGTACGCTAACACTAACCCATACCTTAACACGTACGCTGACCGTAAACCGTTGTCGTACCCTAACCTGTCCCCTAAACTGTCCCCGTCCCATAACCCTAACCCTAACCCTAACCCTAACCCTAACCCTTACCCGAAGCCTTACCCTAACCCGTCCCCTAATCCTAACCCGTACGCTAACACTAACCCATAACCTAACACTTACGCTCACACTAAACCGTCGTCGTACCCTAACCTGTCCCCTAAACCATCCCCGTCCTCTAACCCTAACCCTAACCCAAACCCTAACCCTTATGCGAAGCCTTACCCTAACCCGTCCCCTAATACTAACCCGTACGCTAACACTAACCCGTACCCTAACACGTACGCTCACAATAAACTGTTGTCGTACCCTAACCTATCCCCTAAACCGTGCCCGTCCCCTAACCCTAACCCTAACCCTAACACTTACCCGAAGCCTTACCCTAACCCGTCCCCTAATCCTAACCCGTACGCTAACACTAACCCTTACCCTAACACGTACGCTCACCCTAAACCGTTGTCGTACCCTAACCTGTCCCCTAAACCTTCCCCGTCCCCTAACCCTAACCCTAACCCTACCCCTAACCCTAACCGTTACCCGAAGCCTTACCCTAACCCGTCCCCTAATCCTAACCCTTACGCTAACACTAACCCGTACCCTAACACGTACGCTCACCCTAAACCGTTGTCGTAAACTAACTTGTCCCCTAAACCGTCCCCATCCCCTAACCCTAACCCTAACCCTAACCCTAACCCTAGCCCTTACCCGAAGCCTTACCCTAACCCGTCCCCTAATCATAACGCGTACGCTAACACCCGTACCCTAACACGAACGCTCACCCTAAACCGTTGTCGTAAACTAACTTGTCTCCTAAACCGTCCCCATCCCCTAACCCTTACCCTAACCCTAACCCTAACCCTAACCCTTACCTGAAGCCTTACCCTAACCCGTCCCCTAATCCTAACCCGTACGTTAACACTAACCCGTACCCTAACACGTACGCTGACCCTAAACCGTTGTCGTACCCTAATCTTTCCCCTAAAATGTCCCCGTCCCATAACCGCAACCCTAACCCTAACCCTAACCCTAACCCTAACCCTAACCCTTACCCGAAGCCTTACCCTAACCCGTCCCCTAATTCTAACCCGTACGCTAACACTAACCCATACCTTAACACGTACGCTGACCGTAAACCGTTGTCGTACCCTAACCTGTCCCCTAAACTGTCCCCGTCCCATAACCCTAACCCTAACCCTAACCCTAACCCTAACCCTTACCCGAAGCCTTACCCTAACCCGTCCCCTAATCCTAACCCGTACGCTAACACTAACCCATAACCTAACACTTACGCTCACACTAAACCGTTGTCGTACCCTAACCTGTCCCCTAAACCATCCCCGTCCTCTAACCCTAACCCTAACCCAAACCCTAACCCTTATGCGAAGCCTTACCCTAACCCGTCCCCTAATCCTAACCCGTACGCTAACACTAACCCGTACCCTAACACGTACGCTCACAATAAACTGTTGTCGTACCCTAACCTATCCCCTAAACCGTGCCCGTCCCCTAACCCTAACCCTAAGCCTAACCCTAAACCTAACCCTTACCCGAAGCCTTACCCTATCCCGTCCCCTAATACTAACCCGTACCCTAACACGTACGCTCACCCTAAACCGTTGTCGTAAACTAACTTGTCCCCTAAACCGTCCCCATCCCCTAAACCTAACCCTAACCCTAACCCTAACCCTAACCCAAACCCTAACCCTTACCCGAAGCCTTACCCTAACCCGTCCCCTAATACTAACCCGTACGCTAACTCTAACCCGTACCCTAACACGTACGCTGATCCTAAACCGTTGTCGTGCACTAACCTGTCCCCTAAACTGTCCCCGTCCCGTAACCCTAACCCTAACCCTAACTCTAACACTTACCCAAAGCCTTACACTAACCCGTCCCCTAATCCTAACACTTACGCTAACACTAACCCGTACCCTAACACGTACGCTTACCCTAAACCGTTGTCGTAAACTAACTTGTCCCCTAAACCGTCCCCATCCCCTATCCCTAAACCTAACCCTAACCCTAACCCTAGCCCTTACCCGAAGCCTTACCCTAACCCGTCCCCTAATCCTAACCCGTATGCTAACACTAACCCGTACCCTAACACGAACGCTCACCCTAAATCGTTGTCGTAAACTAACTTGTCCCCTAAACCGTCCCCATCCCCTAACCCTAACCCTAACCCTAACCCTAACCCTAACCCTAACGCTTACCCGAAGCCTTACCCTTACCCGTCCCCTAATCCTAACCCGTACGCTAACACTAACCCGTACCCTAACACGTACGCTGACCCTAAACCGTTGTCGTACCCTAACCTGTCCCCTAAACTGTCCCCGTCCCATAACCCTTACACTAACCCTAACTCTAACCCTTACCCGAAGCCTTATCCTAACCCGTCCCCTAATCCTAACACGTACCCTAACACGTACGCTCACCCTAAACCGTTGTCATACACTAACCTGTCCTGTAAACCGTCCCCGACCCCTAACCCTAACCCTAACCCTACCCCTAACCCTAACCCTTACCCGAAGCCTTACCCTAACCCGTCCCCTAATCCTAACCCGTACGCTAACACTAACCCGTACCCTAACACGTACGCTCACCCTAAACCGTTGTCGTACCCTAACCTATCCCCTAAACCTTCCCCGTCCCCTAACCATAAACCTAACCTTACCCCTAAACCTAACCGTTACCCGAAGCCTTACCCTAACACGTCCCCTAATCCTAACACTTACGCTAACAGTAAACCGTACCCTGACACGTACGCTCACCCTAAACCGTTGTCATAAACTAAGTTGTCCCCTAAACCGTCCCCATCCCCTAACCCTAACCCTAACCCTAACCCTAACCCTTACCCGAAGCCTTGCCCTAACCCGTCCCCTAATCCTAACCCGTACGCTAACACCCGTACCCTAACACGAACGCTCACCCTAAACCGTTGTCGTAAACTAACTTGTCCCCTAAACCGTCCCCATCCCCTAACCCTAACCCTAACCCTAACCCTAACCCTTACCCGAAGCCTTACCCTAACACATCCCCTAATCCTAAACCGTACCCTAACACTAACCCGTACCCTAACACGTACGCTGACCCTAAACCGATGTCGTACGCTAACCTTTCCCCTAAACTGTCCCCGTCCCATAACCCCAACCCTATCGCTAACCCTAACCCTAACGCTAACCCTTACCCGAAGCCTTACCCTATCCCGTCACCTAATTCTAATCCGTACCCTTACACTAACCCGTACCCTAACACGTACGCTCACCCTAAACCGTTGTCGTACACTAACCTGTCCCTTAAACTGTCCCCGTCCCATAACCCTAACCCTAACCCTAACCCTAACCCTAACCCTTACCCGAAGCCTTACCCTAACCCGTCCCCTAATCCTAACGCGTACGCTAACACTAACCCGTACCCTAACAAGTACGCTCACCCTAAACCGTTGTCGTACCCTAACCTGTCCCCTAAACCGTCCCCGTCACCTAACCCTAACCCTAACCCTACCCCTAACCCTAACACTTACCCGAAGCCTTACACTAACCCGTCCCCTAATCCTAACCCGTACAATAACACTAACCCGTACCCTAACAAGTACGCTCACCCTAAACTGTTGTCGTACCCTAACCTGTCCCCTAAACCGTCCCCGTCACCTAACCCTAACCCTAACCCTACCCCTAACCCTAACCGTTACCCGAAGCCTTACCCTAACCAGTCCCCTAATCCAAACCCTTACGCTAACACTAACCAATACCCTAACACGTACGCTCACCCTAAACAGTTGTCGTAAACTAACTTGTCCCCTAAACCGTCCCCATCCCCTAACCCTAACCCTAACCCTAACCCTTACCCGAAGCCTTACACTAACCCGTCCCCTAATCCTAACCCGTACGCTAACACCCGTACCCTAACACGAACGCTCACCCTAAACCATTGTCGTAAACTAACTTGTCCCCTAAACCGTCCCCATCTCCTAACCCTAACCCTAAACCTAACCCTTACCCAAAGCCTTACCCTAACCCGTCCCCTAATCCTAACCCGTACGCTAACACTAAACAGTACCCTAACACGTACGCTGACCCTAAACCGTTGTCGTACCCTAGCCTTTCCGCTAAACTGTCCCCGTCCCATAACCCCAACCGTAACCCTAAGCCTAACCCTAACCCTAACCCTAACCCTTACCCGAAGCCTTACCCTAACCCGTCCCCTAATTCTAACCCGTACGCTAACACTAACCCGTACCCTAACACGTACGCTCACCCTAAACCGTTGTCGTAAACTAACTTGTCCCCTAAAACGTCCCCATCCCCTAACCCTAACCCTAACCCTAACCCTAACCCTAACCCTTACCCGAAGTCTTACCCTAACCAGTGCCCTAACCCTAACCCGTACGCGTACACTAACCCGTACCCTAACACGTACGCTCACCCTAAACCATTGTCGTACACTAACCTGTCCCCTAAACTGTCCCCGTCCCATAACCCTAACCCTAACCCTAACCCTAACCCTAACCCTTACCCGAAGCCTTACCCTAACCCGTCCCCTAATCCTAACCCGTACGCTAACACTAACCTGTACCCTAACAAGTACGCTCACCCTAAACCATTCTTGTACCCTAACCTGTCCCCTAAACCGTCCCCGTCACCTAACCCTAACCCTAAACCTACCCCTAACCCTAACCCTACCCCTAACCCTAACCGTTACCCGAAGCCTTACACTAACCCGTCCCCTAATCCTAACCCGTACAATAACACTAACCCGTACCCTAACAAGTACGCTCACCCTAAACCGTTGTCGTACCCTAACCTGTCCCCTAAACCGTCCCCGTCACCTAAACCTAACCCTAACCCTAACCCTAACCGTTACCCGAAGCCTTACCCTAACCAGTCCCCTAATCCTAAACCTTACGCTAACACTAACCCGTACCCTAAAACGTACGCTCACCCTAAACCGTTGTCGTAAACTAACTTGTCCCCTAAACCGTCCCCATCCCCTAACCCTAACCCTAACCCTAACCCTAACCCCAACCCTAAACCTAACCCTTACCCAAAGCCTTACCCTAACCCGTCACCTAATCCTAACCCGTATGCTAACACTAACCCGTACCCTAACACGTACGCTGACCCTAAACCGTTGTCATACCCTAGCCTTTCCCCTAAACTGTCCCCGTCCCATAACCCCAACCCTAACCCTAAGCCTAACCCTAACCCTAACCCTAACCCTTACCCGAAGCCTTACCCTAAACCTTCCCTTAATACTACCCCGTACGCTAACACTAATCCGTACCCTAACACGTACGCTCACCCTAAACCGTTGTCGTACCCTAACCTGTCCCCTACACCGTCCCCATCCCCTAACCCTAACCCTAACCCTAACCCTAACCCTAACCCTTACCCGAAGCCTTACCCTAACCCGACCCCTAATCCTAAACCGTACGCTAACACTAACCCTTACCCTAACACGTACGCTGACCCTAAACCGTTGTCGTACCCTAACCTGTCCCCTAAACCGTCCCTTTCCCCTAACCCTAACCCTAAACCTAACCCTTAACCGAAGCCTTACCCTAACCCGTCCACTAATCCTAACCCGTACGCTAACACTAACCCGTACCCTAACACGTACGCTGACCCTAAACCGTTGTCGTACCCTAACCTGTCCCCTAAACCTTCCCCGTCCCCTAACCCTAACCCTAACCATAAAGCTAACCCTAACCCTTACCCGAAGCATTACACTAAACCGTCCCCGAATCCTAACCCGTACGCTAACACTAACCAGTACCCTAACACGTACGCTGACCCTACACCGTTGTCGTACCCTAACCTGTCCCCTAAACCGTCCCCGTCCCCTAACCCTAACCCTAACACTACCCCTAACCCTAACCCTTACCCGAAGCCTTACCCTAAACCGTCCCCTAATCCTAACCCGTACGCTAACACTAACCCGTGCCCTAACACGTACGCTCAACCTAAATCGTTGTCGTACCCTAACCTGTCCCCTAAGCTGTCCCCGTCCCATAACCCTAACCCTAAGCCTAACCCTAACCCTAACACTTGCCCGAAGCCTTACACTAACCCGTCCCCTAATCCTAACCCGTACGCTAACACTAACCCATACCCTAACACGTACGCTCACCCAAAAACGTTGTCGTACCCTAACCTGTCCCCTAAACCGTCCCCGTCCCATAACCCTAACCCTAACCCAAACCCTAACCCTAACCCTTACCCGAAGCCTTACCCTTACCCGTCCCCTAATCCTAACCCGTACGCTAACACTAACCCGTACCCTAACACGTACGCTCACCCTAAACCGTTGTCATAAACTAATTTGTCCCCTAAACCGTCCCCATCCCCTAACCCTAACCCTAACCCTAACCCTAACCCTAACCCTTACCCGAAGCCTTACCCTAACCCGTCCCCTAATCCTAACCCGTACGCTAACACTAACCCGTACCCTAACACGTACGCTCACCCTAAACTGTTGTCGTACCCTAACCTGTCCCCTAAACCATCCCCGTCCTCTAACCCTAACGCTAAACCTAACCCTTACCCGAAGCCTTACCCTAACCTGTCCCCTAATCCTAAGCCGTTCGCTAACACTAAACCGTACCCTAACACGTATGCTCACCCTAAACCGTTGTCGTACCCTAAACTATCCCCTAAACCATCCCCGTCCTCTAACCCTAACCCTAACCCTAACACTAAACCTAACCCTTACCCGAAGCCTTACCCAAACCCGTCTCCTAATCCTAACCCGTACGCTAACACTAACCCGTACCCTAACACGTACGCTCACACTAAACTATTGTCGTACCCTAACCTATCCCCTAAACCGTCCCCGTCCCCTAACCCTAACCCTAAGCCTAACCCTAACCCTAACCCTTACCCGAAGCCTTACCCTAACCCGTCCCCTAATCCTAACCCTTACGCTAACACTAACCCGTACCCTAACACGTACGCTCACCCTAAACCGTTGTCGTACTCTAACCTGTCCCCTAAACCGTCCCCGTCCCCTAACCCTAACCCTAACCCTAAGCATAACCCTAACCCTTACCCGAAGCCTTAACCTAAACCTTCCCCTAATCCTAACCCGTACGCTAACACTGAGCCGTACCCTAACACGTACGCTCACCCTAAACAGTTGTCGTATACTAACCGATCCCCTAAACTGTCCCCGTCCCATAACCCAGAGCCTAACCCTAACCCTAACTCTAACCCTTACCCGATGCCTTACCCTAACCCGTCCCCTAATCCTAACCCGTAAGCTAACACTAACCCGTACCCTAACACGTACGCTCACCCTAAACCGTTGTCGTACCCTAACCTGTCCCCTAAACCGTCCCCGTCCCCTAACCCTAACCCTAAATCTACCCCTAACCCTAACCCTTACCCGAAGCCTTACCCTAACCCGTCCCCTAATCCTAACCCGTACGCTAACACTAAACCGTACCCTAACACGTACGCTCACCCTAAAACGTTGTCGTACCCTAAACTGTCCCCTAAACCGTCCCCGTCCCATAACCCTAACCCTAACCCTAACCCTAACCCTAACCCTTACCCGAAGCCTTACCCTAACCCGTCCCCTAATCCTAACCCGTACAGTAACACTAACCCGTACCCTAACACGTAGCTCACCCTAAACCATTGTCGTACACTAACCTGTCCCCTAAACCATCCCCGTCCTCTAACCCTAACCCTAACCCTAACCCTAAACCTAACCCTTACCCGAAGCCTTACCCTAACACGTCCCCTAATCCTAACCCGTACGCTAACACTAACCCGTACCCTAACACGTACTCTCACCCTAAACCGTTGTCGTACACTAACCTGTCCCCTAAACCGTCCCCATCCTCTAACCCTAACCCTAAACCTACCCCTAACCCTAACCCTTACCCGAAGCCTTACCCTAACCCGTCCCCTAATCCTAACCCGTACGCTAACACTAACCCGTACCCTAACACGTACGCTCACCCTAAATCGTTGTCGTAAACTAACTTGTCCCATAAACCGCCCCCATCCCCTAACCCTAACCCTAAACCTAACCCTAAAACTAACCCTAACCCTTACCCGAAGGCTTACACTAACCCGTCCCCAAATCCTAACCCGTAAGCTAACACTAACCCGTACCCTAACACGTACGCTCACCCTAAACCGTTGTCGTACCCTAACCTGTCCCCTAAACCGTCCCCGTCCCATAACACTAACCCTAAACCTAACCCTAACCCTAACCCTTACCGGAAGACTTACCCTAACCCGTCCCCTAATCCTAACACGTACGCTAACACTAATCCGTACCCTAACACGTACGCTCACCCTAAACCGTTGCCGTAAAATTACTTGTCCCCTAAACCGTCCCCATCCCCTAACCCTAAACCTAACCCTAACCCTAACCCTAACCCTTACCCGAAGCCTTACCCTAACCCGTCCCCTAATCCTAACCCGTACGCTAACACTAACCCGTACCCTAACACGTACGCTCACACTAAACTGTTGTCGTACCCTAACCTATACCCTAAACCGTCCCCGTCCCCTAACCCTAACCCTAAGCCTAACCCAAACCCTAACCCTTACCCGAAGCCTTACCCTAACCCGTCCCCTAATCCTAACCCGTACACTAACACTAAACCGTACCCTAACACGTACGCTCACCCTAAACCGTTGTCGTAAACTAACTTGTCCCCTAAACCGTCCCCATCCCCTAAACCTAAGCCTAAGCCTAACCCTAACCCTAACCCTTACACGAAGCCTTACACTAACCCGTCCCCTAATCCTAACCCGTACACTAACACTAACCCGTACCCTAACACGTAGCTCACCCTAAACCATTGTCGTACCCTAACCTGTCCCCTAAACCATCCCCGTCCTCTAACCCTAACCCTAACCCTAAACCTAAACCTAACCCTTACCCGAAGCCTTACCCTAACACGTCACCTAATCCTAACTCCTATGCTAACACTAACCCGTACCCTAACACGTACTCTCACCCTAAACCGTTGTCGTACACTAACCTGTCCCCTAAACCGTCCCCATCCTCTAACCCTAACCCTAAACCTACCCCTAACACTAACCCTTACCCGAAGCCTTACCCTAACCCGTCCCCTAATCCTAACCCGTACGCTAACACTAACCCGTACCCTAACACGTACGCTCACCCTAAATCGTTGTCGTAAACTAACTTGTCCCATAAACCGTCCCCATCCCCTAACCCTAACCCTAAACCTAACCCTAACCCTAACCCTAACCCTTACCCGAAGCCTTACCCTAACCCGTCCCCTAATCCTAACCCGTAAGCTAACACTAACCCGTACCCTAACACGTACGCTCACCCTAAACCGTTGTCGTACCCTAACCTGTCCCCTAAACCGTCCCCGTCCCCTAACCCTAACCCTAAACCTACCCCTAACCCAAACCCTTGCCCGAAGCCTTACCCTAACCCGTCCCATAATCCTATCCCGTACGCTAACACTAAACCGTACCCTAACACGTACGCTCACCCTAAAACGTTGTCTTACCCTAACCTGTCCCCTAAACCGTCCCCGTCTCATAACCCTATCCCTAACCCTAACCCTAACCCTAACCCTTACCGGAAGCCTTACCCTAACCCGTCCCCTAATCCTAACCCGTACGCTAACACTAACCCGTACCCTAACACGTACGCTCACCCTAAACCGTTGTCGTAAACTTACTTGTCCCCTAAACCGTCCCCATCCCCTAACCCTAACCCTAACCCTTACCCGAAGCCTTACCCTAACCCGTCCCCTAATCCTAACCCGTACGCTAACACTAACCCGTACCCTAACACGTACGCTCACACTAAACTGTAGTCGTACCCTAACCTATCCCCTAAACCGTCCCCGTCCCCTAACCCTAACCCTAAGCCTAACCCTAACCCTAACCCTTACCCGAAGCCTTACCCTAACCCGTCCCCTAATCCTAACCCGTACACTAACACTAAACCGTACCCTAACATGTACGCTCACCCTAAACCATTGTCGTAAACTAACTTGTCCCCTAAACCGTCCCCATTCCCTAACCCTAACCCTAACCCTAACCCTAAACCTAACCCTTACCCGAAGCCTTACCCTAACCCGTCCCCTAATCCTAACCCGTACACTAACACTAACCCGTACCCTAACACGTAGCTCACCCTAAACCATTGTCGTACCCTAACCTGTCCCCTAAACCATCCCCGTCCTCTAACCCTAACCCTAACACTAACCCTAAACCTAACCCTTACCCGAAGCCTTACCCTAACACGTCACCTAATCCTAACACGAACGCTAACACTAACCCGTACCCTAACACGTACTCTCACCCTAAACCGTTGTCGTAAACTAACCTGTCCCCTAAACAGTCCCCATCCTCTAACCCTAACCCTAAACCTACCCCTAACCCTAACCCTTACCCGAAGCCTTACCCTAACCCGTTCCCTAGTCCTAACCCGTACGCTAACACTAACCCGTACCCTAACACGTACGCTCACCCTAAACCGTTGTCGTAAACTAACATGTGCAATAAACCGTCCCCATCCCCTAACCCTAACCCTGAACCTAACCCTAACCCTAACCCTAACCCTTACCCGAAGCCTTACCCTAACCCGTCCCCTAATCCTAACCCGTAAGCTAACACTAACCCGTACCCTAACACGTACGCTCACCCTAAACCGTTGTCGTACCCTAACCTGTCCCCTAAACCGTCTCCATCCCCTAACCCTAACCCTAAACCTACCCCTAACCCTAACCCTTACCCGAAGCCTTACCCTAACCCGTCCCATAATCCTAACCCGTACGCTAACACTAAACCGTACCCTAACACGTACGCTCACCCTAAAACGTTGTCTTACCCTAACCTCTCCCCTAAACCGTCCCCGTCCCATAACCCTAACCCTAACCCTAACCCTAACCCTTACCGGAAGCCTTACCCTAACCCGTCCCCTAATCCTAACCCGTACGTTAACACTAACCCGTACCCTAACACGTACGCTCACCCTAAACCGTTGTCGTAAACTAACTTGTCCCCTAAACCGTCCCCATCCCCTAACCCTAACCCTAACCCTAACCCTAACCCTAACCCTTACCCGAAGCCTTACCCTAACCCGTCCCCTAATCCTAACCCGTACGCTAACACTAAACCGTACCCTAACACGTACGCTCACCCTAAACCGTTGTCGTACCCTAACCTGTCCCCTAAACCGTCCCCGTCCCCTAACCCTAACCCTAACCCTAAGCCTAACCCTAACCCTTACCCGAAGCCTTACCCTAACCCGTCCCCTAATCCTAACCCGTACGCTAACACTAACCCGTACCCTAACACGTACGCTCACCCTAAATCGTTGTCGTAAACTAACTTGTCCCATAAACCGTCCCCATCCCCTAACCCTAACCCTAAACCTAACCCTAACCCTAACCCTAACCCTTACCCGAAGCCTTACCCTAACCCGTCCCCTAATCCTAACCCGTAAGCTAACACTAACCCGTACCCTAACACGTACGCTCACCCTAAACCGTTGTCGTACCCTAACCTGTCCCCTAAACCGTCCCCGTCCCCTAACCCTAACCCTAAACCTACCCCTAACCCTAACCCTTGCCCGAAGCCTTACCCTAACCCGTCCCATAATCCTATCCCGTACGCTAACACTAAACCGTACCCTAACACGTACGCTCACCCTAAAACGTTGTCTTACCCTAACCTGTCCCCTAAACCGTCCCCGTCTCTTAACCCTATCCCTAACCCTAACCCTAACCCTAACCCTTACCGGAAGCCTTACCCTAACCCGTCCCCTAATCCTAACCCGTACGCTAACACTAACCCGTACCCTAACACGTACGCTCACCCTAAACCGTTGTCGTAAACTTACTTGTCCCCTAAACCGTCCCCATCCCCTAACCCTAACCCTAACGCTTACCCGAAGCCTTACCCTAACCCGTCCCCTAATCCTAACCCGTACGCTAACACTAACCCGTACCCTAACACGTACGCTCACACTAAACTGTTGTCGTACCCTAACCTATCCCCTAAACCGTCCCCGTCCCCTAACCCTAACCCTAAGCCTAACCCTAACCCTAACCCTTACCCGAAGCCTTACCCTAACCCGTCCCCTAATCCTAACCCGTACACTAACACTAAACCGTACCCTAACATGTACGCTCACGCTAAACCGTTGTTGTAAACTAACTTGTCCCCTAAACCGTCCCCATTCCCTAACCCTAACCCTAACCCTAACCCTAACCCTAACCCTTACCCGAAGCCTTACCCTAACCCGTCCCCTAATCCTAACCCGTACACTAACACTAACCCGTACCCTAACACGTAGCTCACCCTAAACCATTGTCGTACCCTAACCTGTCCCCTAAACCATCCCCGTCCTCTAACCCTAACCCTAACACTAACCCTAAACCTAACCCTTACCCGAAGCCTTACCCTAACACGTCACCTAATCCTAACACGAACGCTAACACTAACCCGTACCCTAACACGTACTCTCACCCTAAACCGTTGTCGTACACTAACCTGTCCCCTAAACCGTCCCCATCCTCTAACCCTAACCCTAAACCTACCCCTAACCCTAACCCTTACCCGAAGCCTTACCCTAACCCGTTCCCTAGTCCTAACCCGTACGCTAACACTAACCCGTACCCTAACACGTACGCTCACCATAAACCGTTGTCGTAAACTAACTTGTCCCCTAAACCGTCCCCATCCCCTAACCCTAACCCTAACCCTAACCCTAACCCTTACCGGAAGCCTTACCCTAACCCGTCCCCTAATCCTAACCCGTACGTTAACACTAACCCGTACCCTAACACGTACGCTCACCCTAAACCGTTGTCGTAAACTAACTTGTCCCCTAAACCGTCCCCATCCCCTAACCCTAACCCTAACCCTAACCCTAACCCTAACCCTTACCCGAAGCCTTACCCTAACCCGTCCCCTAATCCTAACCCGTACGCTAACACTAAACCGTACCCTAACACGTACGCTCACCCTAAACCGTTGTCGTACCCTAACCTGTCCCCTAAACCGTCCCTGTCCCCTAACCCTAACCCTAACCCTAAGCCTAACCCTAACCCTTACCCGAAGCCTTACCCTAACCCGTCCCCTAATCCTAACCCGTACGCTAACACTAACCTGTACCCTAACACGTACGCTCACCCTAAACCGTTGTCGTACCCTAAACTGTCCCCTAAACCGTCCCCGTCCCCTAACCCTAACCCTAACCCTAACCCTAACCCTAACCCTTACCCGAAGCCTTACCCTAACCCTTCCCCTAATCCTAACCCGTACGCTAACACTAAGCCGTACCCTAACACGTACACTCACCCTAAACCGTTGTCGTATCCTAACCTGTCCCCTAAACTATCCCCGTCCCATAACCCTAACCCTAACCCTAACCCTAACCCTAACCCTTACCCGATGCCTTACCCTAACCCGTCCCCTAATCCTAACCCGTAAGCTAACACTAACCCGTACCCTAACACGTATGCTCACCCTAAACCGTTGTCATAATCTAACTTGTCCCCTAAACCGTCCCCATCCCCTAACACTAACCCTAACCCTAACCCTAACCCTAACCCTTACCCAAAGCCTTACCCTAACCCGTCCGCTAATCCTAACCCGTAGGCTAACACTAACCCTTACCCTAACACGTACGCTGACCCTAAACCGTTGTCATACCCTAACCTGTCCCCTAAACCGTCCCTGTCCCCTAACCCGAACCCTAAACCTAACCCTTAACCGAAGCCTTACACTAACCCGTCCCCTAATCCTAACCCGTACGCTAACACTAATCCGTACCCTAACACGTACGCTGACCCTAAACCGTTGTCGTACCCTTACCTGTCCCCTAAACTTTCCCTGTCCCCTAACCCTAACCCTAACCATAACCCTAACCCTAACCCTTACCCGAAGAATTACCCTAAACCGTAACCGAATCGTAACCCGTACGCTAACACTAACCCGTACCCTAACATGTACGCTCACCCTAAACCGTTGTCATACCCTAACCTGTACCCTAAGCCGTCCCCGTCCCCTAACCCTAACCCTAACCCTTAACCGAAGCCTTACCCTAACCCGTCCCGTAATCCTGACCCGTACGCTAACACTAATCCGTACCCTAACACGTACGCTGACAATAAACCATTGTCGTAAACTAAATTGTCCCCTAAACCGTCCCCATCCCCTAACCCTAAACCTAACCATACCCCTAACCCTAACCCTTACCCGATGCCTTACCCTAACCCGTCCCCTAATCGTAACCCGTAAGCTAACACTAACCCGTACCCTAACACGAACGCTCACCCTAAACCGTTGTCGTTCCCTAACCTGTCCCCTAAACCGTCCCCGTCCCCTAACCCTAACCCTAACCCTAACCCTTAACCGAACCCTTACACTAACCCGTCCGCTAATCCTAACCCGTACGCTAACACTAAACCTTACCCTAACACGTACGCTGACCCTAAACCGTTGTCGTAAACTAACTTGTCCCCTAAACCGTGCCCATCCCCTAATCCTAACCCTAACCCTAAACCTACCCCTAACCCTAACCCTTACCCGAAGCCTTAACCTAACCCGTCCCCTAATCCTAACCCGTACGCTAACACTAAACCGTACCCTAACATGTAGGCTGACCCTAAACCGTTGTCGTACTCTAACCTGTCCCCTAAACCGCCCGATCCCCTAACCCTAACCCTAACCCTAACCCTTAACCGAAGCCTTACCCTAACCCGTCCCGTAATCCTAACCCGTACCCTAACACTAACCCCTACCCTAACACGTACGCTGACCCTAAAACATTGTCGTAAACTAACTTGTCCCCTAAACCGTCCTAATCCCCTAATCCTAACCCTAACCCTAACCCTAACCCTAACACGTACCCGAAGCCTTACCCTAACCCGTCCCCTAATCCTAACCCGTACGCTAACACTAAGCCGTACCCTAACACGTACGCTCACCCTAAACCGTTGTCGTACCCTAACCTTTCCCCTAAACCGTGCCCGTCCCCTAACCCTAACCCTAACCCTAACCCTAACCCTTACCCGAAGCATTACCCTAACCCGTCACCTAATACTAACCCGTACGCTAACACTAATCCGTACCCTAACACTTACGCTCACCCTAAACCGTTGTCGTACCCTAACCTGTCCCCTACACGGTCCCCGTCCCCTAACCCTAACCCTAACCCTAACCCTAACCCTTACCCGAAGCCTTACCCTAACCCGACCCCTAATCCTAATCCGTACGCTACCACTAACCCTTACCCTAACACGTACGCTGACCCTAAACCGTTGTCGTACCCTAACCTGTCCCCTAAACCGTCCCTGTCCCCTACCCCTAACCCTAACCCTAACGCTTAACCGAAGCCTTACCCTAACCCGTCCCCTAATCCTAACCCGTACGCTAACACTAACCCGTACCCTAACACGTACGCTGACCCTAAACCGTTGTCGTACACTAACCTGTCCCCTAAACCTTCCCCGTCCCCTAACCCTAACCCTAACCCTGACCCTAACCCTAATCCTTACCCGGAGCCTAACCCTAACCCGTCCCCTAATCCTAACCCGTATGCTAACACTAACACATACCCTAACACGTACGCTGACCCTAAACCGTTGTCGTACCCTAACCTGTCCCCTAAACTGTCCCCGTCCCATAACCCTAACCCTAACCCTAACCCTAACCCTATCACTTACCCGAAGACTTACACTAACCCGTCCCCTAATCCTAACCCGTACGCTAACACTAACCCGTACCCGAACACGTACGCTCACCCTAAACCGTTGTCGTAAACTAACTTGTCCCCTAAACCGTCCCCATCCCCTAACCCTAACCCTAACCCTAACCCTAACACTAACCCTTACCCGAAGCCTTACCCTAACCCGTCCCCTAATCCTAACACGTACGCTAACACTAACCCATACCCTAACACGTACGCTCACCCTAAACCGTTGTCGTACACTAACCTGTCCCCTAAACCATCCCCGTACTCTAACCCTAACCCTAACCCTAACCCTAAACCTAACCCTTACACGAAGCCTTACCCTAACCCGTCCCCTAATCCTAACCCTTACGCTAACACTAACCCGTACCCTAACACGTACGCTGACCCTAAACCGTTGTCGTACCCTAACGTGTCCCCTAAGCCGTCCCCGTCCCCTAACCCTAACCCTAACCCTAACACTTACCCGAAGCCTTACACTAACCCGTCCCCTAATCCTAAACCGTACGCTAACACTAACCCGTACCCTAACACGTACTCTGACCCTAAACCGTTGTTGTAAACTAACTTGTCCCCTAAACCGTCCCCATCCCCTAATCCTAACCCTAACCCTAACCCTTACCCGAAGCCTTACCCTAACCCGTCCCCTAATCCTAACCCGTTCGCTAACACTAAACCGTACCCTAACACGTACGCTCACCCTAAACCGTTGTCGTACCCTAAACTGTCCCCTAAACCACCCCCGTCCTCTAACCCTAACCCTAAACCTAACACTTACCCGAAGCCTTACCCAAACCCGTCTCCTAATCCTAACCCGTACGCTAACACTAACCCGTACCCTAACACGTACGCTCACACTAAACTGTTATCGTACCCTAACTTGTCCCCTAAACCGTCCCCGTCCCCTAAACCTAACCCTAGCCCTAACCCTTAACCGAAGCCTTACCCTAACCCGTCCCCTAATCCTAACCCGTACGCTAACACTAACCCATACCCTAACACGTACGCTGACCCTAAACCCTTGTTGTAAACTAACTTGTCCCCTAAACCGTCCCCATCCCCTAACCCTAAACCTAACCATAACCCTAACCCTAACCCTTACCCGATGCCTTACCCTAACCCGTCCCCTAATCCTAACCCGTACGCTAACACTAACCCGTACCCTAACACGTAGGCTGACCCTAAACCTTTGTCGTACCCTAACCTGTCCCCTAAACCGTCCCCATCCCCTAACCCTAACCCTAACCCTAACCTTTAACCGAAGCCTTACCCTAACCCGTCCCCTAATCCTAACCCGTACGCTAACACTAACCCGTGCCCTAACACGTACGCTCACCCTAAACCGTTGTCTTACCCTAACCTGTCCCCTAAACCGTCCCCAGCCCCTAACCCTAACCCTAACCCTAACCCTAACGCTAACCCTAACCCTTACCCGGAGCCTTACCCTAACACATCCCCTAATCCTAACCCGTAACCTAACACTAACACATACCCTAACACGTACGCTGACCCTAAACCGTTATCGTACCCTAACCTGTCCCCTAAACTGTCCCCGTCCCATAACCCTAACCCTAACCCTAACCCTAACCCTAACACTTACCCGAAGTCTTACCCTGACCCGTCCCCTAATCCTAACCCGTACGCTAACACTAACCCGTACCCTAACACGTACGCACACCCTAAACCGTTGTCGTAAACTAACCTCTCCCCTAAACCGTCCCCAGCCCCTAACCCTAACCCTAACCCTAACCCTAACCCTAACCCTTACCCGGAGCCTTACCCTAACCCGTCCCCTAATCCTAACCCGTATGCTAACACTAACACATACCCTAACACGTATGCTGACCCTAAACCGTTTTCGTAACCTAACCTGTCCCCTAACCCGTCCCCGTCCCATAACCCTAACCCTAACCCTAACCCTAACCCTAACACGTACCCGAAGCCTTACCCTAACCCGTCCCCTAATCCTAACCCGTACGCTAACACTAACCCGTACCCGAACACGTACGCTCACCCTAAACCGTTGTCGTAAACTAACTTGTCCCCTAAACCGTCCCCATCCCCTAACCCTAACCCTAACCCTAAACCTAACCCTAACCCTTACCCGAAGCCTTACCCTAACCCGTCCCCTAATCCTAACCCGTACGCTAACACTAACCCGTACCCAAAACGTACGCTCACCCTAAACCGTTGTCGTACACTAACCTGTCCCCTAAACCATCCCCGTCCTCTAACCCTAACCCTAACCCTAACCCTAAACCTAACCCTGACCCGAAGCCTTACCCTAACCCGTCCCCTAATCCTAACCCTTACGCTAACACTAACCCGTACCCTAACACGTACGCTGACCCTAAACCGTTGTCGTACCCTAACCTGTCCCCTAAACCGTCCCCGTCCCCTAACCCTAACCCTAACCCTAACCCTTACCCGAAGCCTTACCCTAACCCGTCCCCTAATCCTAACCCGTACGCTAACACTAACCCATACCCTAACACGTACGCTGACACTAAACCGTTGTCATAAACTAAATTGTCCCCTAAACCGTCCCCATCCCCTAATCCTAACCCTAAACCTTACCCTTACCCGAAGCCTTACCCTAACCCGTCCCCTAATCCTAACCCGTACGCTAACACTAAACCGTACCCGAACACGTACGCTCACCCTAAACCGTTGTCGTACCCTAAACTGTCCCCTAAACCATCCCCGTCCTCTAACCCTAACCCTAACCCTAACCCTAAACCTAACACTTACCCGAAGCCTTACCCAAACCCGTCTCCTAATCGTAACCCGTAAGCTAACACTAACCCGTACCCTAACACGTACGCTCACACTAAACTGTTGTCGTACCATAACCTATCCCCTAAACCGTCCCCGTCCCCTAACACTAACCCTAAGCCTAACGCTAACCCTAACCCTTACCCGAAGCCTTACCCTAACCCGTCCCCTAATCCTAACCCGTACGCTAACTCTAACCCGTACCCTAACACGTACGCTCACCCTAAAGCGTTGTCGTACTCTAACCTCTCCCCTAAACCGTCCCCGTCCCATAACCCTAACCCTAACCCTAACCCTAACCCTAAACCTAACCCTAACACTTACCCGAAGCCTTACCCTAACCCGTCCCCTAATCCTAACCCGTAAGCTAACACTAACCCGTACCCTAACACGTAAGCTCACCCTAAACCGTTGTCGTACACTAACCTGTCCCCTAAACCGTCCGCGTCCCCTAAACCTAACCCTAAAACTACCCCTTACCCTAACACTTACCCGAAGCCTTACCCTAACCCGTCCCCTAATCCTAACCCGTACGCTATCACTAACCCGTACCCTAACACGTACGCTCACACTAAACTGTTGTCGTACCCTAACCTATCCCCTAAACCGTCCCCGTACCCTAACCCTAACCCTAACCCTTAACCGAAGCCTTACCCTAACCCGTCCCCTAATCCTAACCCGTACGCTAACACTAACCCGTACCCTAACACATACGCTGACCCTAAACCGTTGTCGTAAACTAACTTGTCCCCTAAACCGTCCCCATCCCCTAATCGTAACCCTAACCCTAACCCTAACCCGAACACTTACCCGAAGCCTTACCCTAACCCGTCCCCTAAGCCTAACCCGTTCGCTAACACTAACCCGTACCCTAACACGTACGCTCACCCTAAACCGTTGTCATGCCCTAAACTGTCCCCTAAACCGTCCCCGTCCCCTAACCCTAACCCTAACCCTAACCCTAACACTAACCATTACCCGAAGCCTTACACTAACCCTTCCCCTAATCCTAACCCGTACGCTAACACTAAGCCGTACCCTAACACGTACGCTCACCCTAAACCGTTGTCGTATCCTAACCTGTCCCCTAAACAGTCCCCGTCCCAGAACCCTAACCCTAACCCTAACCCTAACCCTTACCCGAAGCCTTACCCTAACCCGTCCCCTAATCCTAACCCGTTCGCTAACACTAAACCGTACCCTAACACGTACGCTCACCCTAAACCGTCGTCGTACCCTAAACTGTCCCCTAAACCGTCCCCGTCCTCTAACACTAACCCTAACCCTAACGGTAACCTAACCCTTACCCGAAGCCTTACACAAACCCGTCTCCTAATCCTAACCCGTACGCTAACACTAACCCATACCCTAACACGTACGCTCACACTAAACTGTTGTCGTACCCTAACCTATCCCCTAAACCGTCCCCGTCCCGTAACACTAACCCTAAGCCTAACCCTAACCCTAACCCTTACCCGAAGCCTTACCCTAACCCGTCCCCTAATCCTAACCCGTACGCTAACACTAACCCGTACCCTAACACGTACGCTCACCCTAAACCGTTGTCGTACTCTAACCTGTCCCCTAAACCGTCCCCGATCCCTAACCGTAACCCTAACCCTAAGCCTAACCCTAACCCTTACCCGAAGCCTTACCCTAACACTTCCCCTAATCCTAACCCGTACGCTAACACTAAGCCGTACCCTAACACGTACGCTCACCGTAAACTGTTGTCGTATCCTAACCTGTCCCCTAAACTGTCCCCGTCCCATAACCCTAACCCTAACCCTAAAACTAACCCTAACCCTTACCCGATGCCTTAACCTAACCCGTCCCCTAATCCTAACCCGTAAGCTAACACTAACCCGTACCCTAATACGTACGGTCACCCTAAACCGTTGTCGTACCCTAACCTGTCCCCTAAACCGTCCCCGTCCCCTAAACCTAACCCTAAATCTACCCCTAACCCTAACCCTTACCCGAAGCCTTACCCTAACCCGTCCCCTAATCCTAACCCGTACGCTAACACTAAACCGTACCCTAACACGTACGCTCACCCTAAAACGTTGTCGTACCCTAAACTGTCCCCTAAACCGTCCCCGTCCCATAACCCTAACCCTAACCCTAACCCTAAACCTTACCCGAAGCCTTACCCTAACCCGTCCCCTAATCCTAACCCGTACGCTAACACTAACCCGTACCCTAACACGTACGCTCCCCCTAAACCGTTGTCGTACCGTAACCTGTCCCCTAAACCGTCCCCGTCCCCTAACCCTAACCCTAAATCTACCCCTAACCCTAACCCTTACCCGAAGCCTTACCCTAACCCGTCCCCTAATCCTAACCCGTACGCTAACACTAAACCGTACCCTAACACGTACGCTCACCCTAAACCGTTGTCGTAAACTAACCTCTCCCCTAAACCGTCCCCAGCCCCTAAACCTAACCCTAACCCTAACCCTAACCCTAACCCTTACCCGGAGCCTTACCCTAACCCGTCCCCTAATCCTAACCCGTACGCTAACACTAACCCGTACCCTAACACGTACGCTCACCCTAAACCGTTGTCGTACACTAACCTGTCCCCTAAACCATCCCCGTCCTCTAACCCTAACCCTAACCCTAACCCTAAACCTAACACTTACCCGAAGCCTTACCCTAACCCGTCCCCTAATCCTAACCCGTACGCTAACACTAACGCGTGCCCTAACACGTACGCTGACCCTAAACCGTTGTCGTACCCTAACCTGTCCCCTAAACCGTCCCCATCCCCTAACCCTAACCCTAACCCTAACCCTTACCCGAAGCCTTACCCTAACCCGTCCCCTAATCCTAACCCGTACGCAAACACTAACCCGTACCCTAACACGTACGCTGACCCTAAACCGTTGTCGTAAACTAACTTGTCCCATAAACCGTCCCCATCCCCTAATCCTAACCCTATCCCTAACCCTTACCGAAGCCTTACACTAACCCGTCCCCTAATCCTAATCCGTTCCCTAACACGTACGCTCACCCTAAACCGTTGTCGTACCCTAAACTGTCCCCTAAACCATCCCCGTTCTCTAACCCTAACCCTAACCCTAACCCTAAACCTAACCCTTACCCGAAGCCTTACACAAACCAGTCTGCTAATCCTAACCCGTACGCTAACACTAACCCGTACCCTAACACGTACGCTCACACTAAACTGTTGTCATACCCTAACCTACCCCTAAACCGTCCCTGCCCCTAACACTAACCCTAAGCCTAACTCTAACCCTAAACCTTACCCGAAGCCTTACCCTAACCCGTCCCCTAATCCTAACCCGTACGCTAACACTAACCCGTACCCTAACACGTACGCTCACCCTAAACCGTTGTCGTACTCTAACCTGTCCCCTAAACCGTCCCCGTCCCCTAACCCTAACCCTAACCCTAAGCCTAACCCTAACACTTACCCGAAGCCTTACCCTAACCCTTCCCCTAATCCTAACCCGTACGCTAACACTAAGCCGTACCCTAACACGTACGCTCACCCTAAACCGTTGTCGTATCCTAACCTGTCCCCTAAACTGTCCCCGTCCCATAACCCTAACCCTAACCCTAACCCTAACCGTAACCCTTACGCGATGCCTTACCCTAACCCGTCCCCTAATCCTAACCCGTAAGCTAACACTAACCCGTACCCTAACACGTACGCTCACCCTAAACCGTTGTCGTACCCTAACCTGTCCCCTAAACCGTCCCCGTCCCCTAACCCTAACCCTAAATCTACCCCTAGCACTAACCCTTACCCGAAGCCTTACCCTAACCCGTCCCCTAATCCTAACCCGTACGCTAACACTAACCCGTACCCTAACACGTACGCTCACCCTAAACCGTTGTCGTACCCTAACCTGTCCCCTAAACCATCCCCGTCCACTAACCCTAACCCTAACCCTAACCCTAAACCTAACCCTTACCCGAAGCCTTACCCTAACCCGTCCCCTAATCCTAACCCGTACGCTAACACTAACCCGTACCCTAACACGTACGCTCACACTAAACTGTCGTCGTACCCTAACCTATCCCCTAAACCGTCCCCGTTCCCTAACCCTAACCCTAACCCTAACCCTTAACCGAAGCCTTACCCTAACCCGTCCCCTAATCCTAACCCGTACGCTAACACTAACCCGTACCCTAACACGTACGCTGACCCTAAACCGTTGTCGTAAACTAAATTGTCCCCTAAACCGTCCCCATCCCCTAATCCTAACCCTAACCCTAACCCTAACCCGAACCCTTACCCGAAGCCTTACCCTAACCCGTCCCCTAATCCTAACCCGTTCGCTAACACTAACCCATACCCTAAAACGTACGCTCACCCTAAATCGTTTTTGTACCCTAAACTGTCCCCTAAACCGTCCCCGACCCCTAACCCTAACCCTAACCCTAACCCTAAAACTAACCCTTACCTGAAGCCTTACCCTAACCCTTCCCCTAATCCTAACCTGTACGCTAACACTAAGCCGTACCCTAACACGTACGCTCACCCTAAACCGTTGTCGTATCCTAACCTGTCCCCTAAACAGTCCCCGTCCCAGAACCCTAACCCTAACCCTAACACTAACCCTTACCCGATGCCTTACCCTAACCCGTCCCCTAATCCTAACCCGTAAGCTAACACTAACCCGTACCCTAACACTTACGCTCACCCTAAGCCGTTGTCATACCCTAACCTGTCCCCTAAACCGTCCCCGTCCCCTAACCCTAACCCTAAACCTACCCCTAACCCTAACCCTTACCCGAAGCCTTACCCTAACCCGTCCCCTAATCCTAACCCGTACGATAACACTAACCCGTACCCTAACACGTACGCTCACCCTAAACCGTTGTCGTAAACTAACTTGTCCCCTAAACCGTCCCCATCCCCTAACCCTAACCCTATACTTAACCCTAACCCTAACCCTTAACCGAAGCCTTACCCTAACCTGTCCCCTAATCCTAACCCGTTCGCTAACACTAACCCGTACCCTAACACGTACGCTCACACTAAACTGTCGTCGTACCCTAACCTATCCCCTAAACCGTCCCCGTCCCCTAACCCTAACCCTAACCCTAACCCTTAACCGAAGCCTTACCCTAACCCGTCCCCTAATCCTAACCCGTACGCTAACACTAACCCGTACCCTAACACGTACGCTGACCCTAAACCGTTGTCGTAAACTAAATTGTCCCCTAAACTGTCCCCATCCCCTAATCCTAACCCTAACCCTAACCCTAACCCGAACCCTTACCTGAAGCCTTACCCTAACCCGTCCCCTAATCCTAACCCGTTCGCTAACACTAACCCGTACCCTAACACGTACACTCACCCTAAACCGTTTTCGTACCCTAAACTGTCCCCTATACCGTCCCCGACCCCTAACCCTGACCCTAACCCTAACCCTAAAACTAACCCTTACCCGAAGCCTTACCCTAACCCTTCCCCTAATCCTAACCCGTACGCTAACACTAAGCCGTACCCTAACACGTACGCTCACCCTAAACCGTTGTCGTATCCTAACCTGTCCCCTAAACAGTCCCCGTCCCAGAACCCTAACCCTAACCCTAACACTAACCCTTACCCGATGCCTTACCCTAACCCGTCCCCTAATCCTAACCCGTAAGCTAACACTAACCCGTACCCTAACACTTACGCTCACCCTAAGCCGTTGTCATACCCTAACCTGTCCCCTAAACCGTCCCCATCCCCTAACGCTAACCCTAAACCTACCCCTAACCCTAACCCTTACCCGAAGCCTTACCCTAACACGTCCCCTAATCCTAACCCGTACGCTAACACTAAACCGTACCCTAACACCTACGCTCACCCTATAACTTTGTCGTACCCTAACCTGTCCCCTAAACCGTCCCCGTCCCATAACCCTAACCCTAACCCTAACCCTAACAGTAACCCTTACCCGAAGCCTTACCCTAACCCGTCCCCTAATCCTAACCCGTACGCTAACACTAACCCGTACCCTAACAGGTACGCTCACCCTAAACCATTGTCGTAAACTAACTTGTCCCCTAAACCGTCCCCATCCCCTAACCCTAACCCTAACCCTAACCCTAACCCTTACCCGAAGCCTTACCCTAACCCATCCCCTAATCCTAACCCGTAAGCTAACACTAACCCGTACCCTAACACGTACGCTCACCCTAAACCGTTGTCGTACCCTAACCTGTCCCCTAAACCGTCCCCGTCCCCTAACCCTAACCCTAAACCTACCCCTAACCCTAACCCTTACCCGAAGCCTTACTCTAACACGTCCCCTAATCCTAAGCCGTACGCTAACACTAAACCATACCCTAACACGTACGCTCACCCTAAACCGTTGTCGTAAACTAACTTGTCCCCTAAACCGTCCCCATCCCCTAACCCTAACCCTAACCCTAACCCTAATCCTTACCCGAAGCCTTACCCTAACCCGTCCCCTAATCCTAAACCGTACGCTAACACTAACCCGTACCCTAACACGTACGCTCACAGTAAACTGTTGTCGTACCCTAACCTATCCCCTAAACCGTCCCCGTCCCCTAACCCTAACCCGAAGCCTAACCCTAACCCTAACCCTTACCCGAAGCCTTACCCTAACCCGTCCCCTAATCCTAAACCGTACGCTAACACTAACCCGTACCCTAACACGTACGCTCACCCTAAACCGTTGTCGTACCCTAACCTGTCCCCTAAACCGTCCCCGTCCCCTAACCCTAACCCTAACCCTAAGCCTAACCCTAACACTTACCCGAAGCCTTACCCTAACCCGTCCCCTAATCCTAACCCGTACGCTAACACTAACCTATACCCTAACACGTACGCTCACCCTAAACCGTTGTCGTACACTAAACTGTCCCCTAAACCGTCCCTGTCCCCGTCCCCTAACCCTAACCCTAACCCTAAGCCTAACCCTAACACTTACCCGAAGCCTTACCCTAACCCGTCCCCTAATCCTAACCCGTACGCTAACACTAACCTATACCCTAACACGTACGCTCAACCTAAACCGTTGTCGTACACTAAACTGTCCCCTAAACCGTCCCTGTCCCCGTCCCCTAACCCTAACCCTAACCCTAATCCTAACCCTTCCCTGAAGCCTTAACCTAACCCTTCCCCTAATCCTAACCCGTACGCTAACACTAAGCCGTACCCTAACACGTACGCTCACCCTCAACCGTTGTCGTATCCTAACCTGTCCCCTAAACTCTCCCCATCCCATAACCCTAACCCTAACCATAACCCTTACCCGATGCCTTTCCCTAACCCGTCCCCTAATCCTAAACCGTAAGCTAACACTAATCCGTACCCTAACACGTACGCTCACCCTAAACCGTTGTCGTACCCTAACCTGTCCCCTAAACCGTCCCCATCCCTTAACCCTAACCCTTACCCTAACACTAAACCTAACCCTTACCCGAAGCCTTACCCTAATCCGTCCCCTAATCCTAACCCGTACGCTAACACTTACCCGTACCCTAACACGTACGCTGACCCTAAACCGTTGTCGTACACTAACCTGTCCCCTAAACTGTCCCCGTGCCATAACCCTAACCCTAACCCTAACCCTAACCCTTACCCGAAGCCTTACCCTAACCCGTCCCCTAATCCTAACCCGTACGCTAACACTAACCCGTACCCAACACATACTCTGACCCTAAACCGTTGTCGTAGCCTAACCTGTCCCCTAAACCATCCCCGTCCCCTAACCCTAACCCTAACCCTATCCCTTACCCGATGCCTTACCCTAACCCGTCCCCTAATCCTAACCCGTAAGCTAACACTAACCCATACCCAACACGTACGCTCACCCTAAATCGTTGTCATACCCTAACCTGTCCCCTAAACCGTCCCCGCCCCCTAACCCTAACCCTAAACCTACCCCTAACCCTAACACTTACCCGAAGCCTTACCCTAACCCGTCCCCTAATCCTAAGCCGTACGCTAACACTAAACCATACCCTAGCACGTACGCTCACCCTAAACCGCTGTCGTAAACGAACTTGTCCCCTAAACCGTCCCCATCCCCTAACCCTAACCCTAACCCTAACCCTAACCCTAATCCTTACCCGAAGCCTTACCCTAACCCGTCCCCTAATCCTAACCCGTACGCTAACACTAACCCGTACCCTAACACGTACGCTCACACTAAACTGTTGTCGTACCCTATCCTATCCCCTAAACCGTCCCCGTCCCCTAACCCTAACCCTAAGCCTAACCCTAACCCTAACCCTTACCCGAAGCCTTACCCTAACCCGTCCCCTAATCCTAACCCGTACGCTAACACTAACCCGTACCCTAACACGTACGCTCACCCTAAACCGTTGTCGTACCCTAACCTGTCCCCTAAACCGTCCCCATCCCCTAACCCTAACCCTAAGGCTAACCCTAACCCTAACCCTTACCCGAAGCCTTACCCTAACCCGTCCCCTAATCCTAACCCGTACGCTAACACTAACCCGTACCCTAACACGTACGCTCACCCTAAACCGTTGTCGTACCCTAACCTGTCCCCTAAACCGTCCCCGTCCCCTAACCCTAACCCTAACCCTAAGCCTAAACCTAACACTTACCCGAAGCCTTACCCTAACCCGTCCCCTAATCCTAACCCGTACGCTAACACTAACCCGTACCCTAACACATACGCTCACCCTAAACCGTTGTCGTACCCTAACCTGTCCCCTAAACCATCCCCGTCCTCTAACCCTAACCCTAAACCTAAACCTAAACCTAAACCTTACCCGAAGCCTTACCCTAACCCGTCCCCAAATCCTAACCCGTTCGCTAACACTACCCCGTACCCTAACACGTACGCTCACCCTAAACCATTGTCGTACCCTAAACTGTCCCCTAAACCGTCCCCGTCCCCTAACCCTAACTCTAACCCTAACCCTAACACTAAACCTTACCCGAAGCCTTACCCTAACCCTTCCCCTAATCCTAACCCGTACGCTAACACTAAGCCGTACCCTAACACGTACGCTCACCCTAAACCGTTGTCGTATCCTAACCTGTCCCCTAAACAGTCCCCGTCCCAGAACCCTAACCCTAACCCTAACCCTAACCCTAACCCTTACCCGATGCCTTACCCTAACCCGTCCCCTAATCCTAACCCGTAAGCTAACACTAACCCGTACCCTAACACGTACGCTCACCCTAAGCCGTTGTCATACCCTAACCTGTCCCCTAAACCGTCCCCGTCCCCTAACCCTAACCCTAAATCTACCGCTAACCCTAACCGTTACCCGAAGCCTTACCCTAAACCGTCCCCTAATCCGAACACGTACGCTAACACTAAACCGTACCCTAACACGTACGCTCACCCTATAAGTTTGTCGTACCCTAACCTGTCCCCGAAACCGTCCCCGTCCCCTAACCCTAACCCTAACCCTAAGCCTAACCCTAACCCTTACCCGAAGCCTTACCCTAACCCGCCCCTAATCCTAACCCGTACGCTAACACTAACATATACCCTAACACGTACGCTCACCCTAAACCGTTGTCGTACCCTAAACTGTCCCCTAAACCGTCCCCGTCCCCGTCCCCTAACCCTAACACTAACCCTAATCCTAACCCTTCCCCGAAGCCTTACCCTAACCCTTCCCCTAATCCTAACCCGTACGCTAACACTAAGCCATACCCTAACACTTACGCTCACCCTAAACCGTTATCGTATCCTAACCTGTCCCCTAAACTGTCCCCGTCCCATAACCTTAAACCTAACCCTAACCCTAACCCTTACCCGATGCCTTACCCTAACCCGTCCCCTAATCCTAACCCGTAAGCTAACACTAATCCGTACCCTAACACGTACGCTCACCCTAAACCGTTGTCATACACTAACCTGTACCCTAAACCGTCCCCATCCCCTAACCCTAACCCTTACCCTAACACTAACCCTAACCCTTACCCGAAGCCTTACCCTAATTCGTCCCCTAATCCTAACCCGTACGCTAACACTTACCCGTACCCTAACACGTACGCTGACCCTAAACCGTTGTCGTACACTAACCTGTCCCCTAAACTGTCCCCGTGCCATAACCCTAACCCTAACCCTAACCCTTACCCGAAGCCTTACCCTAACCCGTCCCCTAATCCTAACCCGTACGCTAACACTAACCCGTACCCTAACACATACTCTGACCCAAAACCGTTGTCGTACCCTAACCTGTCCCCTAAACCATCCCCATCCCTTAACCCTAACCCTAACCCTATCCCTTACCCGAAGCCTTACCCTAACCCGTCCCCTAATCCTAACCCGTACGCTAACACTAACCCGTACCCTAACACGTACGCTCACCCTAAACCGTTGTCGTACCCTAACCTGTACCCTAAACCATCCCCGTCCTCTAACCCTAACCCTAACCCTGACCCTAAACCTAACCCTTACCCGAAGCCTTAACCTAACCCGTCCCCTAATCCTAACCCGTACGCTAACACTAACCCGTACCCTAACACGTACGCTCATATTAAACTGTTGTCGTACCACAATCTATCCACTAAACCGTCCCCGTCCCCTAACCCTAACCCTAAGCCTAACCCTAACCCTAACCCTTACCCGAAGCCTTACCCTAACCCGTCCCCTAATCCTAACCCGTACGCTAACACTAACCCGTACCCTAACACGTACGCTGACCGTAAACCGTTGTCGTACCCTAACCTGTCCCCTAAACCCTCCCCGTCCCCTAAACCTAACCGTAACCCTATCCCTTACCCGAAGCCTTACCCTAAACTGTCCCCTAATCCTAACACGTACGCTAACACTAACCCGTACCCTAACACGTACGCTCACCCTAAACCGTTTTCGTACCCTAACCTGTCCCCTAAACCGTCCCCGTCCCCTAACCCTAATCCTACCCCAGCCCTTACCCGAAGCCTTACCCTAACCCGACCCCTAATCCTAACCCGTACGCTAACACTAACCCGTACCCTAACACGTACGCTCACCCTAAACCGTTGTCGTACTCTAACCTGCCCCTAATCCATCCACGACCTCTAACCCTAACCCTAACCCAAACCCTAAACCTAACCCTTACCCGAAGCCTTACCCTAACCCGTCCCCTAATCCAAACCCGTACGCTAACACTAACCCGTACCGTAACACGTACGCTCACACTAAACTGTTGTCGTACCCTAACTTATCCGCTAAACCGTCCCCGTCCCCTAACCCTAACCCTAACCCTATCCCTAACCCGAAGCCTTACCCTAACCCGTCCCCTAATCCTAATCCGTACGCTAACACTAAGCCGTACCCTAACACGTACGCTCACCCTAAACCGTTGTCGTACCCTAACCTGTCCCCTACACCGTCCTCATCCCCTAAGCCTAACCCTAACCCTAACTCTAACACTAACCCTTACCCGAAGCATTACCCTAAACCGTCCCCTAATCCTAACCCGTACGCAAACACTAACCCGTACCCTAACACGTACGCTGACCCTAAACCGTTGTCGTAAACTAACTTGTCCCCTAAACCGTCCCCATCCCCTAATCCTAACCCTAAACCTAACCCTATCCCGAACCCTTACCCGAAGCCTTACCCTAACTCGTCCCCTAATCCTAACCCGTTCGCTAACACTAACACGTACCCTAACACGTCCGCTCACCCTAAACCGTTGTCATACCTTAAACTGTCCCCTAAACCGTCCCCGAACCTAACCCTAACCCTAACCCTAACACTAACCCTTAACCGAAGCCTTACCCTAACCCTTCCCCTAATCCTAACCCGTACGCTAACACTAAGCCGTACCCTAACACGTACGCTCACCCTAAACCGTTGTCGTATCCTAACCTGTCCCCTAAACAGTCCCCGTCCCAGAACCCTAACCCTAACCCTAACCCTAACCCTAACCCTTACCCGATGCCTTACACTAACCCGTCCCCTAATCCTAACCCGTAAGCTAACACTAACCCGTACCCTAACACGTACGCTCACCCTAAACCGTTGTCATACCCTAACCTGTCCCTTAAACAGTCCCCGTCCCCTAACCCTAACCCTAAACCTACCCCTAACCCTAACCCTAACCCGAAGCCTTACCCTAACACGTCCCCTAATCCTAACCCGTACGCTAACACTAAACCGTACCCTAACACGTACGCTCACCCTATAACTTTGTCGTACACTAACCTGTCCCCTAAACCGTCCCCGTCCCATAACCCTAACCCTAACCCTAACCCTAACCCTAACCCTTACCCAAAGCCTTACCCTAACCCGTCCCCTAATCCTAACCCGTACGCTAACACTAACCCGTACCCTAACACGTACGCTCACCCTAAACCGTTGTCGTAAACTAACTTGTCCCCTAAACCGTCCCCATCCCCTAACCCTAACCCTAACCCTAACCCTAACCCTAACCCTAACCCTTACCCAAAGCCTTACCCTAACCCGTCCCGTAATCCTAACCCGTAAGCTAACACTAACCCGTACCCTTACACGTACGCTCACCCTAAACCGTTGTCGTACCCTAACCTGTCCCCTAAACCGTCCCCGTCCCCTAACCCTAACCCTAAACCTACCCCTAACCCTAACCCTTACCCGAAGCCTTACCCTAATCCGTCCACTAATCCTAACCCGTACGCTAACACTAAACCATACCCTAACACGTACGCTCACTCTAAAGCGTTGTTGTACCCTAACCTGTCCCCTAAACCGTCTTCGTCCCATACCCCTAACCCTAACCCTAATCCTAACCCTAACCCTTACCCAAAGCCTTACCCTAACCCGTCCCCTAATCCTAACCCTTACGCTAACACTAACCCATACCCTAACACGTACGCTCACCCTAAACTGTTGTCGTAAACTAACTTGTCCCCTAAACCGTCCCCATCCCCTAACCCTAACCCTAACCCTAACCCTAATCCTTACCCGAAGCCTTACCCTAACCCGTCCCCTAATCCTAACCCGTACGCTAACACTAACCCGTACCCTAACACGTACGCTCACACTAAACTGTTGTCGTACCCTAACCTATCCCCTAAACCTTCCCCGTCCCCTAACCCTAACCCTAAGCCTAACCCTAAACCTAACCCTTACCCGAAGCCTTACCCTAACCCGCCCCCTAATCCTAACGCGTACGCTAACACTAACCCGTACCCTAACACGTACGCTCACCTTAAACCGTTGTCGTACCCTAACCTGTCCCCTAAACCTTTCCCGTCCCCTAACCCTAACCCTAACCCTACCCCTAACCCTAACCCTTACCCGAAGCCTTACCCTAACCCGTCCCCTAATCCTAACCCGTACGCTAACACTAACCCGTACCCTAACACGTACGCTCACCCTAAACCGTTGTTGTACTCTAAACTATCCCCTAAACCGTCCCCGTCCCCTAACCCTAACCCTAACCCTAAGCCTAACCCTAACCCTTACCCGAAGCCTTACCCTAACCCTTCCCCTAATCCTAACCCGTACGCTAACACTAAGCCGTACCCTAACACGTTCGCTCACCCTAAACCGTTGTCGTATCCTAACCTGTCCCCTAAACTGTCCCCGTCCCATAACCCTAACCCTAACCCTAACCCTAACCCTAACCCTTACCCGATGCCTTACCCTAACCCGTCCCCTAATCCTAACCCGTAAGCTAACACTAACCCGTACCCTAACACGTACGCTCACCCTAAACCGTTGTCGTACCCTAACCTGTCCCCTAAACCGTCCCCGTCCCCTAACCCTAACCCTAAATCTACCCCTAACCCTAACCCTTACCCGAAGCCTTACCCTAACCCGTCCCCTAATCCTAACCCGTACGCTAACACTAAACCGTACCCTAACACGTACGCTCACCCTAAACCGTTGTCGTAAACTAAATTTTCCCCTAAACCGTCCCCATCCCCTAACCTTAACCCTAACCCTAACCCTAACTCTAACCTTTACCCGAAGCGTTACCCTAACCCGTCCCCTAATCCTAACCCGTACGCTAACACTAACCCGTACCATAACACGTACGCTCAACCTAAACCATTGTCGTACCCTAACCTGTCCCCTAAACCATCCCCGTCCTCTAACCCTAACCCTAAACCTAACCCTAAACCTAACCCTTACCCAAAGCCTTACACTAACCCGTCCCCTCATCCTACCCCGTACGCTAACACTAACCCTTACCCTAACACGTACGCTCACCCTAAACCGTTGTCGTACCCTAACCTGTCCCCTAAACCGTCCCCATCCTCTAACCCTAACCCTAAACCTACCCCTAAACCTAACCCTTACCCGAAGCCTTACCCTAACCCGTCCCCTAATCCTAACACGTACGCTAACACTAACCCGTACCCTAACACGTACGCTCACCCTAAACCGTTGTCGTACCCTAACCTGTCCCCTAAACCGTCCCCATCCCCTAAACCTAACCCTAAACCTAACCCTAACCCTAACCCTAACACTTACCCGAAGCCTTACCCTAACCCGTCCCCTCATTCTAACCCGTACGCTAACACTAACCCGTACCCTAACACTTACGCTCACACTAAACTGTTGTCGTACCCTAACCTATCCCCTAAACCTTCCCCGTCCCCTAACGCTAACCCTAAGCCTAACCCTAACCCTAACCCTTACCCGAAGCCTTACCCTAACCCGTCCCCTAATCCTAACCCGTACGCTAACACTACACCGTACCCTAACACGTACGCTCACACTAAACCGTTGTCGTACACTAACCTGTCCATTAAACCGTCCCCATCCCCTAACCCTAACCCTAACCCTAAGCCTAACCCTAACCCTTACCCGAAGCCTTACCCTAACCCGTCCCCTAATCCTAACCCGTACGCTAACACTAACCCGTACCGTAACACGTACGCTCACCCTAAACCGTTGTCGTACCCTAAACTGTCCCCTAAACCGTCCCCGTCCCCTATCCCTAACCCTAACCCTAACCGTAACCCTAAACCTTACCCGAAACCTTACCCTAACCCTTCCCCTAATCCTAACCCGTACGCTAACACTAAGCCGTACCCTAACACGTACGCTCACCCTAAACCGTTGTCGTACCCTAAACTGTCCCCTAAACCGTCCCCATCCTCTAACCCTAATCCTAAACCTACCCCTAAACCTAACCCTTACCCGAAGCCTTACCCTAACCCGTCCCCTAATCCTAACCCGTACGCTAACACTAACCCGTACCCTAACACGTACGCTCACCCTAAACCGTTGTCGTAAACTAACTTGTCCCCTAAACCGTCCCCATCCCCTAAACCTTACCCTAAACCTAACCCTAACTCTAACCCTAACACTTACCCGAAGCCTTACCCTAACCCGTCCCCTAATCCTAACCCGTAAGCTAACACTAACCCGTACCCTAACACGTGAGCTCACCCTAAACCGTTGTCTTACCCTAACCTGTCCCCTAAACCGTCCCCGTCCCCTAACCCTAACCCTAAACCTACCCCTAACCCTAACACTTACCCGAAGCCTTACCCTAACCCGTCCCCTAATCCTAACCCGTACGCTAACACTAAACCGTACCCTAACACGTACGCTCACCCTAAAACGTTGTCGTACCCTAACCTGTCCCCTAAACCGTCCCCGTCCCATAACCCTAACCCTAACCCTAACCCTAACCCTAACCCTTACCGGAAGCCTTACCCTAACCCGTCCCCTAATCCTAACCCGTACGCTATCACTAACCCGTACCCTAACACGTACGCTCACACTAAACTGTTGTCGTACCCTAACCTATCCCCTAAACCGTCCCCATCCCCTAACCCTAACCCTAACCCTAACCCTTAACCGAAGCCTTACCCTAACCCGTCCCCTAATCCTAACCCGTACACTAACACTAACCCGTACCCTAACACGTACGCTGACCTTAAACCGTTGTCGTAAACTAACTTGTCCCCTAAACTGTCCCCATCCCCTAATCCTAACCCTAAACCTACCCCTAACCCTAACCCTTACCCGAAGCCTTACCCTAATCCGTCCACTAATCCTAACCCGTACGCTAACACTAAACCATACCCTAACACGTACGCTCACTCTAAAGCGTTGTTGAACCCTAACCTGTCCCCTAAACCGTCCCCGTCCCATACCCCTAACCCTAACCCTAACCCTAACCCTAACCCTTACCCGAAGCCTTACCCTAACCCGTCCCATAATCCTAACCCTTACGCTAACACTAACCCGTACCCTAACACGTACGCTCACCCTAAACCGTTGTCGTAAACTAACTTGTCCCCTAAACCGTCCCCATCCCCTAACCCTAACCCTAACCCTAATCCTTACCCGAAGCCTTACCCTAACCCGTCCCCTAATCCTAACCCGTACGCTAACACTAACCCGTACCCTAACACGTACGCTCACACTAAACTGTTGTCGTACCCTAACCTATCCCCTAAACCTTCCCCGTCCCCTAACCCTAACCCTAAGCCTAACCCTAACCCTAACCCTTACCCGAAGCCTTACCCTAACCCGTCCCCTAATCCTAACGCGTACGCTAACACTAACCCGTACCCTAACACGTACGCTCACCCTAAACCGTTGTCGTACCCTAACCTGTCCCCTAAACCGTCCCCGTCCCCTAACCCTAACCCTAACCCTAACACTAACCCGTAACCGAAGCCTTACCCTAACCCTTCCCCTAATCCTAACCCGTACGCTAACACTAAGCCGTACCCTAACACATACGCTCACCCTAAACCGTTGTCGTATCTTAACCTGTCCCCTAAACAGTCCCCGTCCCAGAACCCTAACCCTAACCCTAGCCCTAACCCTAACCCTTACCCGATGCCTTAACCTAACCCGTCCCCTAATCCTAACACTTAAGCTAACACTAACCCGTACCCTAACACGTACGCTCACCCTAAACCGTTGTCATACCCTAACCTGTCCCCTAAACAGTCCGCGTCCCCTAACCCTAACCCTAAACCTACCCCTAACCCTAACCCTAACCCGAAGCCTTACCCTAACACGACCCATAATCCTAACCCGTACGCTAACACTAAACCGTACCCTAACACGTACGCTCACCCTATAACTTTGTCGTACCCTAACCTGTCCCCTAAACCGTCCCCGTCCCCTAACCCTAACCCTAAACCTACCCCTAACCCTAACCCTTACCCGAAGCCTTACCCTAATCCGTCCACTAATCCTAACCCGTACGCTAACACTAAACCATACCCTAACACGTACGCTCACTCTAAAGCGTTGTTGTACCCTAACCTGTCCCCTAAACCGTCCCCGTCCCATACCCCTAACCCTAACCCTAACCCTAACCCTAACCCTTACCCGAAGCCTTACCCTAACCCGTCCCCTAATCCTAACCCTTACGCTAACACTAACCCGTACCCTAACACGTACGCTCACCCTAAACCGTTGTCGTAAACTAACTTGTCCCCTAAACCGTCCCCATCCCCTAACCCTAACCCTAACCCTAATCGTTACCCGAAGCCTTACCCTAACCTGTCCCCTAATCCTAACCCGTACGCTAACACTAACCCGTACCCTAACACGTACGCTCACACTAAACTGTTGTCGTACCCTAACCTATCCCCTAAACCTTCCCCGTCCCCTAACCCTAACCCTAAGCCTAACCCTAACCCTAACCCTTACCCGAAGCCTTACCCTAACCTGTCCCCTAATCCTAACGCGTACGCTAACACTAACCCGTACCCTAACACGTACGCTCACCCTAAACCGTTGTTGTACTCTAAACTAGCCCCTAAACCGTCCCCGTCCCCTAACCCTAACCCTAACCCTAAGCCTAACCCTAACCCTTACCCGAAGCCTTACCCTAACCCTTCCCCTAATCCTAACCCGTACGTTAACACTAAGCCGTACCCTAACACGTTCGCTCACCCTAAACCGTTGTCGTATCCTAACCTGTCCCCTAAACTGTCCCCGTCCCATAACCCTAACCCTAACCCTATCCCTAACCCTAACCCTTACCCGATGCCTTACCATAACCCGTCCCCTAATCCTAACCCGTAAGCTAACACTAACCCGTACCCTAACACGTACGCTCACCCTAAACCGTTGTCGTACCCTAACCTCTCCCCTAAACCGTCCCCGTCCCCTAACCCTAACCCTAAATCTACCCCTAACCCTAACCCTTACCCGAAGCCTTACCCTAACCCGTCCCCTAATCCTAACCCGTACGCTAACACTAAACCGTACCCTAACACGTACGCTCACCCTAAAACGTTGTCGTACCCTAAACTGTCCCCTAAACCGTCCCCATCCCACAACCCTAACCCTAACCCTAACCCTAACCCTAACCCTTACCCGAAGCCTTACCCTAACCCGTCCCCTAATCCTAACCCGTACGCTAACACTAACCCGTACCCTAACACGTACGCTCACCCTAAACCGTTCTCGTAAACTAAATTTTCCCCTAAACCGTCCCCATCCCCTAACCTTAACCCTAACTCTAACCCTAACCCTAACCTTTACCCGAAGCGTTACCCTAACCCGTCCCCTAATCCTAACCCGTACGCTAACACTAACCCGTACCATAACACGTACGCTCACCATAAACCATTCTCGTACACTAACCTGTCCCCTAAACCATCCCCGTCCTCTAACCCTAACCCTAAACCTAACCCTAAACCTAACCCTTACCCAAAGCCTTACACTAACCCGTCCCCTCATCCTACCCCGTACGCTAACACTAACCCTTACCCTAACACGTACGCTCACCCTAAACCGTTGTCGTACCCTAACCTGTCCCCTAAACGGTCCCCATCCTCTAACCCTAACCCTAAACCTACCCCTAAACCTAACCCTTGCCCGAAGCCTTACCCTAACCCGTCCCCTAATCCTAACCCGTACGCTAACACTAACCCGTACCCTAACACGTACGCTCACCCTAAACCGTTGTCGTACCCTAACCTGTCCCCTAAACCGTCCCCATCCCCTAAACCTAACCCTAAACCTAACCCTAACCCTAACCCTAACACTTACCCGAAGCCTTACCCTAACCCGTCCCCTCATTCTAACCCGTACGCTAACACTAACCCGTACCCTAACACTTACGCTCACACTAAACTGTTGTCGTACCCTAACCTATCCCCTAAATCTTCCCCGTCCCCTAACCCTAACCCTAAGCCTAACCCTAACCCTAACCCTTACCCGAAGCCTAACCCTAACCCGTCCCCTAATCCTAACCCGTACGCTAACACTACCCCGTACCCTAACACGTACGCTCACCCTAAACCGTTGTCGTACCCTAAACTGTCCCCTAAACCGTCCCCGTCCCCTAACCCTAACCCTAACCCTAACCCTAACCCTAAACCTTACCCGAAACCTTACCCTAACCCTTCCCCTAATCCTAACCCGTACGCTAACACTAAGCCGTACCCTAACACGTACGCTCACCCTAAACCGTTGTCGTACCCTAACCTGTCCCCTAAACCGTCCCCATCCTCTAACCCTAATCCTAAACCTACCCCTAAACCTAACCCTTACCCGAAGCCTTACCCTAACCCGTCCCCTAATCCTAACCCGTACGCTAACACTAACCCGTACCCTAACACGTACGCTCACCCTAAACCGTTGTCGTAAACTAACTTGTCCCCTAAACCGTCCCCATCCCCTAAACCTTACCCTAAACCTAACCCTAACTCTAACCCTAACACTTACCCGAAGCCTTACCCTAACCCGTCCCCTAATCCTAACCCGTAAGCTAACACTAACCCGTACCCTAACACGTGAGCTCACCCTAAACCGTTGTCTTACCCTAACCTGTCCCCTAAACCGTCCCCGTCCCCTAACCCTAACCCTAAACCTACCACTAACCCTAACACTTACCCGAAGCCTTACCCTAACCCGTCCCCTAATCCTAACCCGTACGCTAACACTAAACCGTACCCTAACACGTACGCTCACCCTAAAACGTTGTCGTACCCTAACCTGTCCCCTAAACCGTCCCCGTCCCATAACCCTAACCCTAAACCTAACCCTAACCCTAACCCTTACCGGAAGCCTTACCCTAACCCGTCCCCTAATCCTAACCCGTACGCTATCACTAACCCGTACCCTAACACGTACGCTCACACTAAACTGTTGTCGTACCCTAACCTATCCCCTAAACCGTCCCCGTACCCTAACCCTAACCCTAACCCTAACCCTTAACCGAAGCCTTACCCTAACCCGTCCCCTAATCCTAACCCGTACACTAACACTAACCCGTACCCTAACACGTACGCTGACCTTAAACCGTTGTCGTAAACTAACTTGTCCCCTAAACTGTCCCCATCCCCTAATCCTAACCCTAACCCTAACCCTATCCCGAACCCTTGCCCGAAGCCTTACCCTAACTCGTCCCCTAATCCTAACCCGTTCGCTAACACTAACCCGTACCCTAACACGTACGCTCACCCTATAACTTTGTCGTACCCTAACCTGTCCCCTAAACCGTCCCCATCCCCTAACCCTAACCCTAAACCTACCCCTAACCCTAACCCTTACCCGAAGCCTTACCCTAATCCGTCCACTAATCCTAACCCGTACGCTAACACTAAACCATACCCTAACACGTACGCTCACTCTAAAGCGTTGTTGAACCCTAACCTGTCCCCTAAACCGTCCCCGTCCCATACCCCTAACCCTAACCCTAACCCTAACCCTAACCCTTACCCGAAGCCTTACCCTAACCCGTCCCCTAATCCTAACCCTTACGCTAACACTAACCCGTACCCTAACACGTACGCTCACCCTAAAGCGTTGTCGTAAACTAACTTGTCCCCTAAACCGTCCCCATCCCCTAACCCTAACCCTAACCCTAATCCTTACCCGAAGCCTTACCCTAACCCGTCCCCTAATCCTAACCCGTACGCTAACACTAAGCCGTACCCTAACACATACGCTCACCCTAAACCGTTGTCGTACCCTAACCTGTCCCCTAAACTGTCCCCATCCTCTAACCCTAATCCTAAACCTACCCCTAAACCTAACCCTTACCCGAAGCCTTACCCTAACCCGTCCCCTAATCCTAACCCGTACGCTAACACTAACCCGTACCCTAACACGTACGCTCACCCTAAACCGTTGTCGTAAACTAACTTGTCCCCTAAACCGTCCCCATCCCCTAAACCTTACCCTAAACCTAACCCTAACACTAACCCTAACACTTACCCGAAGCCTTACCCTAACCCGTCCCCTAATCCTAACCCGTAAGCTAACACTAACCCGTACCCTAACACGTGAGCTCACCCTAAACCGTTGTCTTACCCTAACCTGTCCCCTAAACCGTCCCCGTCCCCTAACCCTAACCCTAAACCTACCCCTAACCCTAACACTTATCCGAAGCCTTACCCTAACCCGTCCCCTAATCCTAACCCGTACGCTAACACTAAACCGTACCCTAACACGTACGCTCACCCTAAAACGTTGTCGTACCCTAACCTGTCCCCTAAACGGTCCCCGTCCCATAACTCTAACCCTAACCCTAACCCTAACCCTAACCCTTACCGGAAGCCTTACCCTAACCCGTCCCCTAATCCTAACCCGTACGCTATCACTAACCCGTACCCTAACACGTACGCTCACACTAAACTGTTGTCGTACCCTAACCTATCCCCTAAACCGTCCCCGTCCCCTAACCCTAACCCTAACCCTAACCCTTAACCGAAGCCTTACCCTAACCCGTCCCCTAATCCTAACCCGTACACTAACACTAACCCGTACCCTAACACGTACGCTGACCTTAAACCGTTGTCGTAAACTAACTTGTCCCCTAAACTGTCCCCATCCCCTAATCCTAACCCTAACCCTAACCCTATCCCGAACCCTTGCCCGAAGCCTTACCCTAACTCGTCCCCTAATCCTAACCCGTTCGCTAACACTAACCCGTACCCTAACACGTACGCTCACCCTATAACTTTGTCGTACCCTAACCTGTCCCCTAAACCGTCCCCGTCCCCTAACCCTAACCCTAAACCTACCCCTAACCCTAACCCTTACCCGAAGCCTTACCCTAATCCGTCCACTAATCATAACCCGTACGCTAACACTAAACCATACCCTAACACGTACGCTCACTCTAAAGCGTTGTTGAACCCTAACCTGTCCCCTAAACCGTCCCCGTCCCATACCCCTAACCCTAACCCTAACCCTAACCCTAACCCTTACCCGAAGCCTTACCCTAACCCGTCCCATAATCCTAACCCTTACGCTAACACTAACCCGTACCCTAACACGTACGCTCACCCTAAACCGTTGTCGTAAACTAACTTGTCCCCTAAACCGTCCCCACCCCCTAACCCTAACCCTAACCCTAATCCTTACCCGAAGCCTTACCCTAACCCATCCCCTAATCCTAACCCGTACGCTAACACTAACCCGTACCCTAACACGTACGCTCACACTAAACTGTTGTCGTACCCTAACCTATCCCCTAAACCTTCCCCGTCCCCTAACCCTAACCCTAAGCCTAACCCTAACCCTAACCCTTACCCGAAGCCTTACCCTAACCCGTCCCCTAATCCTAACGCGTACGCTAACACTAACCCGTACCCTAACACGTACGCTCACCCTAAACCATTGTCGTACCCTAACCTGTCCCCTAAACCGTCCCCATCCCCTAACCCTAACCCTAACCCTAAGACTAACCCTAACCCTTACCCGAAGCCTTACCCTAACCCGTCCCCTAATCCTAACCCGTACGCTAACACTAACCCGTACCCTAACAAGTACGCTCACCCTAAACCGTTGTCGTACCCTAAACTGTCCCCTAAACCGTCCCCTTCCCCTAACCCTAACCCTAACCCTAACACTAACCCGTAACCGAAGCCTTACCCTAACCCTTCCCCTAATCCTAACCCGTACGCTAACACTAAGCCGTACCCTAACACATACGCTCACCCTAAACCGTTGTCGTATCTTAACCTGTCCCCTAAACAGTCCCCGTCCCAGAACCCTAACCCTAACCCTAGCCCTAACCCTAAACCTTACCCGATGCCTTAACCTAACCCGTCCCCTAATCCTAACACTTAAGCTAACACTAACCCGTACCCTAACACGTACGCTCACCCTAAACCGTTGTCATACCCTAACCTGTCCCCTAAACAGTCCGCGTCCCCTAACCCTAACCCTAAACCTACCCCTAACCCTAACCCTAACCCGAAGCCTTACCCTAACACGTCCCCTAATCCTAACCCGTACGCTAACACTAAACCGTACCCTAACAGGTACGCTCACCCTATAACTTTGTCGTACCCTAACCTGTCCCCTAAACCGTCCCCGTCCCCTAACCCTAACCCTAAACCTACCCCTAACCCTAACCCTTACCCGAAGCCTTACCCTAATCCGTCCACTAATCCTAACCCGTACGCTAACACTAAACCATACCCTAACACGTACGCTCACTCTAAAGCGTTGTTGTACCCTAACCTGTCCCCTCAACCGTCCCCGTCCCATACCCCTAACCCTAACCCTAACCCTAACCCTAACCCTTACCCGAAGCCTTACCCTAACCCGTCCCTAATCCTAACCCTTACGCTAACACTAACCCGTACTCTAACACGTACGCTCACCCTAAACCGTTGTCGTAAACTAACTTGTCCCCTAAACCGTCCCCATCCCCTAACCCTAACCCTAACCCTAACCCTAATCGTTACCCGAAGCCTTACCCTAACCTGTCCCCTAATCCTAACCCGTACGCTAACACTAACCCGTACCCTAACACGTACGCTCACACTAAACTGTTGTCGTACCCTAACCTATCCCCTAAACCGTCCCCGTCCCCTAACCCTAACCCTAAGCCTAACCCTAACCCTAACCCTTACCCGAAGCCTTACACTAACCCGTCCCCTAATCCTAACGCGTACGCTAACACTAACCCGTACCCTAACACGTACGCTCACCCTAAACCGTTGTTGTACTCTAAACTATCCCCTAAACCGTCCCCGTCCCCTAACCCTAACCCTAACCCTAAGCCTAACCCTAACCCTTACCCGAAGCCTTACCCTAACCCTTCCCCTAATCCTAACCCGTACGCTAACACTAAGCCGTACCCTAACACGTTCGCTCACCCTAAACCGTTGTCGTATCCTAACCTGTCCCCTAAACTGTCCCCGTCCCATAACCCTAACCCTAACCCTAACCCTAACCCTTACCCGATGCCTTACCCTAACCCGTCCCCTAATCCTAACCCGTAAGCTAACACTAACCCGTACCCTAACACGTACGCTCACCCTAAACCGTTGTCGTACCCTAACCTGTCCCCTAAACCGTCCCCGTCCCCTAACCCTAACCCTAAATCTACCCCTAACCCTAACCCTTACCCGAAGCCTTACCCTAACCCGTCCCCTAATCCTAACCCGTACGCTAACACTAAACCGTACCCTAACACGTACGCTCACCCTAAAACGTTGTCGTACCCTAAACTGTCCCCTAAACCGTCCCCGTCCCACAACCCTAACCCTAACCCTAACCCTAACCCTAACCCTTACCCGAAGCCTTACCCTAACCCGTCCCCTAATCCTAACCCGTACGCTAACACTAACCCGTACCCTAACACGTACGCTCACCCTAAACCGTTGTCGTAAACTAAATTTTCCCCTAAACCGTCCCCATCCCCTAACCTTAACCCTAACCCTAACCCTAACCCTAACCTTTACCCGAAGCGTTACCCTAACCCGTCCCCTAATCCTAACCCGTACGCTAACACTAACCCGTACCATAACACGTACGCTCACCCTAAACCATTGTCGTACCCTTACCTGTCCCCTAAACCATCCCTGTCCTCTAACCCTAACCCTAAACCTAACCCTAAACCTAACCCTTACCCAAAGCCTTACACTAACCCGTCCCCTCATCCTACCCCGTACGCTAACACTAACCCTTACCCTAACACGTACGCTCACCCTAAACCGTTGTCGTACCCTAACCTGTCCCCTAAACCGTCCCCATCCTCTAACCCTAACCCTAAACCTACCCCTAAACCTAACCCTTGCCCGAAGCCTTACCCTAACCCGTCCTCTAATCCTAACCCGTACGCTAACACTAACCCGTACCCTAACACGTACGCTCACCCTAAACCGTTGTCGTACCCTAACCTGTCCCCTAAACCGTCCCCATCCCCTAAACCTAACCCTAAACCTAACCCTAACCCTAACCCTAACACTTACCCGAAGCCTTACCCTAACCCGTCCCCTCATTCTAACCCGTACGCTAACACTAACCCGTACCCTAACACTTACGCTCACACTAAACTGTTGTCGTACCCTAACCTATCCCCTAAACCTTCCCCGTCCCCTAACCCTAACCCTAAGCCTAACCCTAACCTTAACCCTTACCCGAAGCCTTACCCTAACCCTTCCCCTAATCCTAACCCGTACGCTAACACTAACCCGTACCCTAACACGTACGCTCACCCTAAACCGTTGTCGTAAACTAACTTGTCCCCTAAACCGTTCCCATCCCCTAAACCTTACCCTAAACCTAACCCTAACTCTAACCCTAACACTTACCCGAAGCCTTACCCTAACCCGTCCCCTAATCCTAACCCGTAAGCTAACACTAACCCGTACCCTAACACGTGAGCTCACCCTAAACCGTTGTCTTACCCTAACCTGTCCCCTAAACCGTCCCCGTCCCCTAACCCTAACCCTAAACCTACCCCTAACCCTAACACTTACCCGAAGCCTTACCCTAACCCGTCCCCTAATCCTAACCCGTACGCTAACACTAAACCGTACCCTAACACGTACGCTCACCCTAAAACGTTGTCGTACCCTAACCTGTCCCCTAAACCGTCCCCGTCCCATAACCCTAACCCTAACCCTAACCCTAACCCTAACCCTTACCGGAAGCCTTACCCTAACCCGTCCCCTAATCCTAACCCGTACGCTATCACTAACCCGTACCCTGACACGTACGCTCACACTAAACTGTTGTCGTACCCTAACCTATCCCCTAAACCGTCCCCGTCCCTTAACCGTAACCCTAACCCTAACCCTTAACCGAAGCCTTACCCTAACCCGTCCCCTAATCCTAACCCGTACACTAACACTAACCCGTACCCTAACACGTACGCTGACCTTAAACCGTTGTCGTAAACTAACTTGTCCCCTAAACTGTCCCCATCCCCTAATCCTAACCCTAACCCTAACCCTATCCCGAACCCTTGCCCGAAGCCTTACCCTAACTCGTCCCCTAATCCTAACCCGTTCGCTAACACTAACCCGTACCCTAACACGTACGCTCACCCTATAACTTTGTCGTACCCTAACCTGTCCCCTAAACCGTCCCCATCCCCTAACCCTAACCCTAAACCTACCCCTAACCCTAACCCTTACCCGAAGCCTTACCCTAATCCGTCCACTAATCCTAACCCGTACGCTAACACTAAACCATACCCTAACACGTACGCTCACTCTAAAGCGTTGTTGAACCCTAACCTGTCCCCTAAACCGTCCCCGTCCCATACCCCTAACCCTAACCCTAACCCTAACCCTAACCCTTACCCGAAGCCTTACCCTAACCCGTCCCCTTATCCTAACCCGTACGCTAACACTAAACCATACCCTAACACGTTCGCTCACCCTAAAACGTTGTCGTACCCTTACCTGTCCCCTAAACCGTCCCCGTCCCATAAACCTAACCCTAACCCTAACCCTAACCGTAACCCTTACCCGAAGCCTTACACTAACCCGTCCCCTAATCCTAACCCTTACGCTAACACTAACCCGTACCCTAACACGTACGCTCACCCTAAACCGTTGTCGTAAACTAACTTGTCCCCTAAACCGTCCCCATCCCCTAACCCTAACCCTAACCCTAACCCTAACCCTAATCCTTACCCGAAGCCTTACCCTAACCCGTCCCCTAATCCTAACCCGTACGCTAACACTAACCCGTACCCTAACACGTACGCTCACCCTAAACCGTTGTCATACCCTAACCTGTCCCCTAAACCGTCCCCATCACCTAACCCTAACCCTTACCCTAACACTAACCCTAACCCTTACCCGAAGCCTTACCCTAATCCGTCCCCTAATCCTAACCCGTACGCTAACACTTACCCGTACCCTAACACGTACGCTGACCCTAAACCGTTGTCGTACACTAACCTGTCCCCTACACTGTCCCCGTGCCATAACCCTAACCCTAACCCTAACCCTAACACTTACCCGAAGCCTTACCCTAACCCGTCCCCTAATCCTAACCCGTACGCTAACACTAACCCGTACCCTAACACATACTCTGACCGTAAACCGTTGTCGTACCCTAACCTGTCCCCTAAACCATCCCCGTCCCCTAACCCTAACCCTAACCCTAACCCTACCCCTACCCCTTACCCGATGCCTTACCCTAACCCGTCCCCTAATCCAAACCCGTAAGCTAACACTAACCCATACCCTAACACGTACGCTCACCCTAAACCGTTGTCGTACCCTAACCTGTCCCCTAAACCGTGCCCGTCCCCTAACCCTAACCCTAAACCTACCCCTAACCCTAAACCTTACCCGAAGCCTTACCCTAACCCGTCCCCTAATCCTAACACGTACGCTAACACTAACCCCTACACTAACACGTACGCTGACCCTAAACCGTTGTCGTAAACTAACTTGTCCCCTAAACCGTCCCCATCCCCTAATCCTAACCCTGACCAAAACCCTAACCCTAACCCTAACCCTAACCCGAACCCTTACCCGAAGCCTTACCCTAACCCGTCCCCTAATCCTAACCCGTTCGCTAACACTAAACCGTACCCTAACACGTACGCTCACCCTAAACCGTTGTCGTACCCTAAACTGTCCCCTAAACCGTCCCCGTCCCCTAACCCTAACCCTAACCCTAACCCTAACACTAACCCTTACCCGAAGCCTTACCCTAACCCTTCCCCTAATCCTAACCCGTACGCTAACACTAAGCCATACCCTAACACGTACGCTCAACCTAAACCGTTGTCGTATACTAACCTGTCCCCTAAACTGTCCCCATCCCATAACCCTAACCCTAACCCTAACCCTAACCCTACCACTTACTCGATGCCTTACCCTAACCCGTTCCCTAATCCTACCCCGTAAGCTAACACTAACCCATACCCTAACACGTACGCTCACCCTAAACCATTGTCGTACCCGAACCTGTCCCCTAAACCGTCCCCGTCCCCTAACCCTAACCCTAACCCTAACCCTTAACCGAAGCCTTACCCTAACCCGTTTCCCTAATCCTAACCCGTACGCTAACACTAACCCGTACCCTAAAACGTACGCTGACCCTAAACCGTTGTCGTAAACTAACTTGTCCCCTAAACCGTCCCCATCCCCTAATCCTAACCCTAACCCTAACCCTAACCCGAACCCTTACCCGAAGCCTTACCCTAACCCGTCCCCTAATCCTAACCCGTTCGCTAACACTAAACCGTACCCTAACACGTACGCTCACCCTAAACCGTTGTCGTACCCTAAACTGTCCCCTAAACCGTCCCCATCCCCTAACCCTAACCCTAACCCTAACCCTAACACTAACCCTTACCCGAAGCCTTACCCTAACCCTTCCCCTAATCCTAACCCGTACGCTAACACTAAGCCGTACCCTAACATGTACGCTCACCCAAAACCGTTGTCGTATACTAACCTGTCCCCTAAACTGTCCCCGTCCCATAACCCTAACCCTAACCCTAACCCTAATCCTACCACTTACCCGATGCCTTACCCTAACCCGTTCCCTAATCCTAACCCGTAAGCTAACACTAACCCATACACTAACACGTACGCTCACCCTAAACCGTTGTCGTACCCTAACCTGTCCCCTAAACCGTCCCCGTCCCCTAACCCTAACCCTAAACCTACCCCTAACCCTAACCCTTACCCGAAGCCTTACCCTAACCCGTCCCCTAATCCTAACCCTTACGCTAACACTAACCCATACCCTAACACGTACGCTCACCCTAAACCGTTGTCGTAAACTAACTTGTCCCCTAAACCGTCCCCATCCCCTAACCCTAACCCTAACCCTAACACTAATCCTTACCCAAAGCCTTACCCTAACCCGTCCCCTAATCCTAACCCGTACGCTAACACTAACCCGTACCCTAACACGTACGCTCACACTAAACTGTTGTCGTACCCTAACCTATCCCCTAAAGCTTCCCCGTCCCCTAACCCTAACCCTAAGCCTAACCCTAAACCTAACCCTTACCCGAAGCCTTACCCTAACCCGTCCCCTAATCCTAACGCGTACGCTAACACTAACCCTTACCCTAACACATACGCTCACCCTAAACCGTTGTCGTACCCTAAACTGTCCCCTAAACTGTCCCCGTCCCCTAACCCTAACCCTAACCCTAACCCTAACTCTAACCCTTACCCGAAGCCTTACCCTAACCCTTCCCCTAATCCTAACCCGTACGCTAACACTAAGCCGTACCTTAACACGTACGCTCACCCTATACCTTTGTCGTACACTAAACTGTCCCCTAAACCGTCCCCGTCCCATAACCCTAACCCTAACCCTAACCCTAACCATAACCCTTACCCGAAGCCTTACCCTAACCCGTCCCCTAATCCTAACCCGTACGCTAACACAAACCCGTACCCTAACACGTACGCTCACCCTATATCGTTGTCGTAAACTAACTTGTCCTCTAAACCGTCCCCATCCCCTAACCCTAACCCTAACCCTAAGCCTAACCCTAACCCTTACCCGAAGCCTTACCCTAACCCGTCCCCTAATCCTAACCCGTAAGCTAACACTAACCCGTACCCTAACACGTACGCTCATCCTAAACCGTTGTCGTACCCTAACCTGTCCCCTAAACCGTCTCCATCCCCTAACCCTAACCCTAAACCAACCCCTAACCCTAACCCTTACCCGAAGCCTTACCCTAAACCGTCCCCTTATCCTAACCCGTACGCTAACACTAAACCATACCCTAACACGTACGCTCACCCTAAAACGTTGTCGTACCCTAACCTGTCCCCTGAACCGTCCCCGTCCCATAAACCTAACCCTAACCCTAACCCTAACCGTAACCCTTACCCGAAGCCTTTCCCTAACCCGTCCCCTAATCCTAACCCTTACGCTAACACTAACCTGTACCCTAACACGTACGCTCACCCTAAACCGTTGTCGTAAACTAACTTGTCCCCTAAACCGTCCCCATCCCCTAACCCTAACCCTAACCCTAACCCTAACCCTAATCCTTACCCGAAGCCTTACCCTAACCCGTCCCCTAATCCTAACCCGTACGCTAACACTAACCCGTACCCTAACACGTACGCTCACCCTAAACCGTTGTCGTACCCTAACCTGTCCCCTAAACCGTCCCCATCACCTAACCCTAACCCTTACCCTAACACTAACCCTAACCCTTACCCGAAGCCTTACCCTAATCCGTCCCCTAATCCTAACCCGTATGCTAACACTTACGCGTACCCTAACACGTACGCTGACCCTAAACCGTTGTCGTACACTAACCTGTCCCCGAAACTGTCCCCGTGCCATAATCCTAACCCTAACCCTAACCCTAACACTTACCCGAAGCCTTACCCTAACCCGTCCCCTAATCCTAACCCGTACGCTAACACTAACCCGTACACTAACACATACTCTGACCCTAAACCGTTGTCGTACCCTAACCTGTCGCCTAAACCATCCCCGTCCACTAACCCTAACCCTAACCCTATGCCTTACCCGAAGCCTTACCCTAACCCGTCCCCTAATCCTAACCCGTACGCTAACACTAACCCGTACCCTAACACGTACGCTCACCCTAAACCTTTGTCGTACCCTAACCTGTCCCCTAAACCGTCCCCATCCCCTAACCCTAACCCTAACCCTAAGCCTAACCCTAACCCTTACCCGAAGCCTTACCCTAACCCGTCCCGTAATCCTAACCCGTACGCTAACACTAACCCGTACCCTAACACGTACGCTGACCCTAAACCGTTGTCGTACCCTAACTTGTCCCCTAAACCGTCCCCGTCCCCTAACCCTAACCCTAACCCTATCCCTTACCCGAAGCCTTACCCTAACCCGTCCCCTAATCCTAACACGTACGCTAACACTAACCCGTACCCTAACACGTACGCTCACCCTAAACCGTTGTCGTACCCTAACCTGTCACCTAAACCGTCCCCGTCCCCTAACCCTAATCCTAACCCTAACCCTTACCCGAAGCCTTACCCTAACCCGACCCCTAATCCTAACCCGTACGCTAACACTAACCCGTACCCTAACACGTACGCTCACCCTAAACCGTTGGCGTAAACTAACTTGTCCCCTAAACCGTCCTCATCCCCTAACCCTAACCCTAACCCTAACCCTAACCCTAACCCTTACCCGAAGCCTTACCCTAACCCGTCCCCTAATCCTAACCCGTACGCTAACACTAACCCGTACCCTAACACATACGCTCACCCTAAAACGTTGTCGTACGCTAACCTGCCCCTAAACCATCCCCGAACTCTAACCCTAACCCTAACCCTAACCCTAACCCTAAACCTAACCCTTACCCGAAGCCTTACCCTTACCCGTCCCCTAATCCAAACACGTACACTAACACTAACCCGTACCCTAACACGTACGCTCACACTAAACTGTTGTCGTACCCTAACCTATCCCCTAAACCGTCCCTGTCCCCTAACCCTAACGCTAACCCTATCCCTTACCCGAAGCCTTACCCTAACCCGTCCCCTAATCCTAATCCGTACGCTAATACTAACCCGTACCCTAAAACGTACGCTGACCCTAAACCGTTGTCGTAAACTAACTTGTCCCCTAAACCGTCCCCATCCCCTAATCCTAACCCTAACCTTAACCTTAACCCGAACCCTTACCCGAAGCCTTACCCTAACCCGTCCCCTAATCCTAACCCGTTCGCTAACACTAAACCGTACCCTAACACGTACGCTCTCCCTAAACCGTTGTCGTACCCTAAACTGTCCCCTAAACCGTCCCCGTCCCCTAACCCTAACCCTAACCCTAACCCTAACACTAACCCTTACCCGAAGCCTTACCCTAACCCTTCCCCTAATCCTAACCCGTACGCTAACACTAAGCCGTACCCTAACACGTACGCTCACCCTAAACCGTTGTCGTATACTAACCTGTCCCCTAAACTGTCCCCGTCCCATAACCCTAACCCTAACCCTAACCCTAACCCTACCACTTACCCGATGCGTTACCCTAACCCGTTCCCTAATCCTAACCCGTAAGCTAACACTAACCCATACCCTAACACGTACGCTCACCCTAAACCGTTGTCGTACCCTAACCTGTCCCCTAAACCGTCCCCGTCCCCTAACCCTAACCCTAAACCTACCCCTAACCCTAAACCTTACCCGAAGCCTTACCCTAACCCGTCCCCTAATCCTAACCCGTACGCTAACACTAACCCCTACCCTAACACGTACGCTGACCCTAAACCGTTGTCGTACACTAACCTGTCCCCTAAACCGTCCCCGTCCCCTAAACCTAACCCTAACCCTTAAACAAAGCCTTACCCTAACACGTTTCCCTAATCCTAACACGTACGCTAACACTAACCCGTACCCTAACACGTACGCTGACCCTAAACCGTTGTCGTAAACTAACTTGTCCCCTAAACCGTCCCCATCCCCTAATCCTAACCCTAACCCGAACCCGAACCCTTACCCGAAGCCTTACCCTAACCCGTCCCCTAATCCTAACCCGTTCTCTAACACTAAACCGTACCCTAACATGTACGCTCACCCTAAACCGTTGTCGTATCCTAAACTGTCCCCTAAACCGTCCCCGTCCCCTAACCCTAACCCTAACCCTAACCCTAACTCTAACCCTTACCCGAAGCGTTACCCTAACCCTTCCCCTAATCCTAACCCGTACGCTAACACTAAGCCGTACCCTAACACGTACGCTCACCCTATAACTTTGTCGTACCCTAAACTGTCCCCTAAACCGTCCCCGTCCCATAACGCTAACCCTAACCCTAACCTTAACCCTAACCCTTACCCGAAGCCTTACCCTAACCCGTCCCCTAATCCTAACCCGTACGCTAACACTAACCCGTACCCTAAAACGTACGCTCACCCTATACCGTTGTCGTAAACTAACTTGTCCTCTAAACCGTCCCCATCCCCTAACCAGAACCCTAACCCTAACCCTTACCCTAACCCTTACCCGAACCCTTACCCTAACCCGTCCCCTAATCCTAACCCGTAAGCTAACACTAACACGTACCCTAACACGTACGCTCCCCCTAAACCGTTATCGTACCCTAACCTGTCCCCTAAACCGTCCCCATCCCCTAACCCTAACCCTAAACCAACCCCTAACCCTAACCCTTACCCGAAGCCTTACCCTAACCCGTCCCCTTATCCTAACCCGTACGCTAACACTAAAACCTACCATAACACGTACGCTCACCCTAAAACGTTGTCGTACCCTAACCTGTCCCCTAAACCATCCCCGTCCCATAGACCTAACCCTAACCCTAACCCTAATCGTAACCCTTACCCGAAGCCTTACCCTAACCCGTACCCTAATCCTAACCCTTACGCTAACACTAACCCGTACCCTAACACGTACGCTCACCCTAAACCGTTGTCGTAAACTAACTTGTCCCCTAAACCGTCCCCATCCCCTAACCCTAACCCTAACCCTAATCCTTACCCGAAGCCTTACCCTAACCCGTCCCCTAATCCTAACCCGTACGATAACACTAACCCGTACCCTAACACGTACGCTCACCCTAAACCGTTGTCGTAAACTAACTTGTCCCCAAAACTGTCCCCATCCCCTAACCCTAACCCTAAACCTAACCCTAACCCTAACCCTTAACCGAAGCCTTACCCTAACCTGTCCCCTAATCTTAACCCGTACGCTAACACTAACCCGTACCCTAACACGTACGCTCACACTAAACTGTCGTCGTACCCTAACCTATCCCCTAAACCGTCCCCGTCCCCTAACCCTAACCCTAACCCTAACCCTTAACCGAAGCCTTACCCTAACCCGTCCCCTAATCCTAACCCGTACGCTAACACTAACCCGTACCCTAACACGTACGCTGACCCTAAACCGTTGTCGTAAACTAAATTGTCCCCTAAACCGTCCCCATCCCCTAATCCTAACCCTAACCCTAACCCTAACCCGAACCCTTACCCGAAGCCTTACACTAACCCGTCCCCTAATCCTAACCCGTTCGCTAACACTAACCCGTACCCTAACACGTACGCTCACCCTAAACCGTTTTCGTACCCTAAACTGTCCCCTAAACCGTCCCCGACCCCTAACCCTAACCCTAACCCTAACCCTAAAACTAACCCTTACCCGAAGCCTTACCCTAACCCTTCCCCTAATCCTAACCCGTACGCTAACACTAAGCCGTACCCTAACACGTACGCTCACCCTAAACTGTTGTCGTATCCTAACCTGTCCCCTAAACAGTCCCCGTCCCAGAACCCTAACCCTAACCCTAACACTAACCCTTACCCGATGCCTTACCCTAACCCGTCCCCTAATCCTAAACCGTAAGCTAACACTAACCCGTACCCTAACACGTACGCTCACCCTAAGCCGTTGTCATACCCTAACCTGTCCCCTAAACCGTCCCCGTCCCCTAACCCTAACCCTAAACCTACCTCTAACACTAACCCTTACCCGAAGCCTTACCCTAACACGTCCCCTAATCCTAAACCGTACGCTAACACTAAACCGTACCCTAACACGTACGCTCACCCTATAACTTTGTCGTACCCTAACCTGTCCCCTAAACCGTCCCCGTCCCATAACCCTAACCCTAACCCTAACCCTAACCGTAACCCTTACCCGAAGCCTTACCCTAACCCGTCCCCTAATCCTAACCCGTACGCTAACACTAACCCGTACCCTAACAGGTACGCTCACCCTAAACCATTGTCGTAAACTAACTTGTCCCCTAAACCGTCCCCATCCCCTAACCCTAACCCTAACCCTAACCCTTACCCGAAGCCTTACCCTAACCCGTCCCCTAATCCTAACCCGTAAGCCAACACTAACCCGTACCCTAACACGTACGCTCACCCTAAACCGTTGTCGTACCCTAACCTGTCCCCTAAACCGTCCCCGTCACCTAACCCTAACCCTAAACCTACCCCTAACCCTAACCCTTACCGGAAGCCTTACTCTAACACGTCCCCTAATCCTAAGCCGTACGCTAACACTAAACCATACCCTAACACGTACGCTCACCCTAAACCGTTGTCGTAAACTAACTTGTCCCCTAAACCGTCCCCATCCCCTAAACCTAACCCTAACCCTAACCCTAACCCTAATCCTTACCCGAAGCCTTACCCTAACCCGTCCCCTAATCCTAACCCGTACGCTAACACTAACCCGTACCCTAACACGTACGCTCACACTAAACTGTTGTCGTACCCTAACCTATCCCCTAAACCGTCCCCGTCCCCTAACCCTAACCCTAAGCCTAACCCTAACCCTAACCCTTACCCGAAGCCTTACCCTAACCCGTCCCCTAATCCTAAACCGTACGCTAACACTAACCCGTACCCTAACACGTACGCTCACCCTAAACCGTTGTCGTACCCTAACCTGTCCCCTAAACCGTCCCCGTCCCCTAACCCTAACCCTAACCCTAAGCCTAACCCTAACACTTACCCGAAGCCTTACCCTAACCCGTCCCCTAATCCTAACCCGTACGCTAACACTAACCTATACCCTAACACGTACGCTCAACCTAAACCGTTGTCGTACACTAAACTGTCCCCTAAACCGTCCTTGTCCCCGTCCCCTAACCCTAACCCTAACCCTAATCCTAACCCTTCCCCGAAGCCTTACCCTAACCCTTCCCCTAATCCTAACCCGTACGCTAACACTAAGCCGTACCCTAACACGTACGCTCACCCTAAACCGTTGTCGTATCCTAACCTGTCCCCTAAACTGTCCCCGTCCCATAACCCTAACCCTAACCATAACCCTTACCCGATGCCTTACCCTAACCCGTCCCCTAATCCTAAACCGTAAGCTAACAGTAATCTGTACCCTAACACGTACGCTCACCCTAAACCGTTGTCGTACCCTAACCTGTCCCCTAAACCGTCCCCATCCCCTAACCCTAACCCTAACCCTAACCCTAACCCTAACCATTACCCGAAGCCTTACCCTAACCCGTCACCTAATCCTAACCCGTAAGCTAACACTAACCCATACCCTAACACGTACGCTCACCCTAAATCGTTGTCGTACCCTAACCTGTCCCCTAAACCGTCCCCGTCCCCTAACCCTAACCCTAAACCTACCCCTAACCCTAACCCTTACCCGAAGCCTTACCCTAACCCGTCCCCTAATCCTAAGCCGTACGCTAACACTAAACCATACCCTAACACGTACGCTCACCCTAAACCGCTGTCGTAAACTAACTTGTCCCCTAAACCGTCCCCATCCCCTAACCCTAACCCTAACCCTAACCCTAACCCTAATCCTTACCCGAAGCCTTACCCTAACCCGTCCCCTAATCCTAACCCGTACGCTAACACTAACCCGTACCCTAACACGTACGCTCACACTAAACTGTTGTCGTACCCTAACCTATCCCCTAAACCGTCCCCGTCCCCTAACCCTAACCCTAAGTCTAACCCTAACCCTAACCCTTACCCGAAGCCTTACCCTAACCCGTCCCCTAATCCTAACCCGTACGCTAACACTAACCCATACCCTAACACGTACGCTCACCCTAAACCGTTGTCGTACCCTAACCTGTCCCCTAAACCGTCCCCGTGCCCGAACCCTAACCCTAAGCCTAACCCTAACCCTAACCCTTACCCGAAGCCTTACCCTAACCCGTCCCCTAATCCTAACCCGTACGCTAACACTAACCCGTACCCTAACACGTACGCTCACCCTAAACCGTTGTCGTACCCTAACCTGTCCCCTAAACCGTCCCCGTCCCCTAACCCTAACCCTAACCCTAAGCCTAACCCTAACACTTACCCGAAGCCTTACCCTAACCCGTCCCCTAATCCTAACCCGTACGCTAACACTAACCCGTACCCTAACACATACGCTCACCCTAAACCGTTGTCGTACCCTAACCTGTCCCCTAAACCATCCCCGTCCTCTAACCCTAACCCTAACCCTAACCCTAAACCTAAACCTTACCCGAAGCCTTACCCTAACCCGTCCCCAAATCCTAACCCGTTCGCTAACACTACCCCGTACCCTAACACGTACGCTCACCCTAAACCATTGTCGTACCCTAAACTGTCCCCTAAACCGTCCCCGTCCCCTAACCCTAACTCTAACCCTAACCCTAACACTAAACCTTACCCGAAGCCTTACCCTAACCCTTCCCCTAATCCTAACCCGTACGCTAACACTAAGCCGTACCCTAACACGTACGCTCACCCTAAACCGTTGTCGTATCCTAACCTGTCCCCTAAACAGTCCCCGTCCCTGAACCCTAACCCTAACCCTAACCCTAACCCTAACACTTACCCGATGCCTTACCCTAACCCGTCCCCTAATCCTAACCCGTAAGCTAACACTAACCCGTACCCTAACACGTACGCTCACCCTAAGCCGTTGTCATACCCTAACCTGTCCCCTAAACCGTGCCCGTCCCCTAACCCTAACCCTAAACCTACCGCTAACCCTAACCCTTACCCGAAGCCTTACCCTAACCCGTCCCCTAATCCTAACCCGTACGCTAACACTAACCCGTACCCTAACACGTACGCTCACCCTAAACCGTTGTCGTTCCCTAACCTGTACCCTAAACCATCCCCGTCCTCTAACCCTAACCCTAACCCTAACCCTAAACCTAACCCTTACCCAAAGCCTTAACCTAACCCGTCCCCTAATCCTAACCCGTACGCTAACACTAACCCGTACCCTAACACGTACGCTCATATTAAACTGTTGTCGTACCCCAACCTATCCCCTAAACCGTCCCCGTCCCCTAACCCTAACCCTAAGCCTAACCCTAACCCTAACACTTACCCGAAGCCTTACCCTAACCCGTCCCCTAATCCTAACCTGTACGCTAACACTAAACCGTACCCTAACACGTACGCTCACCCTAAACCGTTGTCGTACCCTAACCTGTCCCCTGAACCGTCCCCATCCCTTAACCCTAACCCTAACCCTAAGCCTAACCCTAACCCTTACCCGAAGCCTTACCCTAACCCGTCCCCTAATCCTAACCCGTACGCTAACACTAACCCGTACCCTAACACGTACGCTGGCCCTAAACCGTTGTCGTACCCTAACCTGTCCCCTAAACCCTCCCCGTCCCCTAACCCTTACCGTAACCCTATCCCTTACCCGAAGCCTTACCCTAACCCGTCCCCTAATCCTAACACGTACGCTAACACTAACCCGTACCCTAACACGTACGCTCACCCTAAACCGTTTTCGTACCCTAACCTGTCCCCTAAACCGTCCCCGTCCCCTAACCCTAATCCTACCCCAGCCCTTACCCGAAGCCTTACCCTAACCCGACCCCTAATCCTAACCCGTACGCTAACACTAACCCGTACCCTAACACGTACGCTCACCGTAAACCGTTGTCGTACTCTAACCTGCCCCTAATCCATCCCCGACCTCTAACCCTAACCCTAACCCTAACCCTAAACCTAACCCTTACCCGAAGCCTTACCCTAACCCGTCCCCTAATCCAAACCCGTACGCTAACACTAACCCGTACCGTAACACGTACGCTCACACTAAACTGTTGTCGTACCCTAACATATCCCCTAAACCGTCCCCGTCCACTAACCCTAACCCTGACCCTATCCCTAACCCGAAGCCTTACCCTAACCCTTCCCCTAATCCTAATCCGTACGCTAACACTAAGCCGTACCCTAACACGTACGCTCACCCTAAACCGTTGTCGTACCCTAACCTGTCCCCTACACCGTCCTCATCCCCTAAGCCTAACCCTAACCCTAACCCTAACACTAACCCTTACCCGAAGCATTACCCTAAACCGTCCCCTAATACTAACCCGTACGCTAACACTAATCCGTACCCTAACACGTACGCGAACCCTAAACCGTTGTCGTACCCTAACCTGTCCCCTACACCGTCCCCATCCCCTAACCCTAACCCTAAACCTAACCCTAACCCTAACCCTAACACTTACCCGAAGCCTTACCCTAACCCGTCCCCTAATCCTAACCCGTAAGCTAACACTAACCCGTACCCTAACACGTACGCTCACCCTAAACCGTTGTCGTAAACTAACTTGTCCCCTAAACCGTCCCCATCCCCTAACCCTAACCCTAACCCTAACCCTAACCCTTACCCTAAACCTTACCCTAACCCGTCCCCTAATCCTAACCCGTAAGCTAACACTAACCCGTACCCTTACACGTACGCTCACCCTAAACCGTTGTCGTACCCTAACCTGTCCCCTAAACCGTCCCCGTCCCCTAACCCTAACCCTAAACCTACCCCTAACCCTAACCCTTACCCGAAGCCTTACCCTAATCCGTCCACTAATCCTAACCCGTACGCTAACACTAAACCATACCCTAACACGTACGCTCACTCTAAAGCGTTGTTGTACCCTAACCTGTCCCCTAAACCGTCTTCGTCCCATACCCCTAACCCTAACCCTAACCCTAACCCTAACCCTTACCCGAAGCCTTACCCTAACCCGTCCCCTAATCCTAACGCGTACGCTAACACTAACCCGTACCCTAACACATACGCTCACCTTAAACCGTTGTCGTACCCTAACCTGTCCCCTAAACCTTTCCCGTCCCCTAACCCTAACCCTAACCCTACCCCTAACCCTAACCCTTACCCGAAGCCTTACCCTAACCCGTCCCCTAATCCTAACCCGTACGCTAACACTAACCCGTACCCTAACACGTACGCTCACCCTAAACCGTTGTCGTACTCTAAACTATCCCCTAAACCGTCCCCGTCCCCTAACCCTAACCCTAACCCTAAGCCTGACCCTAACCCTTACCCGAAGCCTTACCCTAACACTTCCCCTAATCCTAACCCGTACGCTAACACTAAGCCGTACCCTAACACGTACGCTCACGCTAAACCGTTGTCGTATCCTAACCTGTCCCCTAAACTGTCCCCGTCCCATAACCCTAACCCTAACCCTAACCCTAACCCTTACCCGATGCCTTTCCCTAACCCGTCCTCTAATCCTAACCCGTAAGCTAACACTAACCCGTACCCTAACACGTACGCTCACCCTAAACCGTTGTCGTACCCTAACCTGTCCCCTAAATCGTCCCCGTCCCCTAACCCTAACCCTAAATCTACCCCTAACCCTAACCCTTACCCGAAGCCTAACCCTAACCCGTCCCCTAATCCTAACCCGTACGCTAACACTAAACCGTACCCTAACACGTACGCTCACCCTAAAACGTTGTCGTACCCTAAACTGTCCCCTAAACCGTCCCCGTCCCATAACCCTAACCCTAACCCTAACCCTAACACTTACCCGAACCCTTACACTAACCCGTCCCCTAATCCTAACCCGTACGCTAACACTTACCCGTACCCTAACACGTACGCTCACCGTAAACCGTTGTCGTAAACTAACTTGTCCCCTAAACCGTCCCCATCCCCTAACCCTAACCCTAACCCTAACTCTTACCCGAAGCCTTACCCTAACCCGTCCCCTAATCCTAACCCGTACGCTAACAGTAACCCGTACCCTAACACGTACGGTCACCCTAAAGCGTTGTCGTACACTAACCTGTCCCCTAAGCCATCCCTGTCCTCTAACCCTAACCCTAACCCTAACCCTAAACCTAACCCTTACCCGAAGCCTTACCCTAACCCGTCCCCTAATCCTAACCCGTACGCTAACACTAACCCATACCCTAACACGTACGCTGACCCTAAACCGTTGTCGTACCCTAAACTGTCCCCTAAACCGTCCCCGTCCCCTAACCCTAACCCTAAACCTAACCCTTACCCGAAGCCTTACACAAACCCGTCTCCTAATCCTAACCCGTACGCTAACACTAACCGGTACCCTAACACGTACGCTCACACTAAACTGTTGTCGTACCCCAACCTATCCCCTAAACCGTCCCCGTCCCCTAACACTAACCCTAAGCCTAACCCTAATCCTAACCCTTACCCGAAGCCTTACCCTAACTCGTCCCCTAATCCTAAACCGTACGCTAACACTAACCCGTACCCTAACACGTACGCTCACCCTAAACCGTTGTCGTACCCTAACCTGTCCCCTGAACCGTCCCCATCCCTTAACCCTAACCCTAACCCTAAGCCTAACCCTAACCCTTACCCGAAGCCTTACCCTAACTCGTCCCCTAATCCTAACCCGTACGCTAACACTAACCCGTACCCTAACACGTACGCTGACCCTAAACCGTTGTCATACCCTAACCTGTCCCCTAAACCCTCCCCGTCCCCTAACCCTAACCATAACCCTATCCCTTACCCGAAGCCTTACCCTAACCCGTCCCCTAATCCTAACACGTACACTAACACTAACCCGTACCCTAACACGTACGCTCACCCTAAACCGTTTTCGTACCCTAACCTGTCCCCTAAACCGTCCCCATCCCCTAACCCTAATCCTACCCCAGCCCTTACCCGAAGCCTTACCCTAACCCGACCCCTAATCCTAACCCGTACGCTAACACTAACCCGTAACCTAACACGTACGCTCACCCTAAACAGTTGTCATACTCTAACCTGCCCCTAATCCATCCCCGACCTCTAACCCTAACCCTAACCCTAACCCTAAACCTAACCCTTACCCGAAGCCTTACCCTAACCCGTCCCCTAATCCAAACCCGTACGCTAACACTAACCCGTACCGTAACACGTACGCTCACACTAAATTGTTGTCGTACCCTAACATATCCCCTAAACCGTCCCCGTCCCCTAACCCTAACCCTAACCCTATCCCTAACCCGAAGCCTTACCCTAAACCGTCCCCTAATCCTAATCCGTACGCTAACACTAAGCCGTACCCTAACACATACGCTCACCCTAAACCGTTGTCGTACCCTAACCAGTCCCCTACACCGTCCTCATCCCCTAAGCCTAACCCTATCCCTAACACTAACACTAACCCTTACCCGAAGCATTACCCTAAACCGTCCCCTAATACTAACCCGTACGCTAACACTAATCCGTACCCTAACACGTACGCGAACCCTAAACCGTTGTCGTACCCTAACCTGTCCCCTACCCCGTCCCCATCCCCTAACCCTAACCCTAAACCTAACCCTAACCCTAACCCTAACACTTACCCGAAGCCTTACCCTAACCCGTCCCCTAATCCTAACCCGTAAGCTAACACTAACCCGTACCCTAACACGACAGCTCACCCTAAACCGTTGTCTTACCCTAACCTGTCCCCTAAACCGTCCCCGTCCCCTAACCCTAACCCTAAACCTACCCCTAACCCTAACACTTACCCGAAGCCTTACCCTAACCCGTCCACTAATCCTAACCCGTACGCTAACACTAAACCGTACCCTAACACGTACGCTCACCCTAAAACGTTGTCGTACCCTAACCTGTCCCCTAAACCGTCCCCGTCCCCTAACCCTAACCCTAACCCTAACCCTTAACCGAAGCCTTAACCTAACCCGTCCCCTAATCCTAACCCGTACACTAACACTAACCCGTACCCTAACACGTACGCTGACCCTAAACCGTTGTCGGAAACTAACTTGTCCCCTAAACCGTCCCCATCACCTAATCCTAACCCTAAACCTAACCCTATCCCGAACCCTTACCCGAAACCTTACCCTAACTCGTCCCCTAATCCTAACCCGTTCGCTAACACTAACACGTACCCTAACACGTCCGCTCACCCTAAACCGTTGTCATACCATAAACTGTCCCCTAAACCGTCCCCGTCCCCTAACCCTAACCCTAACCCTAACACTAACCCTTAACCGAAGCCTTACCCTAACCCTTCCCCTAATCCTAACCCGTACGCTAACACTAAGCTGTACCCTAACACGTACGCTCACCCTAAACCGTTGTCGTATCCTAACCTGTCCCCTAAACAGTCCCCGTCCCAGAACCCTAACCCTAACCCTAACTCTAACCCTAACCCTTACCCGATGCCTTACCCTAACCCGTCCCCTAATCCTAACCCGTAAGCTAACACTAACCCGTACCCTAACACGTACGGTCACCCTAAACCGTTGTCATACACTAACCTGTCCCCTAAACAGTCCCCGTCCCCTAACCCTAACCCTAAAACTACCCCTAACCCTAACCCTAACCCGAAGCCTTACCCTAACACGTCCCCTAATCCTAACCCGTACGCTAACACTAAACCGTACCCTAACACGTACGCTCACCCTAAACCGTTGTCGTACTCTAAACTATCCCCTAAACCGTCCCCGTCCCCTAACCCTAACCCTAACCCTAAGCCTAACCCTAACCCTTACCCGAAGCCTTACCCTAACACTTCCCCTAATCCTAACCCGTACGCTAACACTAAGCCGTACCCTAACACGTACGCTCACGCTAAACCGTTGTCGTATCCTAACCTGTCCCCTAAACTGTCCCCGTCCCATAACCCTAACCCTAACCCTAACCCTAACCCTTACCCGATGCCTTTCCCTAACCCGTCCTCTAATCCTAACCCGTAAGCTAACACTAACCCGTACCCTAACACGTACGCTCACCCTAAACTGTTGTCGTACCCTAACCTGTCCCCTAAATCGTCCCCGTCCCCTAACCCTAACCCTAAATCTACCCCTAACCCTAACCCTTACCCGAAGCCTAACCCTAACCCGTCCCCTAATCCTAACCCGTACGCTAACACTAAACCGTACCCTAACACGTACGCTCACCCTAAAACGTTGTCGTACCCTAAACTGTCCCCTAAACCGTCCCCGTCCCATAACCCTAACCCTAACCCTAACCATAACACTTACCCGAACCCTTACACTAACCCGTCCCCTAATCCTAACCCGTACGCTAACACTAACCCGTACCCTAACACGTACGCTCACCGTAAACCGTTGTCGTAAACTAACTTGTCCCCTAAACCGTCCCCATCCCCTAACCCTAACCCTAACCCTAACTCTTACCCGAAGCCTTACCCTAACCCGTCCCCTAATCCTAACCCGTACGCTAACAGTAACCCGTACCCTAACACGTACGGTCACCCTAAAGCGTTGTCGTACACTAACTTGTCCCCTAAGCCATCCCTGTCCTCTAACCCTAACCCTAACCCTAACCCTAAACCTAACCCTTACCCGAAGCCTTACCCTAACCCGTCCCCTAATCCTAACCCGTACGCTAACACTAACCCATACCCTAACACGTACGCTGACCCTAAACCGTTGTCGTACCCTAAACTGTCCCCTAAACCGTCCCCGTCCCCTAACCCTAACCCTAAACCTAACCCTTACCCGAAGCCTTACACAAACCCGTCTCCTAATCCTAACCCGTACGCTAACACTAACCGGTACCCTAACACGTACGCTCACACTAAACTGTTGTCGTACCCCAACCTATCCCCTAAACCGTCCCCGTCCCCTAACACTAACCCTAAGCCTAACCCTAACCCTAACCCTTACCCGAAGCCTTACCCTAACTCGTCCCCTAATCCTAACCCGTACGCTAACACTAACCCGTACCCTAACACGTACGCTCACCCTAAACCGTTGTCGTACCCTAACCTGTCCCCTGAACCGTCCCCATCCCTTAACCCTAACCCTAACCCTAAGCCTAACCCTAACCCTTACCCGAAGCCTTACCCTAACTCGTCCCCTAATCCTAACCCGTACGCTAACACTAACCCGTACCCTAACACGTACGCTGACCCTAAACCGTTGTCATACCCTAACCTGTCCCCTAAACCCTCCCCGTCCCCTAACCCTAACCATAACCCTATCCCTTACCCGAAGCCTTACCCTAACCCGTCCCCTAATCCTAACACGTACGCTAACACTAACCCGTACCCTAACACGTACGCTCACCCTAAACCGTTTTCGTACCCTAACCTGTCCCCTAAACCGTCCCCATCCCCTAACCCTAATCCTACCCCAGCCCTTACCCGAAGCCTTACCCTAACCCGACCCCTAATCCTAACCCGTACGCTAACACTAACCCGTAACCTAACACGTACGCTCACCCTAAACAGTTGTCATACTCTAACCTGCCCCTAATCCATCCCCGACCTCTAACCCTAACCCTAACCCTAACCCTAAACCTAACCCTTACCCGAAGCCTTACCCTAACCCGTCCCCTAATCCAAACCCGTACGCTAACACTAACCCGTACCGTAACACGTACGCTCACACTAAATTGTTGTCGTACCCTAACATATCCCCTAAACCGTCCCCGTCCCCTAACCCTAACCCTAACCCTATCCCTAACCCGAAGCCTTACCCTAAACCGTCCCCTAATCCTAATCCGTACGCTAACACTAAGCCGTACCCTAACACATACGCTCACCCTATACCGTTGTCGTACCCTAACCAGTCCCCTACACCGTCCTCATCCCCTAAGCCTAACCCTAACCCTAACCCTAACACTAACCCTTACCCGAAGCATTACCCTAAACCGTCCCCTAATACTAACCCGTACGCTAACACTAATCCGTACCCTAACACGTACGCGAACCCTAAACCGTTGTCGTACCCTAACCTGTCCCCTACCCCGTCCCCATCCCCTAACCCTAACCCTAAACCTAACCCTAACCCTAACCCTAACACTTACCCGAAGCCTTACCCTAACCCGTCCCCTAATCCTAACCCGTAAGCTAACACTAACCCGTACCCTAACACGAGAGCTCACCCTAAACCGTTGTCTTACCCTAACCTGTCCCCTAAACCGTCCCCGTCCCCTAACCCTAACCCTAAACCTACCCCTAACCCTAACACTTACCCGAAGCCTTACCCTAACCCGTCCACTAATCCTAACCCGTACGCTAACACTAAACCGTACCCTAACACGTACGCTCACCCTAAAACGTTGTCGTACCCTAACCTGTCCCCTAAACCGTCCCCGTCCCCTAACCCTAACCCTAACCCTAACCCTTAACCGAAGCCTTACCCTAACCCGTCCCCTAATCCTAACCCGTACACTAACACTAACCCGTACCCTAACACGTACGCTGACCCTAAACCGCTGTCGGAAACTAACTTGTCCCCTAAACCGTCCCCATCACCTAATCCTAACCCTAAACCTAACCCTATCCCGAACCCTTACCCGAAACCTTACCCTAACTCGTCCCCTAATCCTAACCCGTTCGCTAACACTAACACGTACCCTAACACGTCCGCTCACCCTAAACCGTTGTCATACCATAAACTGTCCCCTAAACCGTCCCCGTCCCCTAACCCTAACCCTAACCCTAACACTAACCCTTAACCGAAGCCTTACCCTAACCCTTCCCCTAATCCTAACCCGTACGCTAACACTAAGCTGTACCCTAACACGTACGCTCACCCTAAACCGTTGTCGTATCCTAACCTGTCCCCTAAACAGTCCCCATCCCAGAACCCTAACCCTAACCCTAACTCTAACCCTAACCCTTACCCGATGCCTTACCCTAACCCGTCCCCTAATCCTAACCCGTAAGCTAACACTAACCCGTACCCTAACACGTACGGTCACCCTAAACCGTTGTCATACACTAACCTGTCCCCTAAACAGTCCCCGTCCCCTAACCCTAACCCTAAAACTACCCCTAACCCTAACCCTAACCCGAAGCCTTACCCTAACACGTCCCCTAATCCTAACCCGTACGCTAACACTAAACCGTACCCTAACACGTACGCTCACCCTATAATTTTCTCGTACACTAACCTGTCCCCTAAACCGTCCCCGTCCCATAACCCTAACCCTAACCCTAACCCTAACCCTAACCCTTACCCAAAGCCTTACCCTAACCCGTCCCCTAATCCTAACCCGTACGCTAACACTAACTCGTACCCTAACACGTACGCTCACCCTAAACCGTTGTGGTAAACTAACTTGTCCCCTAAACCGTCCCCATCCCCTAACCCTAACCCTAACCCTAACCCTAACCCTAACCCTTACCCTAAACCTTACCATAACCCGTCCCCTAATCCTAACCCGTAAGCTAACACTAACCCGTACCCTTACACGTACGCTCACCCTAAACTGTTGTCGTACCCTAACCTGTCCCCTAAACCGTCCCCGTCCCCTAACCCTAACCCTAAACCTACCCCTAACCCTAACCCTTACCCGAAGCCTTACCCTAATCCGTCCACTAATCCTAACCCGTACGCTAACACTAAACCATACCCTAACACGTACGCTCACTCTAAAGCGTTGTTGTACCCTAACCTGTCCCCTAAACCGTCTTCGTCCCATACCCCTAACCCTAACCCTAACCCTAACCCTAACCCTTACCCGAAGCCTTACCCTAACCCGTCCCCTTATCCTAACCCTTACGCTAACACTAACCCATACCCTAACACGTACGCTCACCCTAAACCGTTGTCGTAAACTAACTTGTCCCCTAAACCGTCCCCATCCCCTAACCCTAACGCTAACCCTAACCCTAACCCTAATCCTTACCCGAAGCCTTACCCTAACCCGTCCCCTAATCCTAACCCGTACGCTAACACTAACCCGTACCCTAACACGTACGCTCACACTAAACTGTTGTCGTACCCTAACCTATCCCCTAAATCTTCCCCGTCCCCTAACCCTAACCCTAAGCCTAACCCTAAACCTAACCCTTACCCGAAGCCTTACCCTAACCCGTCCCCTAATCCTAACGCGTACGCTAACACTAACCCGTACCCTAACACGTACGCTCACCTTAAACTGTTGTCGTACCCTAACCTATCCCCTAAACCTTTCCCGTCCCCTAACCCTAACCCTAACCCTACCCCTAACCCTAACCCTTACCCGAAGCCTTACCCTAACCCGTCCCCTAATCCTAACCCGTACGCTAACACTAACCCGTACCCTAACACGTACGCTCACCCTAAACCGTTGTCGTACTCTAAACTATCCGCTAAACCGTCCCCGTCCCCTATCCCTAACCCTAACCCTAAGCCTAACCCTAACCCTTACCCGAAGCCTTACCCTAACCCTTCCCCTAATCCTAACCCGTACGCTAACACTAAGCCATACCCTAACACGTACGCTCACCCTAAACCGTTGTCGTATCCTAACCTGTCCCCTAAACTGTCCCCGTCCCATAACCCTAACCCTAACCCTAACCCTAACCCTAACCCTTACCCGATGCCTTACCCTAACCCGTCCCCTAATCCTAACCCGTAAGCTAACACTAACCCGTACCCTAACACGTACGCTCACCCTAAACCGTTGTCGTACCCTAACCTGTCCCCTAAACCGTCCCCGTCCACTAACCCTAACCCTAAATCTACCCCTAACCCTAACCCTTACCCGAAGCCTTACCCTAACCCGTCCCCTAATCCTAACCCGTACGCTAACACTAAACCGTACCCTAACACGTACGCTCACACTAAAACGTTGTCGTACCCTAAACTGTCCCCTAAACCGTCCCCGTCCCATAACCCTAACCCTAACCCTAACCCTAACCCTAACCCTTACCCGAAGCCTTACCCTAACCCGTCCCCTAATCCTAACCCGTACGCTAACACTAACCCGTACCCTAACACGTACGCTCACCCTAAACCGTTGTCGTAAACTAAATTTTCCCCTAAACCGTCCCCATCCCCTAACCTTAACCCTAACCCTAACCCTAACCCTAACCTTTACCCGAAGCGTTACCCTAACCCGTCCCCTAATCCTAACCCGTACGCTAACACTAACCCGTACCCTAACACGTACGCTCACCCTAAACCATTGTCGTACCCTAACCTGTCCCCTAAACCATCCCCGTCCTCTAACCCTTACCCTAAACCTAACCCTAAACCTAACCCTTACCCAAAGCCTTACACTAACCCGTCCCCTCATCCTACCCCGTACGCTAACACTAACCCTTACCCTAACACGTACGCTCACCCTAAACCGTTGTCGTAGACTAACCTGTCCCCTAAACCGTCCCCATCCTCTAACCCTAACCCTAAACCTACCCCTAAACCTAACCCTAACCCGAAGCCTTACCCTAACCCGTCCCCTAATCCTAACCCGTACGCTAACACTAACCCGTACCCTAACACGTACGCTCACCCTAAACCGTTGTCGTACGCTAACCTGTCCCCTAAACCTTCCCCATCCCCTAAACCTAACCCTAAACCTAACCCTAACCCTAACCCTAACACTTACCCGAAGCCTTACCCTAACCCGTCCCCGCATTCTAACCCGTACGCTAACACTAACCCGTACCCTAACACTTACGCTCACACTAAACTGTTGTCGTACCCTAACGTATCCCATAAACCTTCCCCGTCCCCTAACCCTAACCCTAAGCCTAACCCTAACCCTAACCCTTACCCGAAGCCTTACCCTAACCCGTCCCCTAATCCTAACCCGTACGCTAACACTACCCCGTACCCTAACACGTACGCTCACCCTAAACCGTTGTCCTACACTAACCTGTCCCCTAAACCGTCCCCATCCCCTAACCCTAACCCTAACCCTAAGCCTAACCCTAACCCTTACCCGAAGCCTTACCCTAACCCATCCCCTAATCCTAACCCGTACGCTAACACTAACCCGTACCCTAACACGTACGCTCACCCTAAACCGTTGTCGTACCCTAAACTGTCCCCTAAACTGTCCCCGTCCCCTAACACTAACCCTAACCCTAACCCTAACCCTAAACCTTACCCGAAACCTTACCCTAACCCTTCCCCTAATCCTAACCCGTACGCTAACACTAAGCCGTACCCTAACACGTACACTCACCCTAAACCGTTGTCGTACCCTAACCTGTCCCCTAAACCGTCCCCATCCTCTAACCCTAATCCTAAACCTACCCCTAAACCTAACCCTTACCCGAAGCCTTACCCTAACCCGTCCCCTAATCCTAACCCGTACGCTAACACTAACCCGTACCCTAACACGTACGCTCACCCTAAACCGTTGTCGTAAACTAACTTGTCCCCTAAACCATCCCCATCCCCTAAACCTTACCCTAAACCTAACCCTAACCCTAACCCTAACACTTACCCGAAGCCTTACCCTAACCCGTCCCCTAATCCTAACCCGTAAGCTAACACTAACCCTTACCCTAACACGTGAGCTCACCCTAAACCGTTGTCGTATCCTAACCTGTCCCCTAAACTGTCCCCGTCCCATAACCCTAACCCTAACCCTAACCGTAACCCTAACCCTTACCCGATGCCTTACACTAACCCGTCCCCTAATCCTAACCCGTAAGCTAACACTAACCCGTACCCTAACACGTACGCTCACCCTAAACCGTTGTCGTACCCTAACCTGTCCCCTAAAACGTCCCCATCCCCTAACCCTAACCCTAACCCTAATCCTAACCCTAACCCTTACCCGAAGCCTTACCCTAACCCGTCCCCTAATCCTAACCCGTACGCTAACACTTACCCGTACCCTAACACATACGCTCACCCTAAACCGTTGTCGTACACTAACCTATCCCCTAAACTGTCCCCGTGCCATAACCCTAACCCTCACCCTAACCCTAACCGTAACCCTAACCCTTACCCGAAGCCTTACCCTAACACGTCCCCTAATCCTAACCCGTACGCTAACACTAACCCGTACCCTAACACACACGCTGACCCTAAACCGTTGTCGTACCCTAACCTGTCCCCTAAACCGTCCCCGTCCCCTAACCCTAACCCTAACCCTAACCCTAACCCTAACCCTTACCCGAAGCCTTACCCTAACCCGTCCCCTAATCCTAGCCCTTACGCTAACACTAACCCATACCCTAACACGTACGCTCACCCTAAACCGTTGTCGTAAACTAACTTGTCCCCTAAACCGTCCCCATCCCCTAACCCTAACCCTAACCCTAACCCTAACCCTAATCCTTACCCAAAGCCTTACCCTAACCCGTCCCCTAATCCTAACCCGTACGCTAACACTAACCCGTACCCTAACACGTACGCTCACACTAAACTGTTGTCGTACCATAACCTATCCCCTAAACCTTCCCCGTCCCCTAACCCTAAACCTAAGCCTAACCCTAAACCTAACCCTTACCCGAAGCCTTACCCTAACCCGTCCCCTAATCCTAACCCGTACGCTAACACTAACCCGTACCCTAACACGTACGCTCACCTTAAACCGTTGTCGTAACCTAACCTGTCCCCTAAATCTTTCCCGTCCCCTAACCCTAACCCTAACCATACCCCTAACCCTAACCCTTACCCGAAGCCTTACCCTAACCCGTCCCCTAATCCTAACCCGTACGCTAACACTAACCCGTACCCTAACACGTACGCTCACCCTAAACCGTTGTCGTACTCTAAACTATCCCCTAAACCGTCCCCGTCCCCTAACTCTAACCCTAACCCTAAGCCTAACCCTAACCCTTACCCGAAGCCTTACCCTAACCCTTCCCCTAATCCTAACCCGTACGCTAACACTAAGCTGTACCCTAACACGTACGCTCACCCTAAACCGTTGTCGTATCCTAACCTGTCCCCTAAACTGTCCCCGTCCCATAACCCTAACCCTAACCCTAACCCTAACCCTAACCCTTACCCGATGCCTTACACTAACCCGTCCCCTAATCCTAACCCGTAAGCTAACACTAACCCGTACCCTAACACGTACGCTCACCCTAAACCGTTGTCGTACCCTAACCTGTCCCCTAAACCGTCGCCGTCCCCTAACCCTAACCCTAAATCTACCCCTAACCCTAACCCTTACCCGAAGCCTTACCCTAACCCGTCCCCTAATCCTAACCCGTACGCTAACACTAAACCGTACCCTAACACGTACGCTCACCCTAAAACGTTGTCGTACCCTAAACTGTCCCCTAAACCGTCCCCGTCCCATAACCCTAACCCTAACCCTAACCCTAACACTTACCCGAAACCTTACACTAACCCGTCCCCTAATCCTAACCCGTACGCTAACACTAACCCGTACCCTAACACGTACGCTCACCGTAAACCGTTGTCGTAAACTAACTTGTCCCCTATACCGTCCCCATCCCCTAACCCTAACCCTAACCCTAACCCTTACCCGAAGCCTTACCCTAACCCGTCCCCTAATCCTAACCCGTACGCTAACAGTAACCCGTACCCTAACACGTACGGTCACCCTAAAGCGTTGTCGTACACTAACCTGTCCCCTAAACCACCCCCGTCCTCTAACCCTAACCCTAACCCTAACCCTAAACCTAACCCTTACCCGAAGCCTTACCCTAACCCGTCCCCTAATCCTAACCCGTACGCTAACACTAACCCGTACCCTAACACGTACGCTGACCCTAAACCGTTGTCGTACCCTAAACTGTCCCCTAAACCGTCCCCGTCCCCTAACCCTAACCCTAAACCTAAAACTTACCCGAAGCCTTACACAAACCCGTCTCCTAATCCTAACCCGTACGCTAACACTAACCCGTACCCTAACACGTACGCTCACACTAAACTGTTGTCGTACCCCAACCTATCCCCTAAACTGTCCCCGTCCCATAACCCTAACCCTAACCCTAACCCTAACCCTAACCCTTACCCGAAGCCTTACCCTAACCCGTCCCCTAATCCTAACCCGTACGCTAACACTAACCCGTACCCTAACACGTACGCTCACCCTAAACCATTGTCGTACCCTAACCTGTCCCCTAAACCATCCCCGTCCTCTAACCCTTACCCTAAACCTAACCCTAAACCTAACCCTTACCCAAAGCCTTACACTAACCCGTCCCCTCATCCTACCCCGTACGCTAACACTAACCCGTACCCTAACACGTACGCTCACCCTAAACCGTTGTCGTACCCTAACCTGTCCCCTAAACCGTCCCCATCCTCTAACCCTAACCCTAAACCTACCCCTAAACCTAACCCTTACCCGAAGCCTTACCCTAACCCGTCCCCTAATCCTAACCCGTACGCTAACACTAACCCGTACCCTAACACGTACGCTGACCCTAAACCGTTGTCATACCCTAACCTGTCCCCTAAACCGTCCCCATCCCCTAAACCTAACCCTAAACCTAACCCTAACCCTAACCCTAACACTTACCCGAAGCCTTACCCTAACCCGTCCCCGCATTCTAACCCGTACGCTAACACTAACCCGTACCCTAACACGTACGCTCACACTAAACTGTTGTCGTACCCTAACCTATCCCCTAAACCTTCCCCGTCCCCTAACCCTAAGCCTAAGCCTAACCCTAACCCTAACCCTTACCCGAAGCCTTACCCTAACCCGTCCCCTAATCCTAACCCGTACGCTAACACTACCCCGTACCCTAACACGTACGCTCACCCTAAACCGTTGTCGTACACTAACCTGTCCCCTAAACCGTCCCCATCCCCTAACCCTAACCCTAACCCTAAGCCTAACCCTAACCCTTACCCGAAGCCTTACCCTAACCCGTCCCCTAATCCTAACCCGTACGCTAACACTAACCCGTACCCTAACACGTACGCTCACCCTAAACCGTTGTCGTACCCTAAACTGTCCCCTAAACCATCCCCATCCCCTAACCCTAACCCTAACCCTAACCCTAAACCTTACCCGAAACCTTACCCTAACCCTTCCCCTAATCCTAACCCGTACGCTAACACTAAGCCGTACCCTAACACGTACGCTCACCCTAAACCGTTGTCGTACCCTAACCTGTCCCCTAAACCGTCCCCATCCTCTAACCCTAATCCTAAACCTACCCCTAAACCTAACCCTTACCCGAAGCCTTACCCTAACCCGTCCCCTAATCCTAACCCGTACGCTAACACTAACCCGTACCCTAACACGTACGCTCACCCTAAACCGTTGTCGTAAACTAACTTGTCCCCTAAACCGTCCCCATCCCCTAAACCTTACCCTAAACCTAACCCTAACCCTAACCCTAACACTTACCCGAAGCCTTACCCTAACCCGTCCCCTAATCCTAACCCGTAAGCTAACACTAACCCGTACCCTAACACGTGAGCTCACCCTAAACCGTTGTCTTACCCTAACCTGTCCCCTAAACCGTCCCCGTCCCCTAACCCTAACCCTAACCCTAAACCTACCCCTAACCCTAACACTTACCCGAAGCCTTACCCTAACCCGTCCCCTAATCCTAACCCGTACGCTAACACTAAACCGTACCCTAACACGTACGCTCACCCTAAAACGTTGTCGTACCCTAACCTGTCCCCTAAACCGTCCCCGTCCCATAACCCTAACCCTAACCCTAACCCTAACCCTAACCCTTACCGGAAGCCTTACCCTAACCCGTCCCCTAATCCTAACCCGTACGCTATCACTAACCCGTACCCTAACACGTACGCTCACACTAAACTGTTGTCGTACCCTAACCTATCCCCTAAACCGTCCCCGTCCCCTAACCCTAACCCTAAACCTAACCCTTACCCGAAGCCTTACCCTAACTCGTCCCCTAATCCTAACCCGTTCGCTAACACTAAACCATACCCTAACACGTACGCTCACTCTAAAGCGTTGTTGAACCCTAACCTGTCCCCTAAACCGTCCCCGTCCCATACCCCTAACCCTAACCCTTACCCGAAGCCTTACCCTAACCCGTCCCCTAATCCTAACCCTTACGCTAAAACTAACCCGTACCCTAACACGTACGCTCACCCTAAACCGTTTTCGTAAACTAACTTGTCCCCTAAACCGTCCCCATCCCCTAACCCTAACCCTAACCCTAACCCTAACCCTAATCCTTACCCGAAGTCTTACCCTAACCCGTCCCCTAATCCTAAACCGTACGCTAACACTAACCCGTACCTTAACACATACGCTCACACTAAACTCTTGTCGTACCCTAACCTATCCCCTAAACCTTCCCCGTCCCCTAACCCTAACCCTAAGCCTAACCCTAACCCTAACCCTTACCCGAAGCCTTGCCCTAACCCGTCCCCTAATCCTAACGCGTACGCTAACACTAACCAGTACCCTAACACGTACGCTCACCCTAAACCGTTGTCGTACCCTAACCTGTCCCCTAAACCGTCCCCATCCCCTAACCCTAACCCTAACCCTAAGACTAACCCTAACACTTACCCGAAGCCTTACCGTAACCCGTCCCCTAATCCTAACCCGTACGCTAACACTAACCCGTACCCTAACAAGTACGCTCACCCTAAACCGTTGTCGTACCCTAAACTGTCCCCTAAACCGTCCCCGTCCCCTAACCCTAACCCTAACCCTAACACTAACCCGTAACCGAAGCCTTACCCTAACCCTTCCCTTAATCCTAACCCGTACGCTAACACTAAGCCGTACCCTAACACGTACGCTCACCCTAAACCGTTGTCGTATCTTAACCTGTCCCCTAAACAGTCCCCGTCCCAGAACCCTAACCCTAACCCTAGCCCTAACCCTAACCCTTACCCGATGCCTTACCCTAACCCGTCCCCTAATCCTAACACTTAAGCTAACACTAACCCGTACCCTAACACGTACGCTCACCCTAAACCGTTGTCATACCCTAACCTGTCCCCTAAACAGTCCGCGTCCCCTAACCCTAACCCTAAACCTACCCCTAACCCTAACCCTAACCCGAAGCCTTACCCTAACACGTCCCCTAATCCTAACCCGTACGCTAACACTAAACCGTACCCTAACACGTACGCTCACCCTATAACATTGTCGTACCCTAACCTGTCCCCTAAACCGTCCCCGTCCCCTAACCCTAACCCTAACCCTAACCCTAACCCTTACCCGAAGCCTTACACTAAACCTTCCCCTAATCCTAACCCGTACGCTAACACTAACCCGTACCCTAACACGTACGCTCACCCTAAACCGTTTTCGTAAACTAACTTGTCCCCTAAACCGTCCCCATCCCCTAACCCTAACCCTAACCCTAACCCTAACCCTAACCCTTACCCTAAGCCTTACCCTAACCCGTCCCCTAATCCTAACCCGTAAGCTAACACTAACCCGTACCCTAACACGTACGCTCACCCTAAACCGTTGTCGTACCCTAACCTGTCCCCTAAACCGTCCCCGTCCCCTAACCCTAACCCTAAACCTACCCCTAACCCTAACCCTTACCCGAAGCCTTACCCTAACCCGTTTCCCTAATCCTAACCCGTACGCTAACACTAACCCGTACCCTAAAACGTACGCTGACCCTAAACCGTTGTCGTAAACTAACTTGTCCCCTAAACCGTCCCCATCCCCTAATCCTAACCCTAACCCTAACCCTAACCCGAACCCTTACCTGAAGCCTTACCCTAACCCGTCCCCTAATCCTAACCCGTTCGCTAACACTAAACCGTACCCTAACACGTACGCTCACCCTAAACCGTTGTCGTACCCTAAACTGTCCCCTAAACCGTCCCCGTCCCCTAACCCTAACCCTAACCCAAACCCTAACACTAACCCTTACCCGAAGCCTTACCCTAACCCTTCCCATAATCCTAACCCGTACGCTAACACTAAGCCGTACCCTAACACGTACGCTCACCCTAAACCGTTGTCATATACTAACCTGTCCCCTAAACTGTCCCCGTCCCATAACCCTAACCCTAACCCTAACCCTAACCCTACCACTTACCCGAAGCCTTACCCTAACCCGTCCCCTAATCCTAACCCGTAGCCTAACACTAACCCCTACCCTAACACGTACGCTGACCCTAAACCGTTGTCGTACCCTAACCTGTCCCCTAAACCGTCCCCGTCCCCTAACCCTAACCCTAACCCTAACCCTTAACCGAAGCCTTACCCTAACCCGTTTCCCTAATCCTAACCCGTACGCTAACACTAACCCGTACCCTAACACGTAGGCTGACCCTAAACCGTTGTCGTAAACTAACTTGTCCCCTAAACCGTCCCCATCCCCTAATCCTAACCCTAACCCTAACCCTAACCCGAACCCTTACCCGAAGCCTTACCCTAACCCGTCCCCTAATCCTAACCCGTTCGCTAACACTAAACCGTACCCTAACACGTACGCTCACCCTAAACCGTTGTCGTACCCTAAACTGTCCCCTAAACCGTCCCCGTCCCCTAACCCTAACCCTAACCCTAACCCTAACTCTAACCCTTACCCGAAGCCTTACCCTAACCCTTCCCCTAATCCTAACCCGTACGCTAACACTAAGCCGTACCTTAACACGTACGCTCACCCTATAACTTTGTCGTACCCTAAAACTGTCCCCTAAACCGTCCCCGTCCCATAACCCTAACCCTAACCCTAACCCTAACCATAACCCTTACCCGAAGCCTTACCCTAACCCGTCCCCTAATCCTAACCCGTACGCTAACACTAACCCGTACCCTAACACGTACGCTCACCCTATACCGGTGTCGTAAACTAACTTGTCCTCTAAAGCGTCCCCATCCCCTAACCCTAACCCTAACCCTAAACCTAACCCTAACCCTTACCCGAAGCCTTACCCTAACCCGTCCCCTAATCCTAACCCGTAAGCTAACACTAACCCGTACCCTAACAAGTACGCTCACCCTAAACCGTTGTCGTACCCTAACCTGTCCCCTAAACCGTCTCCATCCCCTAACCCTAACCCTAAACCAACCCCTAACCCTAACCCTTACCCGAAGCCTTACCCTAAACCGTCCCCTTATCCTAACCCGTACGCTAACACTAAACCATACCCTAACACGTACGCTCACCCTAAAACGTTGTCGTACCCTAACCTGTCCCCTAAACCGTCCCCGTCCCATAAACCTAACCCTAACCCTAACCCTAACCGTAACCCTTACCCGAAGCCTTACCCTAACCCGTCCCCTAATCCTAACCCGTACGCTAACACTAACCCGTACCCTAACACGTACGCTCACCCTAAACCGTTGTCGTACCCTAACCTGTCCCCTAAACCGTCCCCATCACCTAACCCTAACCCTTACCCTAACACTAACCCTAACCCTTACCCGAAGCCTTACCCTAATCCGTCCCCTAATCCTAACCCGTACGCTAACACTTACGCGTACCCTAACACGTACACTGACCCTAAACCGTTGTCGTACTCTAACCTGTCCCCGCAACTGTCCCCGTGCCATAATCCTAACCCTAACCCTAACCCTAACACTTACCCGAAGCCTTACCCTAACCCGTTCCCTAATCCTAACCCGTACGCTAACACTAACCCGTACCCTAACACATACTCTGACCCTAAACCGTTGTCGTACCCTAACCTGTCCCCTAAACCATCCCCGTCCACTAACCCTAACCCTAACCCTATCCCTTACCCGAAGCCTTACCCTAACCCGTCCCCTAATCCTAACCCGTACGCTAACACTAACCCGTACCCTAACACGTACGCTCACCCTAAACCGTTGTCGTACCCTAACCTGTCCCCTAAACCATCCCCGTACTCTAACCCTAACCCTAACCCTAACCCTAAACCTAACCCTTACCCGAAGCCTTACCCTAACCCGTCACCTAATCCTAACCAGTACCCTAACACTAACCCGTACCCTAACACGTACGCTCACACTAAACTGTTGTCGTACCCTTACCTATCCCCTAAACCGTCCCCGTGCCCTAACCCTAACCCTAAGCCTAACCCTAACCCTAACCCTTACCCGAAGCCTTACCCTAACCCGTCCCCTAATCCTAACCCGTACGCTAACACTAACCCGTACCCTAACACTTACGCTCACCCTAAACCTTTGTCGTACCCTAACCTGTCCCCTAAACCGTCCCCATCCCCTAACCCTAACCCTAACCCTAAGCCTAACCCTAACCCTTACCCGAAGCCTTACCCTAACCCGTCCCCTAATCCTAACCCGTACGCTAACACTAACCCGTACCCTAACACGTACGCTGACCCTAAATCGTTGTCGTACCCTAACTTGTCCCCTAAACCGTCCCCGTCCCCTAACCCTAACCCTAACCCTATCCCTTACCCGAAGCCTTACCCTAACACGTCCCCTAATCCTAACACGTACGCTAACACTAACCCGTACCCTAACACGTACGCTCACCCTAAACCGTTGTCGTACCCTAACCTGTCACCTAAACCGTCCCCGTCCCCTAACCCTAATCCTAACCCTAACCCTTACCCGAAGCCTTACCCTAACCCGACCCCTAATCCTAACCCGTACGCTAACACTAACCCGTACCCTAACACGTACGCTCACCCTAAACCGTTGGCGTAAACTAACTTGTCCCCTAAACCGTCCTCATCCCCTAACCCTAACCCTAACCCTAACCCTAACCCTAACCCTTACCCGAAGCCTTACCCTAACCCGTCCCCTAATCCTAACCCGTACGCTAACACTAACCCGTACCCTAACACGTACGCTCACCCTAAAACGTTGTCGTACGCTAACCTGCCCCTAAACCATCCCCGAACTCTAACCCTAACCCTAACCCTAACCCTAAACCTAACCCTTACCCGAAGCCTTACCCTTACCCGTCCCCTAATCCAAACACGTACGCTAACACTAACCCGTACCCTAACACGTACGCTCACACTAAACTGTTGTCGTACCCTAACCTATCCCCTAAACCGTCCCTGTCCCCTAACCCTAACCCTAACCCTATCCCTTACCCGAAGCCTTACCCTAACCCGTCCCCTAATCCTAACCCGTACGCTAACACTAACCCGTACCCTAACACGTACGCTCACCCTATACCGTTGTCGTACCCTAACCTGTCCCCTAAACCATCCCCATCCTCTAACCCTAACCCTAACCCTAACCCTAAACCTATCCCTTACCCGAAGCCTTACCCTAAGCCGTCCCCTTATCCTAACCCGTACGCTAACACTAACCCGTACCCTAACACGTACGCTCACCCTAAAACGTTGTCGTACCCTAACCTCTCCCCTAAACCGTCCCCGTCCCATAACCCTAATCTAACCGTAACCCTAAACGTAACCCTTACCCGAAGCCTTACCCTTACCCGTCCCCTAATCCTAACACTTACGCTAACACTAACCCGTACCCTAACACGTACGCTCACCCTAAACCGTTGTCGTAAACTAACTTGTCCCCTAAACCGTCCCCATCCCCTAACCCTAACCCTAACCCTAACCCTAACCCTAATCCTTACCCGAAGCCTTACCCTAACCCGTCCCCTAATCCTAACCCGTACGCTAACACTAACCCGTACCCTAACACGTACGCTCACCCTATACCGTTGTCGTAAACTAACTTGTCCTCTAAACCGTCCCCATCCCCTAACCCTAACCCTAACCCTAACCCTAACCCTAACCCTTACCCGAAGCCTTACCCTAACCCGTCCCCTAATCCTAACCCGTAAGCTAACACTAACCCGTACCCTAACACGTACGCTCACCCTAAACCGTTGTCGTACCCTAACCTGTCCCCTAAACCGTCTCCATCCCCTAACCCTAACCCTAAACCAACCCCTAACCCTAACCCTTACCCGAAGCCTTACCCTAAACCGTCCCCTTATCCTAACCCGTACGCTAACACTAAACCATACCCTAACACGTACGCTCACCCTAAAACTTTGTCGTACCCTAACCTGTCCCCAAAACCGTCCCCGTCCCATAAACCTAACCCTAACCCTAACCCTAACCCTAACCCTTACCCGAAGCCTTACCCTAACCCGTCCCCTAATCCTAACCCGTACGCTAACACTAACCCGTTCCCTAACACGTACGCTCACCCTAAACCGTTGTCGTACCCTAACCTGTCCCCTAAACCGTCCCCATCACCTAACCCTAACCCTTACCCTAACACTAACCCTAACCCTTACCCGAAGCCTTACCCTAATCCGTCCCCTAATCCTAACCCGTACGCTAACACTTACGCGTACCCTAACACGTACGCTGACCCTAAACCGTTGTCGTACACTAACCTGTCCCCGCAACTGTCCCCGTGCCATAATCCTAACCCTAACCCTAACCCTAACACTTACCTGAACGCTTACCCTAACCCGTCCCCTAATCCTAACCCGTACGCTAACACTAACCCGTACCCTAACACATACTCTGACCCTAAACCGTTGTCGTACCCTAACCTGTCCCCTAAACCATCCCCGTCCACTAACCCTAACCCTAACCCTATCCCTTACCCGAAGCCTTACCCTAACCCGTCCTCTAATCCTAACCCGTACGCTAACACTAACCCGTACCCTAACACGTACGCTCACCCTAAACCGTTGTCGTACCCTAACCTGTCCCCTAAACCATCCCCGTACTCTAACCCTAACCCTAACCCTAACCCTAAACCTAACCCTTACCCGAAGCCTTACCCTAACCCGTCCCCTAATCCTAACCAGTACCCTAACACTAACCCGTACCCTAACACGTACGCTCACACTAAACTGTTGTCGTACACTTACCTATCCCCTAAACCGTCCCCGTGCCCTAACCCTAACCCTAAGCCTAACCCTAACCCTAACCCTTACCCGAAGCCTTACCCTAACCCGTCCCCTAATCCTAACCCGTACGCTAACACTAACCCGTACCCTAACACGTACGCTCACCCTAAACCTTTGTCGTACCCTAACCTGTCCCCTAAACCGTCCCCATCCCCTAACCCTAACCCTAACCCTAAGCCTAACCCTAACCCTTACCCGAAGCCTTACCCTAACCCGTCCCCTAATCCTAACCCGTACGCTAACACTAACCCGTACCCTAACACGTACGCTGACCCTAAACCGTTGTCGTACCCTAACTTGTCCCCTAAACCGTCCCCGTCCCCTAACCCTAACCCTAACCCTATCCCTTACCCGAAGCCTTACCCTAACCCGTCCCCTAATCCTAACACGTACGCTAACACTAACCCGTACCCTAACACGTACGCTCACCCTAAACCGTTGGCGTAAACTAACTTGTCCCCTAAACCGTCCTCATCCCCTAACCCTAACCCTAACCCTAACGCTAACCCTAACCCTTACCCGAAGCCTTACCCTAACCCGTCCCCTATTCCTAACCCGTACGCTAACACTAACCCGTACCCTAACACGTACGCTCACCCTAAAACGTTGTCGTACGCTAACCTGCCCCTAAACCATCCCCGAACTCTAACCCTAACCCTAACCCTAACCCTAAACCTAACCCTTACCCGAAGCCTTACCCTTACCCGTCCCCTAATCCAAACACGTACGCTAACACTAACCCGTACCCTAACACGTACGCTCACACTAAACTGTTGTCGTACCCTAACCTATCCCCTAAACCGTCCCTGTCCCCTAACCCTAACCCTAACCCTATCCCTTACCCGAAGCCTTACCCTAACCCGTCCCCTAATCCTAACCCGTACGCTAACACTAACCCGTACCCTAACACGTACGCTCACCCTATACCGTTGTCGTACCCTAACCTGTCCCCTAAACCATCCCCATCCTCTAACCCTAACCCTAACCCTAACCCTAAACCTATCCCTTACCCGAAGCCTTACCCTAAGCCGTCCCCTTATCCTAACCCGTACGCTAACACTAACCCGTACCCTAACACGTACGCTCACCCTAAAACGTTGTCGTACCCTAACCTGTCACCTAAACCGTCCCCGTCCCATAAACCTAATCCTAACCCTAACCCTAACCATAACCCTTACCCGAAGCCTTACCCTAACCCGTCCCCTAATGCTAACCCTTACGCTAACACTAACCCGTACCCTAACACGTACGCTCACCCTAAACCGTTGTCGTAAACAAACTTGTCCCCTAAACCGTCCCCATCCCCTAACCCTAACCCTAACCCTAACCCTAACCCTAATCCTTACCCGAAGCCTTACCCTAACCCGTCCCCTAATCCTAACCCGTACGCTAACACTAACCGTACCCTAACACGTACGGTCACCCTAAACCGTTGTCGTACCCCAACCTGTCCCCTAAACCGTCCCCATCACCTAACCCTAACCCTTACCCTAACACTAACCCTAACCCTTACCCAAAGCCTTACCCTAATCCGTCCCCTAATCCTAACCCGTACGCTAACACTTACCCGTACCCTAACACGTACGCTGACCCTAAACCGTTGTCGTACACTAACCTGTCCCCTAAACTGTCCCCGTGCCATAACCCTAACCCTAACCCTAACACTTACCCGAAGCCTTACCCTAACCCGTCCCCTAATCCTAACCCGTACGCTAACACTAACACGTACCCTAACACATACTCTGACCCTAAACCGTTGTCGTACCCTAACCTGTCCCCTAAACCATCCCCGTCCGCTAACCCTAACCCTAACCCTATCCCTTACCCGAAGCCTTACCCTAACACGTCCCCTAATCCTAACCCATACGCTAACACTAACCCGTACCCTAACACGTACGCTCACCCTAAACCGTTGTCGTACCCTAACCTCTCCCCTAAACCATCCCCGTCCTGTAACCCTAACCCTAACCCTAACCCTAAACCTAACCCTTACCCGAAGCCTTAACCTAACCCGTCCCCTAATCCTAACCAGTACCCTAACACTAACCCTTACCCTAACACGTACGCTCACACTAAACTTTTGTCGTACCCTAACCTATCCCCTAAACCGTGCCCGTGCCCTAACCCTAACCCTAACCCTAACCCTAACCCTAAACCGTTGTCGTACCCTAACCTGTCCCCTAAACCGTCCCCGTCCCCTAACCCTAACCCTAAACCTACCCCTAACCCTAACCCTTACCCGAAGCCTTACCCTAACCCGTCCCCTAATCCTAACCCGTACGCTAACACTAACCCCTACCCTAACACGTACGCTGACCCTAAACAGTTGTCGTACCCTAACCTGTCCCCTAAACCATCCCCGTCCCCTAACCCTAACCCTAACCCTAACCCTTAACCGAAGCCTTACCCTAACCCGTTTCCCTAATCCTAACCCGTACGCTAACACTAACCCATACCCTAAAACGTACGCTGACCATAAATCGTTGTCGTAAACTAACTTGTCCCCTAAACCGTCCCCATCCCCTAATCCTAACCCTAACCCTAACCCTAACCCGAACCCTTACCCGAAGCCTTACCCTAACCCGTCCCCTAATCCTAACCCGTTCTCTAACACTAAACCGTACCCTAACACGTATGCTCTCCCTAAAGCGTTCTCGTACCCTAAACTGTCCCCTAAACCGTCCCCGTCCCCTAACCCTAACCCTAACCCTAACCCTAACACTAACCCTTACCCGAAGCCTTACCCTAACCCTTCCCCTAATCCTAACCCGTACGCTAACACTAAGCCGTACCCTAACACGTACGCTCACCCTAAACCGTTGTCGTACCCTAACCTGTCCCCTAAACCGTCCCCATCCCCTAACCCTAACCGTAAACCTACCCCTAACCCTAACCTTTACCCGAAGCCTTACCCTAACCCGTCCCCTATTCCTAACCCGTACGCTAACACTAACCCCTACCCTAACACGTACGCTGACCCTAAACCGTTGTCGTACCCTAACCTGTCCCCTAAACCGTCCCCGTCCCCTAAACCTAACCCTAATCCTAACCCTTAACCGAAGCCTTACCCTAACACGTTTCCCTAATCCTAACACGTACGCTAACACTAACCCGTACCCAAACACGTACGCTGACCCTAAACCGATGTCGTAAACTAACTTGTCCCCTAAACCGTCCCCATCCCCTAATCCTAACCCTAACCCTAACACTAACCCGAACCCTTACCCGAAGCCTTACCCTAACCCGTCCCCTAATCCTAACCCGTTCGCTAACACTAAACCGTACCCTAACAAGTACGCTCACCCTAAACCGTTGTCGTACCCTAAACTGTCCCCTAAACCGTCCCCGTCCCCTAACCCTAACCCTAACCCTAACCCTAAATCTAACCCTTACCCGAAGCGTTACCCTAACCCTTCCCCTAATCCTAACCCGTACGCTAACACTAAGCCGTACCCTAACACGTACGCTCACCCTATAACTTTGTCGTACCCTAAACTGTCCCCTAAACCGTCCCCGTCCCATAACCCTAACCCTAACCCTAACCCTAACCCTAACCCTTACCCGAAGCCTTACCCTAACCCGTCCCCTAATCCTAACCCGTACGCTAACACTAACCCGTACCCTAACACGTACGCTCACCCTATACCGTTGTCGTAAACTAACTTGTCCTCTAAACCGTCCCCATCCCCTAACCCTAACCCTAACCCTAACCCTAACCCTTACCCGAATCCTTACCCTAACCCGTCCCCTAATCCTAACTCGTAAGCTAACACTAACCCGTACCCTAACACGTACGCTCACCCTAAACCGTTGTCGTACCCTAACCTGTCCCCTAAACCGTCCCCATCCCCTAACCCTAACCCTAAACCAACCCCTAACCGTAACCCTTACCCGAAGCCTTACCCTAACCCGTCCCCTTATCCTAACCCGTACGCTAACACTAAACCATACCCTAACACGTACGCTCACCCTAAAACGTTGTCGTACCCTAACCTGTCCCCTAAACCGTCCCCGTCCCATAAACCTAACCCTAACCCTAACCCTAACCGTAACCCTTACCCGAAGCCTTACCCTATCCCGTACCCTAATCCTAACCCTTACGCTAACACTAACCCGTACCCTAACACGTACGCTCACCCTAAACCGTTGTCGTAAACTAACTTGTCCCCTAAACCGTCCCCATCCCCTAAACCTAACCCTAACCCTAACCCTAACCCTAATCCTTACCCGAAGCCTTACCCTAACCCGTCCCCTAATCCTAACCCGTACGCTAACACTAACCCGTATCCTAACACGTACGCTCACCCTAAACCGTTGTCGTACCCTAACCTGTCCCCTAAACCGTCCCCATCACCTAACCCTAACCCTTACCCTAACACTAACCCTAACCCTTACCCGAAGCCTTACCCTAATCCGTCCCCTAATCCTAACCCGTACGCTAACACTTACCCGTACCCTAACACGTACGCTGACCGTAAACCGTTGTCGTACACTAACCTGTCCCCTAAACTGTCCCCGTGCCATAACCCTAACCCTAACCCTAACCCTAACACTTACCCGAAGCCTTACCCTAACCCGTCCCCTAATCCTAACCCGTATGCTAACACTAACCCGTACCCTAACACATACTCTGACCCTAAACCGTTGTCGTACCCTAACCTGTCCCCTAAACCATCCCTGTCCCCTAACCCTAAACCTAATCCTATCCCTTACCCAAAGCCTTACCCTAACCCGTCCCCTAATCCTAACCCGTACGCTAACACTAACCCGTACCCTAACACGTACGCTCACCCTAAACCGTTGTCGTACCCTAACCTGTCCCCTAAACCATCCCCGTCCTCTAACCCTAACCCTAACCCTAACCCTAAACCTAACCCTTACCCGAAGCCTTAACCTAACCCGTCCTCTAATCCTAACCAGTACCCTAACACTAACCCGTACCCTAACACGTATGCTCACACTAAACTGTTGTCGTACCCTAACCTATCCCCTAAACTGTCCCCGTGCCCTAACCCTAACCCTAAGCCTAACCCTAACCCAAACCCTTACCCGAAGCCTTACCCTATCCCGTCCCCTAATCCTAACCCATACGCTAACACTAACCCGTACCCTAACACGTACGCTCACCCTAAACCTTTGTCGTACCCTAACCTGTCCCCTAAACCGTCCCCATCCCCTAACCCTAACCCTAACCCTAAGCCTAACCCTAACCCTTACCCGAAGCCTTACCCTAACCCGTCCCCTAATCCTAAACCGTACGCTAACACTAACCTGTACCCTAACACGTACGCTGACCCTAAACCGTTGTCGTACCCTAACCTGTCCCCTAAACCGTCCCCGTCCCCTAACCCTAACCCTAACCCTATCCCTTACCCGAAGCCTTACCCTAACCCGTCCCCTAATCCTAACACGTACGCTAACACTAACCCGTACCCTAACACGTACGCTCACCCTAAACCGTTGTCGTACCCTAACCTGTCCCATAAACCGTCCCCGTCCCCTAACCCTAATCCTAACCCTAACCCTTACCCGAAGCCTTACACTAACCCGACCCCTAATCCTAACCCGTACGCTAACACTAACCCGTACCCTAACACGTACGCTCACCCTAAAACGTTGTCGTACCCTAACCTGTCCCCTAAACCGTCCCCGTCCCATAAACCTAACCCTAACCCTAACCCTAACCGTAACCCTTACCCGAAGCCTTACCCTAACCCGTCCCCTAATCCTAACCCGTACGCTAACACTAACCCGTACCCTAACACGTACGCTCACCCTAAACCGTTGTCGTAAACTAACTTGTCCCCTAAACTGTCCCCATCCCCTAACCCTAACCCTAACCCTAACCCTAACCCTAATCCTTACCAGAAGCCTTACCCTAACCCGTCCCCTAATCCTAACCCGTACGCTAACACTAACCCATACCCTAACACGTACGCTCACCCTAAACCGTTGTCGTACCCTAACCTGTCCCCTAAACCGTCCCCATCACCTAACCCTAACCCTTACCCTAACACTAACCCTAACCCTTACCCGAAGCCTTACCCTAATCCGTCCCCTAATCCTAACCCGTACGTTAACACTTACCCGTACCCTAACACATACGCTGACCCTAAACCGTTGTCGTACACTAACCTGTCCCCTAAACTGTCCCCGTGCCATAACCCTAAGCCTAACCCTAACCCTAACACTTACCCGAAGCCTTACCCTAACCCGTCCCCTAATCCTAACCCGTAAGCTAACACTAACCCGTACCCTAACACATACTCTGACCCTAAACCGTTGTCGTACCCTAACCTGTCCCCTAAACCATCCCCGTCCCCTAACCCTAACCCTAACCCTATCCCTTACCCGAAGCCTTACCCTAACCCGTCCCCTAATCCTAACCCGTACGCTAACACTAACCCGTACCCTAACACGTACGCTCACCCTAAACCGTTGTCGTACCCTAACCTCTCCCCTAAACCATCCCCGTCCTCTAACCCTAACCCTAACCCTAACCCTAAACCTAACCCTTACCCGAAGCCTTAACCTAACCCGTCCCCTAATCCTAACCAGTACCCTAACACTAACCCGTACCCTAACACGTACGCTCACACTAAACTGTTGTCGTACCCTAACCTATCCCCTAAACCGTCCCCGTGCCCTAACCCTAACCCTAACCCTAACCCTAACCCTAACCCTAAACCGTTGTCGCACCCTAACCTGTCCCCTAAACCGTCTCCGTCCCCTAACCCTAACCCTAACCCTAACCCTTAACCGAAGCCTTACCCTAACCCGTTTCCCTAATCCTAACCCGTACGCTAACACTAACCCGTACCCTAAAACGTACGCTGACCCTAAACCGTTGTCGTAAACTAACTTGTCCCCTAAACCGTCCCCATCCCCTAACCCTAACCCTAACCCTAACCCTAACCCTAACCCTAACCCTAAACCGTCCCCATCCCCTAACCCTAACCCTAACCCTAACCCTAACCCTAATCCTTACCCGAAGCCTTACCCTAACCCGTCCCCTAATCCTAACCCGTACGCTAACACTAACCCGTATCCTAACACGTACGCTCACCCTAAACCGTTGTCGTACCCTAACCTGTCCCCTAAACCGTCCCCATCACCTAACCCTAACCCTTACCCTAACACTAACCCTAACCCTTACCCGAAGCCTTACCCTAATCCGTCCCCTAATCCTAACCCGTACGCTAACACTTACCCGTACCCTAACACGTACGCTGACCGTAAACCGTTGTCGTACACTAACCTGTCCCCTAAACTGTCCCCGTGCCATAACCCTAACCCTAACCCTAACCCTAACACTTACCCGAAGCCTTACCCTAACCCGTCCCCTAATCCTAACCCGTATGCTAACACTAACCCGTACCCTAACACATACTCTGACCCTAAACCGTTGTCGTACCCTAACCTGTCCCCTAAACCATCCCTGTCCCCTAACCCTAACCCTAATCCTATCCCTTACCCGAAGCCTTACCCTAACCCGTCCCCTAATCCTAACCCGTACGCTAACACTAACCCGTACCCTAACACGTACGCTCACCCTAAACCGTTGTCGTACCCTAACCTGTCCCCTAAACCATCCCCGTCCTCTAACCCTAACCCTAACCCTAACCCTAAACCTAACCCTTACCCGAAGCCTTAACCTAACCCGTCCTCTAATCCTAACCAGTACCCTAACACTAACCCGTACCCTAACACGTACGCTCACACTAAACTGTTGTCGTACCCTAACCTATCCCCTAAACTGTCCCCGTGCCCTAACCCTAACCCTAAGCCTAACCCTAACCCAAACCCTTACCCGAAGCCTTACCCTATCCCGTCCCCTAATCCTAACCCGTACGCTAACACTAACCCGTACCCTAACACGTACGCTCAACCTAAACCTTTGTCGTACACTAACCTGTCCCCTAAACCGTCCCCATCCCCTAACCCTAACCCTAACCCTAAGCCTAACCCTAAACCTTACCCGAAGCCTTACCCTAACCCGTCCCCTAATCCTAAACCGTACGCTAACACTAACCCGTACCCTAACACGTACGCTGACCCTCAACCGTTGTCGTACCCTAACCTGTCCCCTAAACCGTCCCCGTCCCCTAACCCTAACCCTAACCCTATCCCTTACCCGAAGCCTTACCCTAACCCGTCCCCTAATACTAACACGTACGCTAACACTAACCCGTACCCTAACACGTACGCTCACCCTAAACCGTTGTCGTACCCTAACCTGTCCCCTAAACCGTCCCCGTCCCCTAACCCTAATCCTAACCCTAACCCTTACCCGAAGCCTTACACTAACCCGACCCCTAATCCTAACCCGTACGCTAACACTAACCCGTACCCTAACACGTACGCTCACCCTAAAACGTTGTCGTACCCTAACCTGTCCCCTAAACCGTCCCCGTCCCATAAACCTAACCCTAACCCTAACCCTAACCGTAACCCTTACCCGAAGCCTTACCCTAACCCGTCCCCTAATCCTAACCCTTACGCTAACACTAACCCGTACCCTAACACGTACGCTCACCCTAAACCGTTGTCGTAAACTAACTTGTCCCCTAAACTGTCCCCATCCCCTAACCCTAACCCTAACCCTAACCCTAACCCTAATCCTTACCAGAAGCCTTACCCTAACCCGTCCCCTAATCCTAACCCGTACGCTAACACTAACCCGTACCCTAACACGTACGCTCACCCTAAACCGTTGTCGTACCCTAACCTGTCCCCTAAACCGTCCCCATCACCTAACCCTAACCCTTACCCTAACACTAACCCTAACCCTTACCCGAAGCCTTACCCTAATCCGTCCCCTAATCCTAACCCGTACGTTAACACTTACCCGTACCCTAACACGTACGCTGACCCTAAACCGTTGTCGTACACTAACCTGTCCCCTAAACTGTCCCCGTGCCATAACCCTAACCCTAACCCTAACCCTAACACTTACCCGAAGCCTTACCCTAACCCATCCCCTAATCCTAACCCGTAAGCTAACACTAACCCGTACCCTAACACATACTCTGACCCTAAACCGTTGTCGTACCCTAACCTGTCCCCTAAACCATCCCCATCCCCTAACCCTAACCCTAACCCTATCCCTTACCCGAAGCCTTACCCTAACCCGTCCCCTAATCCTAACCCGTACGCTAACACTAACCCGTACCCTAACACGTACGCTCACCCTAAACCGTTGTCGTACCCTAACCTCTCCCCTAAACCATCCCCGTCCTCTAACCCTAACCCTAACCCTAACCCTAAACCTAACCCTTACCCGAAGCCTTAACCTAACCCGTCCCCTAATCCTAACCAGTACCCTAACACTAACCCGTACCCTAACACGTACGCTCACACTAAACTGTTGTCGTACCCTAACCTATCCCCTAAACCGTCCCCGTGCCCTAACCCTAACCCTAACCCTAACCCTAACCCTAACCCTAAACCGTTGTCGCACCCTAACCTGTCCCCTAAACCGTCCCCGTCCCCTAACCCTAACCCTAACCCTAACCCTTAACCGAAGCCTTACCCTAACCCGTTTCCCTAATCCTAACCCGTACGCTAACACTAACCCGTACCCTAAAACGTACGCTGACCCTAAACCGTTGTCGTAAACTAACTTGTCCCCTAAACCGTCCCCATCCCCTAATCCTAACCCTAACCCTAACCCTAACACGAACCCTTACCCGAAGCCTTACCCTAACCCGTCCCCTAATCCTAACCCGTTCGCTAACACTAAACCGTACCCTAACACGTACGCTCACCCTAAACCGTTGTCGTACCCTAAACTGTCCCCTAAACCGTCCCCGTCCCCTAACCCTAACCCTAACCCTAACACTAACCCTTACCCGAAGCCTTACCCTAACCCTTCCCCTAATCCTAACCCGTACGCTAACACTAAGCCGTACCCTAACACGTACGCTCACCCTAAACCGTTGTCGTATACTAACCTGTCCCCTAAACTGTCCCCGTCCCATAACCCTAACCCTAACCCTAACCCTAACCCTACCACTTACCCGATGCCTTACACTAACCCGTTCCCTAATCCTAACCCGTAAGCTAACACTAACCCATACCCTAACACGTACGCTCACCCTAAACCGTTGTCGTACCCTAACCTGTCCCCTAAACCGTCCCCGTACCCTAACCCTAACCCTAAACCTACCCCTAACCCTAACCCTTACCCGAAGCCTTACCCTAACACGTCCCCTAATCCTAAACCGTACGCTAACACTAACCCCTACCCTAACACGTACGCTGACCCTAAACCGTTGTCGTACCCTAACATGTCCCCTAAACCGTCCCCGTCCCCTAACCCTAAACCTAACCCTATCCCTTAACCGAAGCCTTACCCCAACCCGTTTCCCTAATCCTAAACCGTACGCTAACACTAACCCGTACCCTAACACGTACGCTGACCCTAAACCGTTGTCGTAAACTAACTTGTCCCCTAAACCGTCCCCATCACCTAACCCTAACCCTTACCCTTACACTAACCCTAACCCTTACCCGAAGCCTTACCCTAATCCGTCCCCTAATCCTAACCCGTACGCTAACACTTACCCGTACCCTAACATGTACGCTGAACCTAAACCGTTGTCGTACACTAACCTGTCCCCTAAACTGTCCCCGTGCCATAACCCTAACCCTAACCCTAACCCTAACACTTACCCGAAGCCTTACCCTAACCCGTCCCCTAATCCTAACCCGTATGCTAACACTAACCCGTACCCTAACACATACTCTGACCCTAAACCGTTGTCGTACCCTAACCTGTCCCCTAAACCATCCCTGTCCCCTAACCCTAACCCTAATCCTATCCCTTACCCGAAGCCTTACCCTAACCCGTCCCCTAATCCTAACCCGTACGCTAACACTAACCCGTACCCTAACACGTACGCTCACCCTAAACCGTTGTCGTACCCTAACCTGTCCCATAAACCATCCCCGTCCTCTAACCCTAACCCTAACCCTAACCCTAAACGTAACCCTTACCCGAAGCCTTAACCTAACCCGTCCTCTAATCCTAAACAGTACCCTAACACTAACCCGTACCCTAACATGTACGCTCACACTAAACTGTTGTCGTACCCTAACCTATCCCCTAAACTGTCCCCGTGCCCTAACCCTAACCCTAAGCCTAACCCTAACCCAAACCCTTACCCGAAGCCTTACCCTATCCCGTCCCCTAATCCTAACCCGTACGCTAACACTAACCCGTACCCTAACACGTACGCTCACCCTAAAACGTTGTCGTACCCTAACCTGTCCCCTAAACCGTCCCCATCCCCTAACCCTAACCCTAACCCTAAGCCTAACCCTAACCCTTACCCGAAGCCTTACCCTAACCCGTCCCCTAATCCTAAACCGTACGCTAACACTAACCCGTACCCTAACACGTACGCTGACCCTAAACCGTTGTCGTACCCTAACCTGTCCCCTAAACCGTCCCCGTCCCCTAACCCTAACCCTAACCCTATCCCTTACCCGAAGCCTTACCCTAACCCGTCCCCTAATCCTAACACGTACGCTAACACTAACCCGTACCCTAACACGTACGCTCACCCTAAACCGTTGTCGTACCCTAACCTGTCCCCTAAACCGTCCCCGTCCCCTAACCCTAATCCTAACCCTAACCCTTACCCGAAGCCTTACACTAACCCGACCCCTAATCCTAACCCGTACGCTAACACTAACCCGTACCCTAACACGTACGCTCACCCTAAAACGTTGTCGTACCCTAACCTGTCCCCTAAACCGTCCCCGTCCCATAAACCTAACCCTAACCCTAACCCTAACCGTAACCCTTACCCGAAGCCTTACCCTAACCCGTCCCCTAATCCTAACCCTTACGCTAACACTAACCCGTACCCTAACACGTACGCTCACCCTAAACCGTTGTCGTAAACTAACTTGTCCCCTAAACTGTCCCCATCCCCTAACCCTAACCCTAACCCTAACCCTAAACCTAATCCTTACCCGAAGCCTTACCCTAACCCGTCCCCTAATCCTAACCCGTACGCTAACACTAACCCGTACCCTAACACGTACGCTCACCCTAAACCGTTGTCGTACCCTAACCTGTCCCCTAAACCGTCCCCATCACCTAACCCTAACCCTTACCCTAACACTAACCCTAACCCTTACCCGAAGCCTTACCCTAATCCGTCCCCTAATCCTAACCCGTACGTTAACACTTACCCGTACCCTAACACGTACGCTGACCCTAAACCGTTGTCGTACACTAACCTGTCCCCTAAACTGTCCCCGTGCCATAACCCTAACCCTAACCCTAAACCTAACACTTACCCGAAGCCTTACCCTAACCCGTCCCCTAATCCTAACCCGTAAGCTAACACTAACCCGTACCCTAACACATACTCTGACCCTAAACCGTTGTCGTACCCTAACCTGTCCCCTAAGCCATCCCCGTCCCCTAACCCTAACCCTAACCCTATCCCTTACCCGAAGCCTTACCCTAACCCGTCCCCTAATCCTAACCCGTACGCTAACACTAACCCGTACCCTAACACGTACGCTCACCCTAAACCGTTGTCGTACCCTAACCTCTCCCCTAAACCATCCCCGTCCTCTAACCCTAACCCTAACCCTAACCCTAAACCTAACCCTTACCCGAAGCCTTAACCTAACCCGTCCCCTAATCCTAACCAGTACCCTAACACTAACCCGTACCCTAACACGTACGCTCACACTAAACTGTTGTCGTACCCTAACCTATCCCCTAAACCGTCCCCGTGCCCTAACCCTAACCCTAACCCTAACCCTAACCCTAACCCTAAACCGTTGTCGCACCCTAACCTGTCCCCTAAACCGTCCCCGTCCCCTAACCCTAACCCTAACCCTAACTCTTAACCGAAGCCTTACCCTAACCCGTTTCCCTAATCCTAACCCGTACGCTAACACTAACCCGTACCCTAAAACGTACGCTGACCCTAAACCGTTGTCGTAAACTAACTTGTCCCCTAAACCGTCCCCATCCCCTAATCCTAACCCTAACCCTAACCCTAACACGAACCCTTACCCGAAGCCTTACCCTAACCCGTCCCCTAATCCTAACCCGTTCGCTAACACTAAACCGTACCCTAACACGTACGCTCACCCTAAACCGTTGTCGTACCCTAAACTGTCCCCTAAACCGTCCCCGTCCCCTAACCCTAACCCTAACCCTAACCCTAACACTAACCCTTACCCGAAGCCTTACCCTAACCCTTCCCCTAATCCTAACCCGTACGCTAACACTAAGCCGTACCCTAACACGTACGCTCACCCTAAACCGTTGTCGTATACTAACCTGTCCCCTAAACTGTCCCCGTCCCATAACCCTAACCCTAACCCTAACCCTAACCCTACCACTTACCCGATGCCTTACACTAACCCGTTCCCTAATCCTAACCCGTAAGCTAACACTAACCCATACCCTAACACGTACGCTCACCCTAAACCGTTGTCGTACCCTAACCTGTCCCCTAAACCGTCCCCGTCCCCTAACCCTAACCCTAAACCTACCCCTAACCCTAACCCTTACCCGAAGCCTTACCCTAACACGTCCCCTAATCCTAAACCGTACGCTAACACTAACCCCTACCCTAACACGTACGCTGACCCTAAACCGTTGTCGTACCCTAACATGTCCCCTAAACCGTCCCCGTCCCCTAACCCTAACCCTAACCCTATCCCTTAACCGAAGCCTTACCCCAACCCGTTTCCCTAATCCTAAACCGTACGCTAACACTAACCCGTACCCTAACACGTACGCTGACCCTAAACCGTTGTCGTAAACTAACTTGTCCCCTAAACCGTCCCCATCACCTAACCCTAACCCTTACCCTTACACTAACCCTACCCCTTACCCGAAGCCTTACCCTAATCCGTCCCCTAATCCTAATCCGTACGCTAACACTTACCCGTACCCTAACATGTACGCTGAACCTAAACCGTTGTCGTACACTAACCTGTCCCCTAAACTGTCCCCGTGCCATAACCCTAACCCTAACCCTAACCCTAACACTTACCCGAAGCCTTACCCTAACCCGTCCCCTAAACCTAACCCGTACGCTAACACTAACCCGTACCCTAACACATACTCTGACCCTAAACCGTTGTCGTACCCTAACCTGTCCCCTAAACCATCCCCGTCCCCTAACCCTAACCCTAACCCTATCCCTTACCCGAAGCCTTACCCTAACCCGTCCCCTAATCCTAACCCGTAAGCTAACACTAACCCGTACCCTAACACGTACGCTCACCCTAAACGGTTGTCGTACCCTAACCTGTCCCCTAAACCATCCCCGTCCTCTAACCCTAACCCTATCCCTAACCCTAAACCTAACCCTTACCCGAAGCCTTAACCTAACCCGTCCCCTAATCCTAACCAGAACCCTAACACTAACCCGTACCCTAACACGTACGCTCACACTAAACTGTTGTCGTACCCTAACCTATCCCCTAAACCGTCCCCGTGCCCTAACCCTAACCCTAAGCCTAACCCTAACCCTAACCCTTACCCGAAGCCTTACCCTAACCCGTCCCCTAATCCTAACCCGTACGCTAACACTAACCCGTACCCTAACACGTACACTCACCCTAAACCTTTGTCGTACCCTAACCTGTCCCCTAAACCGTCCCCATCCCCTAACCCTAACCCTAACCCTAAGCCTAACCCTAACCCTTACCCGAAGCCTTACCCTAACCCGTCCCCTAATCCTAACCCGTACGCTAACACTAACCCGTACCCTAACACGTACGCTGACCCTAAACCGTTGTCGTACCCTAACCTGTCCCCTAAACCGTCCCCGTCCCCTAACCCTAACCCTAACCCTATCCCTTACCCGAAGCCTTACCCTAAACCGTCCCCTAATCCTAACACGTACGCTAACACTAACCCGTACCCTAACACGTACGCTCACCCTAAACCGTTGTCGTACCCTAACCTGTCCCATAAACCGTCCCCGTCCCCTAACCCTAATCCTAACCCTAACCCTATCCCGAAGCCTTACCCTAACCCGACCCCTAATCCTAACCCGTACGCTAACACTAACCCGTACCCTAACACGTACGCTCACCCTAAAACGTTGGCGTAAACTAACTTGTCCCCTAAACCGTCCTCATCCCCTAACCCTAACCCTAACTCTAACCCTAACCCTAACCCTTACCCGAAGCCTTACCCTAACCCGTCCCCTAATCCTAACCCGTACGCTAACACTAACCCGTACCCTAAAACGTACGCTCACCCTAAAACGTTGTCGTACGCTAACCGGCCCCTAAACCATCCCCGAACTCTAACCCTAACCCTAACCCTAACCCTAAACCTAACCCTTACCCGAAGCCTTACCCTAACCCGTCCCCTAATCCAAACCCGTACGCTAACACAAACCCGTACCCTAACACGTACGCTCACACTAAACTGTTGTCGTACCCTAACCTATCCCCTAAACCGTCCCCGTCCCCTAACCCTAACCCTAACCCTATCCCTTACCCGAAGCCTTACCCTAACCCGTCCCCTAATCCTAACCCGTACGCTAACACTAACCCGTACCCTAACACGTACGCTCACCCTAAACCGTTGTCGTACCCTAACCACTCCCCTAAACCATCCCCGTCCTCTAACCCTAACCCTAACCCTAACCCTAAACCTAACCCTTACCCGAAGCCTTAACCTAACCCGTCCCCTAATCCTAACCAGTACCCTAACACTAACCCGTACCCTAACACGTACGCTCACACTAAACTGTTGTCGTACCCTAACCTATCCCCTAAACCGTCCCCGTGCCCTAACCCTAACCCTAACCCTAACCCTAACCCTAACCCTAAACCGTTGTCGCACCCTAACCTGTCCCCTAAACCGTCCCCGTCCCCTAACCCTAACCCTAACCCTAACCCTTAACCGAAGCCTTACCCTAACCCGTTTCCCTAATCCTAACCCGTACGCTAACACTAAACCGTACCCTAAAACGTACGCTGACCCTAAACCGTTGTCGTAAACTAACTTGTCCCCTAAACCGTCCCCATCCCCTAATCCTAACCCTAACCCTAACCCTAACACGAAACCTTACCCGAAGCCTTACCCTAACCCGTCCCCTAATCCTAACCCGTTCGCTAACACTAAACCGTACCCTAAAACGTACGCTCACCCTAAACCGTTGTCGTACACTAAACTGTCCCCTAAACCGTCCCCGTCCCCTAACCCTAACCCTAACCCTAACCCTAACACTAACCCTTACCCGAAGCCTTACCCTAACCCTTCCCCTAATCCTAACCCGTACGCTAACACTAAGCCGTACCCTAACACGTACGCTCACCCTAAACCGTTGTCGTATACTAACCTGTCCCCTAAACTGTCCCCGTCCCATAACCCTAACCCTAACCCTAACCCTAACCCTACCACTTACCCGATGCCTTACACTAACCCGTTCCCTAATCCTAACCCGTAAGCTAACACTAACCCATACCCTAACACGTACGCTCACCCTAAACCGTTGTCGTACCCTAACCTGTCCCCTAAACCGTCCCCGTCCCCTAACCCTAACCCTAAACCTACCCCTAACCCTAACCCTTACCCGAAGCCTTACCCTAACACGTCCCCTAATCCTAAACCGTACGCTAACACTAACCCCTACCCTAACACGTACGCTGACCCTAAACCGTTGTCGTACCCTAACATGTCCCCTAAACCGTCCCCGTCCCCTAACCCTAACCCTAACCCTATCCCTTAACCGAAGCCTTACCCCAACCCGTTTCCCTAATCCTAAACCGTACGCTAACACTAACCCGTACCCTAACACGTACGCTGACCCTAAACCGTTGTCGTAAACTAACTTGTCCCCTAAACCGTCCCCATCACCTAACCCTAACCCTTACCCTTACACTAACCCTAACCCTTACCCGAAGCCTTACCCTAATCCGTCCCCTAATCCTAACCCGTACGCTAACACTTACCCGTACCCTAACATGTACGCTGAACCTAAACCGTTGTCGTACACTAACCTGTCCCCTAAACTGTCCCCGTGCCATAACCCTAACCCTAACCCTAACCCTAACACTTACCCGAAGCCTTACCCTAACCCGTCCCCTAAACCTAACCCGTACGCTAACACTAACCCGTACCCTAACACATACTCTGACCCTAAACCGTTGTCGTACCCTAACCTGTCCCCTAAACCATCCCCGAACCCTAACCCTAACCCTAACCCTATCCCTTACCCGAAGCCTTACCCTAACCCGTCCCCTAATCCTAACCCGTAAGCTAACACTAACCCGTACCCTAACACGTACGCTCACCCTAAACCGTTGTCGTACCCTAACCTGTCCCCTAAACCATCCCCGTCCTCTAACCCTAACCCTATCCCTAACCCTAAACCTAACCCTTACCCGAAGCCTTAACCTAACCCGTCCCCTAATCCTAACCAGAACCCTAACACTAACCCGTACCCTAACACGTACGCTCACACTAAACTGTTGTCGTACCCTAACCTATCCCCTAAACCGTCCCCGTGCCCTAACCCTAACCCTAAGCCTAACCCTAACCCTAACCCTTACCCGAAGCCTTACCCTAACCCGTCCCCTAATCCTAACCCGTACGCTAACACTAACCCGTACCCTAACACGTACACTCACCCTAAACCTTTGTCGTACCCTAACCTGTCCCCTAAACCGTCCCCATCCCCTAACCCTAACCCTAACCCTAAGCCTAACCCTAACCCTTACCCGAAGCCTTACCCTAACCCGTCCCCTAATCCTAACCCGTACGCTAACACTAACCCGTACCCTAACACGTACGCTGACCCTAAACCGTTGTCGTACCCTAACCTATCCCCTAAACCGTCCCCGTCCCCTAACCCTAACCCTAACCCTATCCCTTACCCGAAGCCTTACCCTAAACCGTCCCCTAATCCTAACACGTACGCTAACACTAACCCGTACCCTAACACGTACGCTCACCCTAAACCGTTGTCGTACCCTAACCTGTCCCATAAACCGTCCCCGTCCCCTAACCCTAATCCTAACCCTAACCCTTACCCGAAGCCTTACCCTAACCCGACCCCTAATCCTAACCCGTACGCTAACACTAACCCGTACCCTAACACGTACGCTCACCCTAAACCGTTGGCGTAAACTAACTTGTCCCCTAAACCGTCCTCATCCCCTAACCCTAACCCTAACTCTAACCCTAACCCTAACCCTTACCCGAAGCCTTACCCTAACCCGTCCCCTAATCATAACCCGTACGCTAACACTAACCCGTACCCTAACACGTACGCTCACCCTAAAACGTTGTCGTACGCTAACCGGCCCCTAAACCATCCCCGAAATCTAACCCTAACCCTAACCCTAACCCTAAACCTAACCCTTACCCGAAGCCTTACCCTAACCCGTCCCCTAATCCAAACCCGTACGCTAACACAAACCCGTACCCTAACACGTACGCTCACACTAAACTGTTGTCGTACCCTAACCTATCCCCTAAACCGTCCCCGTCCCCTAACCCTAACCCTAACCCTATCCCTTACCCGAAGCCTTACCCTAACCCGTCCCCTAATCCTAACCCGTACGCTAACACTAACCCGTACCCTAACACGTACGCTCACCCTATACCGTTGTCGTACCCTAACCTGTCCCCTAAACCATCCCCATCCTCTAACCCTAACCCTAACCCTAACCCTAAACCTATCCCTTACCCGAAGCCTTACCCTAACCCGTCCCCTTATCCTAAACCGTACGCTAACACTAACCCGTACCCTAACACGTACGCTCACCCTAAAACGTTGTCGTACCCTAACCTGTCCCCTAAACCGTCCCCGTCCCATAAACCTAACCCTAACCCTAACCCTAACCGTAACCCTTACCCGAAGCCTTACCCTAACCCGTCCCCTAATCCTAACCCTTACGCTAACACTAACCCGTACCCTAACACGTACGCTCACCCTAAACCGTTGTCGTAAACTAACTTGTCCCCTAAACCGTCCCCATCCCCTAACCCTAACCCTAACCCTAAGCCTAACCCTAACCCTTACCCGAAGCCTTACCCTAACCCGTCCCCTAATCCTAACCTGTACGCTAACACTAACCCGTACCCTAACACGTACGCTGACCCTAAAACGTTGTCGTACCCTAACCTGTCCCCTAAACCGTCCCCGTCCCCTAACCCTAACCCTAACCCTATCCCTTACCCGAAGCCTTACCCTAACCCGTCCCCTAATCCTAACACGTACGCTAACACTAACCCGTACCCTAACACGTACGCTCACCCTAAACCGTTGTCGTACCCTAACCTGTCCCCTAAACCGTCCCCGTCCCCTAACCCTAATCCTAACCCTATCCCTTACCCGAAGCCTTACCCTAACCCGACCCCTAATCCTAACCCGTACACTAACACTAACCCGTACCCTAACACGTACGCTCACCCTAAACCGTTGGCGTAAACTAACTTGTCCCCTAAACCGTCCTCATCCCCTAACCCTAACCCTAACCCTAACCCTAACCCTAACCCTTACCCGAAGCCTTACCCTAACCCGTCCCCTACTCCTAACCCGTACGCTAACACTAACCCGTACCCTAACACGTACGCTCACCCTAAAACGTTGTCGTACGCTAACCTGCCCCTAAACCATCCCCGAACTCTAACCCTAACCCTAACCCTAACCCTAAACCTAACCCTTACCCGAAGCCTTACCCTAACCCGTCCCCTAATCCAAACCCGTACGCTAACACTAACCCGTACCCTAACACGTACACTCACACTAAACTGTTGGCGTACCCTAACCTATCCCCTAAACCGTCCCCGTCCCCTAACCCTAACCCTAACCCTATCACTTACCCGAAGCCTTACCCTAACCCGTCCCCTACTCCTAAACCGTACGCTAACACTAACCCGTACCCTAACACGTACGCTGACCCTAAACCGTTGTCGTACCCTAACCTGTCCCATAAACCGTCCCCATCACCTAACCCTAACCCTTACCCTAACACTAACCCTAACCCTTACCCGAAGCCTTACCCTAATCCGTCCCCTAATCCTAACCCGTACGCTAACACTTACCCGTACCCTAACACGTACGCTGACCCTAAACCGTTGTCGTACACTAACCTGTCCCCTAAACTGTCCCCGTGCCATAACCCTAACCCTAACCCTAACCCTAACACTTACCCGAAGCCTTACCCTAACCCGTCCCCTAATACTAACCCGTACGCTAACACTAACCCATACCCTAACACATACTCTGACCCTAAACCGTTGTCGTACCCTAACCTGTCCCCTAAACCATCCCCGTCCCCTAACCCTAACCCTAACCCTATCCCCTACCCGAAGCCTTACCCTAACCCGTCCCCTAATCCTAACCCGTACGCTAACACTAACCCGTACCCTAACACGTACGCTCACCCTAAACCGTTGTCGTACCCTAACCTCTCCCCTAAACCATCCCCGTCCTCTAACCCTAACCCTAACCCTAACCCTAAACCTAACCCTTACCCGAAGCCTTAACCTAACCCGTCCCCTAATCCTAACCAGTACCCTAAAACTAACCCGTACCCTAACACGTACGCTCACACTAAACTGTTTTCGTACCCTAACCTATCCCCTAAACCGTCCCCGTGCCCTAACCCTAACCCTAAGCCTACCCCTAACCCTAACCCTTACCCGAAGCCTTACCCTAACCCGTCCCCTAATCCTAACCCGTACGCTAACACTAACCCGTACCCTAACACGTACGCTCACCCTAAACCTTTGTCGTACCCTAACCTGTCCCCTAAACCGTCCCCAACCCCTAACCTTAACCCTAACCCTAAGCCTAACCCTAACCCTTACCCAAAGCCTTACCCTAACCCGTCCCCTAATCCTAACCCGTACGCTAACACTAACCCATACCCTAACACGTACGCTGACCCTAAACCGTTGTCGTACCCTAACCTGTCCCCTAAACCGTCCCCGTCCCCTAACCCTAACCCTAACCCTATCCCTTACTCGAAGCCTTACCCTAACCCGTCCCCTAATCCTAACACGTACGCTAACACTAACCTGTACCCTAACACGTACGCTCACCCTAAACCGTTGTCGTACCCTAACCTGTCCCCTAAACCGTCCCCGTCCCCTAACCCTAATCCTAACCCTAACCCTTACCCGAAGCCTTACCCTAACCCTAACCCTAATCCTAACCCGTACGCTAACACTAACCCTTTCCCTAACACGTACGCTCACCCTAAAACGTTGTCGTACGCTAACCTGCCCCTAAACCATCCCCGAACTCTAACCCTAACCCTAACCCTAACCCTAAACCTAACCCTTACCCGAAGCCTTACCCTAACCCGTCCCCTAATCCAAACCCATACGCTAACACTAACCCGTACCCTAACACGTATGCTCACACTAAACTGTTGTCGTACCCTAACCTATCCCCTAAACCGTCCCCGTCCCCTAACCCTAACCCTAAGCCTAACCCTAACCCTAACCCTTACCCGAAGCCTTACCCTAACCCGTCCCCTAATCCTAACCCGTACGCTAACACTAACCCATACCCTAACACGTACTCTCACCCTAAACCGTTGTCATACCCTAACCTGTCCCCTAAACAGTCCCCGTCCCCTAACCGTAACCCTAACCCTAAGCCTAACCCTAAACCTTACCAGAAGCCTTACCCTAACCCGTCCCCTAAAACTAACCCGTTCGCTAACACTAACCCGTACCCTAACACGTACGCTCACCCTAAACCGTTGTCGTACCCTAAACTGTCCCCTAAACTCTCCCCGTCCCCTAACCCTATCCCTAACACTAACCCTAACCCTAACCCTTACCCTAACCCTTCACCTAATCCTAACCCGTACGCTAACACTAAGCCATACCCTAACACGTACGCTCACCCTAAACCGTTGTCGTACCCTACCTGTCCCCTAAACCGTCCCCGTCCCCTAATCCTAACCCTAACCCTAAGCCTAACCCTAACCCTTACCCGAAGCCTTACCCTAAACCGTCCCCTAATCCTAACCCGTACGCTAACACTTACCCGTACCCTAACACGTACGCTGACCCTAAACCGTTGTCGTACACTAACCTGTCCCCTAAACTGTCCCCGTGCCATAACCCTAACCCTAACCCTAACCCTAACACTTACCCGAAGCCTTACCCTAACCCGTCCCCTAATCCTAACCCGTACGCTAACACTAACCCGTACCCTAACACATACTCTGACCCTAAACCTTTGTCGTACCCTAACCTGTCCCCTAAACCATCCCCGTCCCCTAACCCTAACCCTAACCCTATCCCTTACCCGAAGCCTTACCCTAACCCGTCCCCTAATCCTAACCCGTACGCTAACACTAACCCGTACCCTAACACGTACGCTCACCCTAAACCGTTGTCGTACCCTAACCTGTCCCCTAAACCATCCCCGTCCTCTAACCCTAACCCTAACCCTAACCCTAAACCTAACCCTTACCCGAAGCCTTAACCTAACCCGTCCCCTAATCCTAACCAGTAACCTAACACTAACCCGTACCCTAACACGTACGCTCACACTAAACTTTGTTCGTACCCTAACCTATCCCCTAAACCGTCCCCGTGCCCTAACCCTAACCCTAAGCCTAACCCTAACCCTAACCCTTACCCGAAGCCTTACCCTAACCCGTCCCCTAATCCTAACACGTACGCTCACACTAACCCGTACCCTAACACATACGCTGACCCTAAACCGTTGTCGTACCCTAACCTGTCCCCTAAACCGTCCCTGTCCCCTAACCCTAATCCTAACCCTAACCCTTACCCGAAGCCTTACCCTAACCCGACCCCTAATCCTAACCCGTACGCTAACACTAACCCTTACCCTAACACGTACGCTGACCCTAAACCGTTGTCGTACCCCAACCTGTCCCCTAAACCTTCCCCATCCCCTAACCCTAACCCTAACCCTAACCCTAACCCTAACCCTAGCCCTTACCAGAAGCCTTACCCTAACCCGTCCCCTAATCCTAACCCGTACGCTAACACTAACCCGTACCCTAACACGTACGCTCACCCTAAATCGTTGTCGTAAACTAACTTGTCCCCTAAACCGTCCCCATCCCCTAACCCTATCCCTAACCCTAACCCTAACCCTAACCCTTACCCGAAGCCTTACCCTAACCCGTCCCTTAATACTAACCCGAACGCTAACACTAACCCGTACCCTAACACGTACGTTCACCCTAAACCGTTGTCGTAAACTAACTTGTCCCCTAAACCGTCCCCATCCCCTAACCCTAACCCTAACCCTAACCCTAACCCTAACCCTTACCCGAAGCCTTACCCTAACCCGTCCCGTAATCCTAACCCGTACGCTAACACTAACCCGTACCCTAACACGTACGCTGACCCTAAACCGTTGTCGTACCCTAACCTGTCCCCTGAACTGTCCCCGTCCCGTAACCCTAACCCTAACACTAGCCTAACCCTAACACTTACCCGAAGCCTTACCCTAAACTGTCCCCTAATCCTAACCCGTACGCTAACACTAACCCTTAACCTAACACGTACGCTCACCCTAAACCGTTGTCGTACCCTAACCTGTCCCCTAAACCTTTCCCATCCCCTAACCCTACCCCTAACCCTAACCGTTACCCAAAGCCTTACCCTAACCCATCCCCTAATCCTAACCCGTACGCTAACACTAACCCGAACCCTAACACGTACGCTCACCCTAAAACGTTGTCGTAAACTCACTTGTCCCCTAAACCGTCCCCATCCCCTAATCCTAACCCTAACCCTAACCCTAACCCTAGCCCTTACCCGAAGCCTTACCCTAACCCGTCCCCTAATCCTAAGCCGTACGCTAACACTAAACCGTACCGTAACACGAACGCTCACCCTAAACCGTTGTCGTAAACTAACTTGTCCCCTAAACCGTCCCATCCCCTAACCTAACCCTAACCCTAACCCTAACCCTTACCCGAAGCCTTACCCTAACCCGTCCCCTAATCCTAACCCGTACGCTAACACTAACCCATACCCTAACACGTACGCTGACCCTAAACCGTTGTCGTACCCTAACCTGTCCCCTAAACTGTCCCCGTCCCATAACCCTAAACATAACCCTAACCCTAACCCTTACCTGAAGCCTTACCCTAACCCGTCCCCTAATCCTAACCCGTACGCTAACACTAACCCGTAACCTAACACGAACGCTCACCCTAAACCGTTGTCGTACCCTAACCTGTCCCCTAAACCTTCCCCGTCCCCTAACCCTAAACCTAACCCTACCCCTAACCCTAACCGTTACCCGAAGCCTTACCCTAACCCGTCCCCTACTCCTAACCCTTACGCTAACACTAACCCGTACCCTAACACGTACGCTCACGATAAACCGTTGTCGTAAACTAACTTGTCCCCTAAACCGTCCCCATCCCCTAACCCTAACCCTAACCCTAACCCTAACCCTAACCCTAACCCGTCCCCTAATCCTAACCCGTACGCTAACACTAACCCATACCCTAACACGTACGCTGACCCTAAACCGTTGTCGTACCCTAAATTTTCCCCTAAACTGTCCCCGTCCCATAATCCCAACCCTAACCCTAACCCTAACCCTAACCCTAAACCTAACCCTTACCCGAAGCCTTACCCTATCCCGTCCCCTAATTCTAACCCGTACGCTAACACTAACCCGTTCCCTAACACGTACGCTCACCCTAAACCGTTGTCGTAAACTAACTTGTCCCCTAAACCGTCCCCATCCCCTAACCCTAACCCTAACCCTAACCCTAACCCTTACCCGAAGCCTTACCCTAACCCGTCCCCTAATCCTAACCCGTACGCTAACACTAACCCATACCCTAACACGTACGCTGACCCTAAACCGTTGTCGTACCCGAACCTGTCCCCTAAACTGTCCCCGAGCCATAACCCTAACCCTAAACCTAACCCTAACCCTAACCCTTACCCGAAGCCTTACCCTAACCCGTCCCCTAATCCTAACCCGTACGCTAACACTAACCCCTACCCTAACACGTACGCTCACCATAAAACGTTGTCGTACCCTAACCTGTCCCCTAAACCATCCCCGTCCTCTAACCCTAACCCTAACCCTAACCCTATCACTTACCCGAAGCCTTACACTAACCCGTCCCCTAATCTAACCCGTACGTTAACACTAACCCGTACCCTAACACGTAGGCTCTCCCTAAACCATTTTAGTACCCTAACTTGTCCCCTAAACCGTCCCCGTCCCCTAACCCTAACCCTAACCCTTACACGAAGCCTTACACTAACCCGTCCCCTAATCCTAACCCGTACGCTAACACTAACCCGTACGCTAACACGTACGCTCACCCTAAACCGTTGTCGTACCCTAACCTGTCCCCTAAACCATCCCCGTCCTCTAACCCTAACCCTAACCCTAACTCTAACCCTAACACTTACCTGAAGCCTTACCCTAACCCGTCCCCTAATCCTAACCCGTACGCTAACACTAACCCGTACCCTAACACGTACGCTCAAAATAAACTGTTGTTGTACCCTAACCTATCCCCTAAATCGTCCCCATCCCCTAACCCTAACCCTAAGCCTAACCCTAACCCTAACCCTTACCCGAAGCCTTACCCTAACCCGTCCCCTAATCCTAAACCGTACGCTAACACTAACCCGTACCCTAACATGTACGCTCACCCTAAACCGTTGTCGTAAACTAACTTGTCCCCTAAACCGTCCCCATCCCCTAACCCTAACCCTAACCCTAACCCTAACCCTTACCCGAAGGCTTACCCTAACCCGTACGCTAACACTAACCCATACCCTAACACCTACGCTCACCCTAAACCGTTGTCGTACCCTAACCTGTCCCCTAAACTGTCCCCGTCCCGTAACACTAACCCTAACCCTAACCCTAACCCTAACACTTACCCGAAGCCTTACCCTAACCCGTCCCCTAATCCTAAACCTTACGCTAACACTAACCCGTACCCTAACACGTACGCTCACCCTAAACCGTTGTCGTAAACTAACTTGTCCCCTAAACCGTCCCCATCCCCTAACCCTAACCCTAACCCTAACCCTAGCCCTTACCCGAAGCCTTACACTAACCCGTCCCCTAATGCTAACCCGTACGCTAACACTAACCCGTACCCTAACACGAACGTTCACCCTAAACCGTTGTCGTAAACTAACTTGTCCCCTAAACCGTCCCATCCCCTAACCCTAACCCTAACCCTAACCCTAACCCGAAGCCTTACCCTAACCCGTCCCCTAATCCTAACCCGTACGCTAACACTAACCCGTACCCTAACACGTACGCTGACCCTAAACCGTTGTCGTACCCTAACCTGTCCCCTAAACCTTCCCCGTCCCCTAACCCTAAACCTAACCCTACCCCTAACCCTAACCGTTACCCGAAGCCTTACCCTAACCCGTCCCTTAATCCTAACCCTTACGCTAACACTAAACCGTACCCTAACACGTACGCTCACCCTAAACCGTTGTCGCAAACTAACTTGTCCCCTAAACCGTCCCCATCCCCTAACCCTAACCCTAACCCTAACCCTAACCCTAACAGTTACCCGAAGCCTTACCCTAACCCGTCCCCTAATCCTAACACGTATGCTAACACCCGTACCCTAACACGAACGCTCACCCTAAACCGTTGTCGTAAACTAACTTGTCGCCTAAACCGTCCCCATCCCCTAACCCTAACCCTAACCCTAACCCTAACCCTTACCCGAAGCCTTACCCTAACCCGTCCCCTAATCCTAACCCGTACGCTAACACTAACCCGTACCCTAAAACGTACGCTGACCCTAAACCATTGTCGTACCCTATGCTTTCCCCTAAACTGTCCCCGTCCCATAACCCCAACCCTAACCCTAACCCTAACACTTACCCGAAGCCTTACACTAACCCGTCCCCTATTCGTAACCCTTACGCTAACACTAACCCGTACCCTAACACGTACGCTCACCCTAAACAGTTGTCGTACCCTAACCTGTCCGCTAAACCATCCCCGTCCTCTAACCCTAACCCTAACCCTAACCCTAACCCTGACCGAAACCTTACACTAACCCGTCCCCTAATCCTAACCCGTACGCTAACACTAACCCGTACCCTAACTCGTACGCTCACAATAAACTGTTGTCGTACCCTAACCTATCCCCTAAACCGTCCCCGTCACCTAACCCTAACCCTAAGCCTAACCCTAACCCTAACCCTTACCCGAAGCCTTACCCTAACCCGTCGCCTTACCCTAACCCGTCCCCTAATACTAACCCGTACGCTAACACTAACCCGTACCCTAACACGTACGCTCACCCTAAACCTTTGTCGTAAACTAACTTGTCCCCTAAACCGTCCCCATCCCCTAACCCTAAACCTAACCCTAACCTTAACACTAACCCTTACCCGAAGCCTTACCCTAACCCGTCCCGTAATCCAAACCCGTACGCTAACACTAACCCGTACCCTATCACGTACGCTGACCCTAAACCGTTGTCGTACCCTAACATGTCCCCTAAACTGTCCCCGTCCCGTAACCCTAACCCTAACCCTAACCCTAACCCTAACACTTACCCGAAGCCTTACCCAAACCCGTCCCCTAATCCTAACCTGTACGCTAAAACTAACCCTTACCCTAACACGTACGCTCACCCTAAATCGTTGTCGTACCCTAACCTGTCCCGTAAACCTTCCCCGTCCCCTAACCCTAACCCTAGCCCTTACCCGAAGCCTTACCCTAACCCGTCCCCTAATCCTAACCCGTACACTAACACTAACCCGTACCCTAACACGAACGCTCAACCTAAACCGTTGTCGTAAACTAACTTGTCCCCTAAACCGTCCCCATCCCCTAACCCTAACCCTAACCCTAACCCTAACCCTTACCCGAAGCCTTACCCTAACCCGTCCCCTAATCCTAACCCGTACGCTAACACTAACCCTTACCCTAACACGTACGCTGACCCTAAACTATTGTCGTACCCTAACCTGTCCCCTAAACCATCCCCGTCCCATAACCCTAACCCTAACGCTAACCCTACCCCTTACCCGAAGCCTTACCCTAACCTGTCCCCTAATCCTAACCCGTACGCTAACACTAAACCGTAACCAAACACGTACGCTCACCCTAAAACGTTGTCGTACCCTAACCTGTCCCCTAAACCGTCTCCGACCCCTAACCCTAACCCTAACCCTACCCCTAACCCTAAACCTTACCCGAAGCCTTACCCTAACCCGTCCCCTAATCCTAACACGTACGCTAACACTATCCCGTACCCTAACACGTACGCTCACCCTAAACCGTTGTCGTACACTAACCTGTCCCCTAAACCTTCCCCGTCCCCTAACCCTAAACCTAACCCTACCCCTAACCCTAACCGTTACCCGAAGCCTTACCCTAACCCGTCCCCTAATCCTAATCCTTACGCTAAAACTAACCCGTACCCTAACACGTACGCTCACCCTAAACCGTTGTCGTAAACTAACTTGTCCCCTAAACCGTCCCCATCCCCTAACCCTAACCCTAACCCTAACCCTAACCCTAACCCTTACCCGAAGCCTTACCCTAACCCGTCCCCTAATTCTAACCCGTACGCTAACACTAACCCGTACCCTAACACGTACGCTCACCCTAAACCGTTGTCGTAAACTAACTTCTCCCCTAAACCGTCCCCATCCCCTAACCCTAACCCTAACCCTAACCCTAACCCTAACACTTACCCGAAGCCTTACCCTAACCCGTCCCCTAATCCTAACCCGTACGCTAACACTAACCCGTACCCTAACACGTACCCTCACCCTAAAGCTTTGCGTACACTATCGTGTCCCCTAAACCGTCCCCGTCCTCTAACCCTAACCGTAAACCTAACCCTATTCCTAACCCTTACCCGACGAATTACCCTAACCCGTCCCCTAATCCTAACCGTACGCTAACACTAACCAGTACCCTAACACGTACGCTCACCCTAAACCGTTGTCGTACCGTAACCTGTCCCATACACCGTCCCCGTCCCCTAACGCTAAACCTAACCCTAACCCTAACTCTGACCCTTACCCGAAGCCTTACCTTAACCCGTCCACTAAACCTAACCGTATGCTAACACTAACCCGTACCCTAACACGTACACTCAGCCTAAACTTTTGTCGTACACTACCCTGTACCCTAAACCGTCCCCGTCCCCGTCCCCTAACCCTAACCCTAAACCTTACCCGAAGCCTTACCCTAACCCGTAACCTAATCCTAACCCGTACGCTAACACTAAACCATACCCTAACACGTACGCTCACCCTAAAACGTTGTCGTACCCTAACCTGTCAACTAAACCGTCCCCGTCCCCTAACCCTAACCCTAACCCTAACCCTAACCCTAACACTTACCCGAAGCCTTACCCTAAACCGTCACCTAATCCGAACCCGTACGCTAACACTAACCCGTACCCTAACACGTACGCTCACCCTAAACCGTTGTCGTACCTAAACTGTCCCCTAAACCGTCCCCGTCCCCCAACCCTAACCCTAAACCTAACCCTAACCCTAACCCTAAACCTAAACCTTAACCAAAGCCTTACGCTATCCCGTCCCCTAATCCTAACCCGTACGCTAACACTAAACCGTACCCTAAGACGTACGCTCACCCTAAACCGTTGTCGTACCCTTAACTGTCAACTAAACCGTCCCCGTCCCCAAACCCTAACCCTAACCCTAACCCTAACCCTTACCCGAAGCCTTACCGTAACCTGTCCCCTAATCCTAACCCGTACGCTAACATTAACCCGTACCCTAACACATACGCACACCCTCAACCGTTGTCGTACCATAACCCGTCCCCTAAACCGTCCCCTTCCCCTAACCCTAACCCTAAACCTAACCCTAACCGTTACCCGAAGCCTTAACCTAACCCGTCACGTAATCCTAACCCGTACGCTAACACTAACCCGTACCCTAACACGTATGCTCAACCTAAACCGTTGTCGTACCCTAACCTGTCCCCTAAACCGTCCCAGTCCCCTAACCCTAACCCTAACACTAACCCTAAACCTAACACTTGCCCGAAGCCTTTCCCTAAACCGTCTCCTAATCCTAACCCGTACGCTAACACTAACCCGTACCCTAACACGTACGCTCACCCTAAACCATTATCGTACCCTAATCTTTCCCCTAAATCGTCCCCGTTCCCTAACCCTAACCCTAACCCTAACCCTTACCCAAAGCCTTACACTAACCCGTCCCCTAATCCTAACCCGTACGCTAACACTAACCCATACCCTAACCCATACGCTCACCCTAAAATGTGGACGTACCCTAGTCTGTCCCCTAAAGCGTCCCTGTACCCGATACCTAACCCTAACCCTAACCCTAACCCTTAGCCGAAGCCTTACCCTAACCCGTCACCTAATCCTAATCTGTATGCTAACACTAACCCGTACCTTAACACATACGCTCACCCTAAACCGATGTCGTACCTTAACCTGTCCCCTAAACCGTCCCCGTCCCCTATCCCGAACCCTAATCCTAACCCTAACCCTAACCCTAACCCTTAACCAAAGCCTTACACTAACCCGTCCCCTAATCCTAACCCGTAAGCTAAGACTAACCCATACCCTAACACTTACGCTCATCCTAAACCGTTGTTGTACCCTAAACTGTCCCCAAAACAGTCCCCGTCGCCTAACCCTAACCCTAGCCCTACACCTAAACCTTACCCGAAGCCTTACACCAACCCGTCCCCAAATCCTTACCTGTACGCTAACACTAACCCATACCCTAACACGTACGCTCACCCTAAACAGTTGTCGTACCCTAACCTGTCCCTTAACAGTCCCCATCCCCGTCCCCTAACCCTAACCCTAACCCTAACCCTTACCCAAAGCCTTACACTAACCCGTCCCCTAATCCTAACCCGTACACTAACACTAAACCGTACCCTAACAGGTACGCTCACCCTAAACCGTTGTCATACCCTAGCCTGTCCCCTAAACCGTCCCCGTCCCCTAACCCTAACCCTAACCCTAACCCTAACCCTAAACCTTACCCGAAGGCTTACATTAACCCATCCCCTAATCCTAACTCGTACGCTAACACTAACCCGTACCCTCACAGGTACGCTCAACCTAAACAGTTGTCGAACCCTAACCTGTCCCCTAAACCGTCCCCGTCCGCTAAACCTAACCCTAACCCTAACACTAACCCTAACCCTAAACCTTACCCGAAGGCTTACCCTAACCCATCCCCTAATCCTAACTCGTACGCTAACACTAACTGGTACCCTAACACGTACGCTCACCCTAAATCGTTTTCGTACCCCAACCTGTCCCCTAAACCTTCCCTGTCCCCTAACCCTAACCCTAACCCTAAACCTAACCATTACCCGAAGCCTTACACTAACCCGTCCCCTAATCCTAACCCGTACCCTAACACTAACCTGTACCATAACACGTATGCTCAACCTAAACCGTTGTCGTACCCTAACCTGTCCCCGAAACCTTCCCATTCCCTAAACCTAACCCTAACCCTAAACCTAACACTTTCCTGAAGACTTACCCTAACCCGTCTCCTAATCCTAACCCGTACGCTAACACTAACCCGTACCCTAACATGTACGCTCACCCTAAAACGTTATCGTACCTTAAACTTTCCCCTAAATCGTCCCTGTCCCCTAACTCTAACCCTAACCCTAACCATAACCCTAACCCTTACCCGAAGCCTTACCCTAACCCGTCCCTAATCCTAACCCGTACGCTAACACTAACCCGTACCCTAACACATACGCTCACCCTAAACCGTTGTCGTACACTAACCTGTCCCCTAAACCGTCCCTGTCCCCTAACCCTATCCCTAACCCTAACCCTTACCCGAAGCCTTACCCTAACCCGTCCCTAATCCTAACCCGTACGCTAACACTAACCCGTACCCTAACACATACGCTCACCCTAAACTGTTGTCGTACCCTAACTTGTCCCCTAAACCGTCCCCGTCCCCTAACCCTAACCCTAACCCTTACCCGAAGCCTTACACTAACCCGTCCCCTAATCCTTAAACGTACGCTAACACTAACCAATATCCTAACATTTACGCTCACCCTAAACCGTTGTCGTACCCTAACCTGTCCCCTAAACCGTCCCCATCCCCTAACCCTAACCCTAACCCTAACCCTAACCCTAACCAGAAGCCTTACCCTAACCCGTCCCCTAATCCTAACCCGTACGCTAACAGTAACCCATACCCTAACACGTACGCTCAACCTAAACCGTTGTCATAACCTAACCTGTCCCCTAACCGTCCCCGTCCCCTAACCCTAACCCTAACCGTAACCCTAACCCTAACCCTAACGCTTACCCGAAGCCTTACACTAAACCGTCCCCTAATCCTAAACCATACGTTAACACTAACCCGTACCCTAACACGTACGCTCACCCTAAACCGTTGTCGTACCATAACCTGTCCCCTAAACCGTCCCCGTCCCCTAACCCTAAACCTAACCCTAACTCTAAACCTAACACTTACCCGAAGCCTTACCCTAACCCGTCCTCTAAACCTAACCCGTACGCTAACACTAACCCGTACCCTAACACGTACGCTCACCCTAAAACATTGTCGTACCCTAACCTGTCCCCTAAACCGTCCCTGTCCCCTAACCCGAATCCTAACCATAACCCTTACCTGAAACCTTACCCTAACCCGTCCCCTCATCCTAACGCATACGCTAACACTAAACCGTACCCTAACACGTACGCTCACCCTACACCGTTGTCGCACCCTACCCTGTCCCGAAAACCGTCCCCGTCCCCTAAACCTAACCCTAACTCTAACCCTTACCCGAAGCCTTATACTAACCCGTCCCCTAATCCTAACCCGTACGCTAACACTAACCCGTACCCTAACACCTACGCTCACCCTAAAACGTTGTCGTACCGTAAGCTGTCCCCAAAACCGTCTCCGTCCCCTAACGCTAACCCTGACCCTAACCCTAACCCTAACCCTTACCCGAAGCCTTACCCTAACCCGCCCCTAATCCTAACCCGTAAGCTAACACTAACCCATACCCTAACACGTAAGCTCAGCCTAAACCATTGTCGTACCGTAACCTGTCCCCTAAACCGTCACTGTCCCCTAACCATAACCCTAACCCTAACCCTAATCCTAACACTTACCCGAAGCCTTACCCTAAGCTGTTCTCTAATCCTAACCCGTACGCTAACGCTAACCTGTACACTAACATGTATGCTCAACCTAAATCGTTGTCGTACCCTAACCTGTCCCCTAAACCGTCTCAGTCCCCTAACCCTAACCCTAACCCTAACCGTGAACCTAACACTTACCCGAAGCCTTACCCTAACCCGTCCCCTAATCCTAACCTGTACGCTAACACTAACCCATACCCTAACACGTACGCTCACCCTAAATCGTTGTCGTACCCTAATCTGTCCCCTAAATCGTCCCCGTCCCCGTCACCTATCCCTAACCCTAACCCAAAACCTTACGCGAAGCCTTACCCTAACACGTCCCCTAATCCTAAACCGTACGCTAACACTAACCCATACCCTAACACGTACCCTCACCCTAAACCGTTGTCATACCCTAACCTGTCCCCTAAACCGTCCCCGTACCCTAACCCTAACCCTAACCCTAACCCTAACCCTTACCCGAAGCCTTACCCTAACCCGTCCCCTAATCCTAACCCGTACGCTAACACTAAATTGTACCTTAACACGTACGTTCACCCTAAACCGTTGTCGTACCCTAACCTGTCCCCTAAACCGTCCCCGTCCCCTAACCCTAAGCCTAACCCTAACCCTAACCCGAAGCCTTACCGCAGCCTTACCCTAACCCGTCCCCTAATCCTTACCCGTACGCTAACACTAACCCATATCCTAACATGTACTCTCACCCTAAACCGTTGTAGTACCCTAACCTGTCCCCTAAACCGTCCCCGTCCCCTAACCCTAACCCTAACCCTAACCCTAACACTTACCCGAAGCCTTACCCTAACCCGTCCCCTAATCCTAACCCGTACGCTAACAGTAACCCATACCCTAACACGTACGCTCACCCTAAACCGTTGTCATACCCTAACCTGTCCCCTAAACCGTCCCCGACCCCTAACCCTAACCCTAATCCTAACCCTAACCCTAACCCTAACGCTTACCCGAAGCCTTACCCTAACCCGTCCCCTATTCCTAACCCGTACACTGACACTAACCTGTACCTTAACACGTACGTTCACCCTAAACCGTTGTCGTACCCTAACCTGTCCCCTAATCCGTCCCCGTCCCCGAAAGCTAACCCTAACCCTAACCCTAACCCTAAACCTTACCCGAGGCCTTACCCTAAACCGTCCCCTAATCCTAACCCATATGCTAACACTAACCCGTACCCTAACACGTATGCTCAGCCTAAACCGTTGTCGTACCAAGACCTGTCCCCTAAATCGTCCCCGTCCCCTAACCCTAACCCTAACCCAAACCCTAACCCTAACACTTACCCGAAGCTTTACCCTAACCCGTCCCCTAATCCTAACCCGTACGCTAACACTAACCCGTACCCTAACACGTAAGCTCAGCCTAAACCATTGTCGTACCCTAACCTGTCCCCTAAACCGTCACTGTCTCCTAACCCTAACCCTAACCCTAACCCTAATCCTAACCCTTACCCGAAGCCTTACCCTAACCTGTCCCCTAATCCTAACCCGTACGCTAACGCTAACCCGTACCCTAACACGTATGCTCAACCTAAATCGTTGTCGGACCCTAACCTCTCCCCTAAACCGTCTCAGTCCCCTAACCCTAACCCTAACCCTAACCCTAACCCTAACTCTTACCCGAAGCCTTACCCTAACCCTTCCCTTAATCCTAACCCGTATGCTAACAATAACCCGTACCCTAACACGTACGCTCACCCTAAACAGTTGTCATACCCTAAACTGTCCCCTAAACCGTCCCCGTCCCCTAACACTAAGCCTAACCCTAACCCTTACCCGAAGCCTTACCCTAACCCGTCCCCTAATCCTAACACGTACGATAACACTAACCCATACCCTAACATATAAGCTCACCCTAAACCGTTGTCGTACCCTAACCTGTCCCCTAAACCGTCCCCGTCCCCTAACCCTAAGCCTAACCCTAACCCTAACCCGAAGCCTTACCTGAAGCCTTACCCTAATCCGTCCCCTAATCCTAACAAGTACGCTAACACTAACTGTTACCCTAACACGTCTGCTCACCCTAAACCGTGGTGGTACACTAACCTGTGCCCTAAACCGTCCCCGTCCCCTTACCAAAACCCTAACCCTAAACCTAACCCTAACCCTTACCCGAAGCCTTACCCTAACCCGTCCCCTAATCCTAACACGTACGCTAACACTAACCCGTACCCTAACACCTACGCTCACACTCAACCATTGTCGTACCCTAACCTGTACCCTAAATCGTCCCCATACCCTAAACCTAACCCTAACACTAACCCTAACCCATACCCGAAGCCTTACCCTAACCCGTCACCTAATCCTAACCTGTACGCTAACACTAACCCGTACCCTAACACGTACGCTCACCGTAAACCGTTTTCGTACCCTAACCTGTCCCCTAAACCGTCCCTATCCCATAACCCTAACCCTAACCATAACCATAACCCTAACCCTTAACCGAAGCCTTACACTAACCCGTCCCCTAATACTAAACCGTACACTAACACTAACCCGTACACTAACACGTACGCTCACCCTAAACAGTTGTCGTACACTAACCTGTCCCCTGAACCATCCCCGTCCACTAACCCTAAACCTAACCCTAACCCTAACAATTACCCGAAGCCATACACTAACTCGTCCCCGAATCCTAACCCGTACAGTAACACTAACCCGTACCCTAACACGTACGCTCACCCTAAACCGTTGTCGTACACTAACCTGTCCCCTAAACCGTCCCCATCCCCTAACCCTAACCCTAACCCTAACACTTACCCGAAGACTTACCCTAACCCGTCCCCTAATCCTAACCCGTACTTTAACACTAACCCGTACTCTAACACGTACGCTCAGCCTACACTGTTGTCGTACCCTAACCAGTCCCCTAAACCGTCCCCGTCCCCTAACCCTAACCCTTACCCTAACCCTTACCCGAAGCCTTACCCTAACCCGTCCCCTAAAGCTAAGCCGTACACTAACACTAACCCGTACCCTAACACGTACGCTCACCCTAAAACTTTGTCGTACACTACCTTGTCCCCTAAACCGTCCCCGTACCCTAACCCTAAATGTAAACCTAACCCTAACCCTAACCCTTACCCGAAGCCTTACCCTAACCCGTCCTATAATCCGAACCCGTACGCTAACACTAACCCGTACTCTAACACGTACGCTCACCCTAAACCGTTGTCGTACCGTAACCTGTCCCCTAAACCGTCCCCGTCCCCTAACGCTAACCCTAATCCTAAACCTAACCCTAACCCTTACCCGAAGCCTTACACTAACCCGTCTCCTAATCCTAACCCGTACGCTAACACTAACCCGTACCCTAACATGTAAGCTCAGCCTTAACCATTGTCATATCATAACCTGTCCCCTAAACCGTCCCTGTCCCCTAACCCTAACTCTAACCCTAACCCTAACCCTAACCCTAACCCTTACCCGAAGCCTTACCCTAACCCGTCCCCAAATCCTTACCCGTACGCTAAGACTAACCCGTAACCTAACACATACGCTCACCCTAAACAGTTGTCGTACCCTAACCTGTCCCCTACACCGTCCCCGTCCCCTAACCCTAACCCTAACGGTAACCCTTACCCTAAACCTTACCCGAAGCCTTACCTTAACCCGTCCCCTAATCCTAACCCGTACGCTAACGCTAACCCGTACCCTAAAACGTACACTCACCCTAAACTGTTGTCGTACCCTAACCTGTCCCCTAAACCGTCCCCATCCCCTAACCCTAACCCTAACCCTAACCCTAACCCTTACCCGAAGCCTTACCCTAACCCGTCCCCTAATCCTAAACCGTACGCTAACACTAACCCGTACCCTAACACGTATGCTCAACCTAAACCATTGTCGTACCCTAACCTGTCCCCTAAACCGTCCCAGTCCCCTAACCCTAACCCTAACCCTAAACCTAACACTTACCCGAAGCCTTACCCTAACCCGTCTCCTAATCCTAACCAGTACGCTAACACTAACCTGTACCGTAACACGTATGCTCACCCTAAAACGTTATCGTACCCTAATCTTTCCCCTAAAGCGTCCCCGTCCCCGTCCCCTAACCCTAACCCTAACCCTAACCCTAACCCTTACCCGAAGCCTTACACTAACCAGTCCCCTAATCCTAACCCGTACGCTAACACTAACCCATACCCTAACAAGTACGCTCACCCTATATCATTGTCATACCCTAACCTGGCCCCTAAACCGTCCCCGTCCCCAAACCCTAACCCAAACCATAAACCTAACCCTAACCCTTACCCGAATCCTTACACTTACCCCTCCACTAATCCTAACCCGTACGCTAACACTAAACCGTACCGTAACACGTACGCTCACCCTAAACCGTTATCGTACCCTAACCTTTCCCCTAAATCGTCCCCGTCTCCTAAACCTAACCCTAACCCTAACCCTAACCCTTACCCGAAGCCTTACCCTAACCCGTTCCCTAATCCTAACCCGTACGCTAACACTAACCCATACACTAACAGGTACGCTCACCCTAAACCGTTGTCGTACTGTAATCTGTCCCCTAAACCGTGCCCGTCCCCTAACCCTAACCCTAACGCTAACACTTACGCGAAGCCTTTCCCTTACCCGTCCCCTAATCCTAAACCGTACACTAAAACTCACCCATAGCCTAACACGTACGCTCACCCTAAACCGTTGTCATACCCTAACCTGTCCCCTAAACCGTCCCCGTCCCCTAACCCTAACTCTAACCCTAACCCTAACCCTAACCCTAAACCTTACCCGAAGACTTACCCTAACGCGTCCCCTAATCGAAACCCGTACGCTAACTCTAAACCGTACCCTAACACGTACGCTCACCCTCAACCGTTGTCGTACCCTAACCTGTCCCCTAAACCGTCCCTGTCCCCTAACCCTAACCCTAACCCTAACCCTTACCCGAACCCTTACCCTAACCCGTCCCCTAATCCTAACCCGTACGCTAACACTAACCCGTACCCGAAAACGTACGCTCACCCTAAACCGTTGTCGTACCCTAACCTGTCCCCTAAACCGTCCCCGTCCCCTAACCCTAACCCTAACACTAACCCTAACCCTAACCCTAACCCTTACCCGAAGGCTTACCCTATCCCGTCCCCTAATCCTAACCCGTACGCTAACACTAACCCGTTCACTAACACGTCCGCTCACCCTAAACGGTTGTCGTACCCTAACCTGTCCCCTAAACCGTCCCCGTCCCATAACGCTAACCCGAACCCTAACCCTAAGCCTAACACTTACACAAAGCCTTACCTTAACGCGTCACCTACTCCTAACCCGTACGCTAACACTAACCCGTACCATAACACGTAAGCTCACCCTAAACCGTTGTCGTACCATAAACTGTCCCCTAAACCGTCCCTGTCCCCTAACCCTAACCCTAACCCTAACCCTAAACCTATCCCTTACCCGAAGCTTTACCCTAACCCGTCCACTGATCCTCACCCGTATGCTAACACTAACCCGTACCCTAACACGTATGCTCAACCTAAATCGTTGTCATACACTAACCTGTCCCCTAAACCGTCCCCGTCCCCGTCCCCTAACCCTAACACTAACCCTAACCCTAACCCTTACCCGAAGCCTTACCCTAACCCGTCCCAGAATCCTAACCCGTACGCTAACACTAACGCGTACCCTAACACGTACGCTCAACCTAAACCGTTGTCATACCCTAACCTGTCCCCTAAACCGTCCCCGTCCCCGTCCCCTAACCCTAACACTAACCCTAACCCTAACCCTTACCCGAAGCCTTACACTAACCCATCCCCTAATCCTAAACCGTACGCATACACTAACGCGAACCCTAACACGTACGCTCACCCTAAACCATTGTCGTACCCTAACCTGTCCCCTAAACTGTCCCCATTCCCTAAGCCTAACCATAACCCTAACCCTTACCTGAAGACTTAACCTAACCCGTCACCTAATCCTAACCCGTACGCTAACACTAACCCGTACCCTAACACGTACGCTCACCCTAAACCATTGTCGTACCCTAACCTGTCCTCTAAACCATCCCCGTCCCCTAACCATAACCCTAACCCTAACCCTTACCCGAAGGCTTACCCTAACCCGTCGCCCAGTCCTTAACCGTATGCTAACACTAAACCGTACCCTAACACATTCGCTCACCCTAAACCGTTGTCGTACAATAACCTATCCCCTAAAACGTCCCCGTCCCCTAACCCTAACCCTAACCCTAAGCATTACCCAAAGCCTTACCCTAACCCGTCCCCTAATCCTAACCCGTACGCTAACGCTAAACCATACGCTAACACGTACGCTCACCCTAAACCGTTGCCGTACCCTAACCAGTCCCCTAAACCGTCCCCATCCCCTAACCCTAACCCTAATACTAACCCTAACCCTTACCCGAAGCCTTACCCTAACCCGTCCCCTAATACTAAACCGTACGCTAACACTAACCGGTACCGTAACACGTATGCTCAACCTAAACCGTTGTCATAACCTATCCTGTCCCCTAAACCGTCCCAGTCCCCTAACCCTAACCCTAACCCTAACCGTATACCTAACCCTTACCCGAAGCCTTACCCTAACCCGTCTCCTAAACCTAACCCGTACGCTAACACTAACCCGTACCCTATCACGTACACTCACCCTAAACCGTTATCGTACCCTAACCTTTCCCCTAAATCGTCCCCGTCCCCTAATCCTAACCCTAACCCTAACCCTAAACCTTACCCGAAGCCTTACCCTAAACCGTCCCCTAATCCTAACCCTTACGTTAACACTAACCCGTACCCTAACACGTACGCTCAACCTAAACCATTGTCGTACCGTAACCTGTCCCCTAAACCGTCCCCGTCCCCTAACCGTAACCCTAACACTAACCCTAACCCTAACCATTACCTGAAGCCTTACCTAACCCGTCCCATAATCCTAACCCGTATGCTAACACTAACCCATACCCTAACACGTACGCTCACCCTAAGTAGTTGTCGTACCCTAAACTTTCCCCTAAACCGTCCCCGTCCCCTAACCCTAACCCTAACCCTAACCCTTACATGAGGCCTTACTCTAACACGTCCCCTAATCCTAACCCGTACGCCAACACTAAACCGAACCCTAACACGTACGCTCACCCTAAACCGTTGTCGTACACTACCCTGTCCCCTAAACCGTCCCCGTCCCCGTCCCCTAACCCTAACCCTAACCCTAACCCTTACCTGAAGCCTTACACTAACCCGTCCCCTAATCCTAACCCGTACGCTAACACTAACCCGTACCCTAACACGTACGCTCACGCTAAAGCGTTGTCGTACCCTAAACTATCCCCGAAACCATCCCCGTCCCCTAACCCTAACCCTAACCCTATCCCTAACTCTTACCCGAAGCCTTACCCTAACCCGTTCCCTAATCCTAACCCGTATGCTAATGCTAACCCATACCCTAACTCGTACGTTCACCCTAAACCATTGTCGTACCCTAACCTGTCCCCTAAACCGTCCCCGTCCCCTAATCCTAACCCTAACCCTAACCCTAACCCTTACCCGAAGCCTTACCCTAACCCGTCCACTGATCCTCACCCGTACGCTAACACTAACCCGTACCCTAACACGTATGCTCAACCTAAATCGTTGTCATACCCTAACCTGTCCCCTAAACCGTCCCCGTCCCCGTCCCCTAACCCTAACACTAACCCTAACCCTAACCCTTACCCGAATTCTTACCCTAACCCGTCCCAGAATCCTAACCCGTACGCTAACACTAACGCGTACCCTAACACGTACGCTCAACCTAAACCGTTGTCATACCCTAACCTGTCCCCTAAACCGTCCCCGTCCCCTAAACCTAAGCCTAACCCTAACCCTAACCCTTACCCGAAGCCTTACCCTAACCCGTCCCCTACTCCTAACCCGTACACTAACACTAACCCGTACCCTAACCCGTACGCTCACCCTAAACCTTTGTCGTAACATAACCTGTCCCCTAAACCGTCCCCATCCCCTAACCCAAACCCTAACCCTAACACTAACCCTAACCCTAACCATTACCCGAACCCTAACACTAACCCGTCTCCTAATCTTAACCCGTACACTAACACTAACCCGTACCCTAACACATACGCTCACCCTAAACCGTTGTCGTACCCTAACCTGTCCCCTAAACCGTCCCCGTCCCCTAACCCTAACCTTAACCCTAACACTAACCCTAACCCTTACCCGAAGCCTTACCCTAACCCGTCCCCTAATCCTAACCCGTACGCTAACACTAACCCGTACCCTAACAGGTACGCTCACCCTCAACCGTTGTTGTACCCTAACCTGTCCCCTAAACCGTCCCCATCCCCTAACCCTAACCCTAACCCTAACCCTAAACCTTACCCGAAGCCTTACCCAAACCCGTCCCCTAATCCTAACCCGTACGCTAACACTAACCCGTACCCTACCACGTACGCTCACCCTAAACCGTTGTCGTACCGTAACCTGTCCCCTAAACCGTCCCCGTCCCCTAAACCTAACCCTAACGCTAACCCTAACCCTAACCCTTACCCGAAGCCTTACCTAACCCGTCCCATAATCCTAACCCGTATGCTAACACTAACCCATACACTAACACGTACGCTCACCCTAAAGAGTTGTCGTACACTAACCTGTCCCCTAAACCGTCCCCGTCCCCTAACCCTAAGCCTAACCCTAACCCTAACCCTAACCTTTACCCGATGCCTTACACTAACCCGTCCCCTAATCCTAAACCGTACGCTAACACTAACCCGTACCCTAACACGTATGCTCAACCTAAATCGTTGTCATACACTAACCTGTCCCCTAAACCGTCCCAGTCCCCTAACCCTAACCCTAACCCTAACCGTATACCTAACCCTTACCCGAAGCCTTACCCTAAACCGTCCCCTAATCCTAACCCGTACGCTAACACAAACCCGTACCCTAACGCGTACGCTCATCCTAAACCGTTTTCGTACACTAACGTGTCCCCTAAACCGTCCCCTTCCCCAACCCTAACCCTAACCCTAACACTAACCCTATCCCTTACCCGAAGCCTTACCCATACCCATCCCCTAATCCTAACCCGTACGCTAACACTAACCCATACCCTAACATGTACGCGCACCCTAAACCATTGTCGTACCCTAACCTGACCCCTAAACTGTCCCCGTCCAATAACACTAACCCTAACCCTTACTTGAAGCCTTACCCGAACCCGTCCACTAATCCTAAACCGTACGCTAACACTAACCCGTACCCTAACACGTACGCTCACCCTTAACCGTTGTCGTACCCTATCCTGTCCCATAAATCGTGCCCGTCCCCTAACCCTAACCCTAACCCTAACCCTAACCCTTACCCGAAGCCTTACCCTAAGCCGTCCCCTAATCCTAACCCGTAGGCTAACACTAACCCGTACCCTAACACGTACGATCACCCTAAAACATTGTCATACCCTAACCTGTCCCCTAAACCGTCCCCGTCCCCTAACCCTAACCCTAACTCTAAACATAACCCTAACACTAACCCGAAGCCTTACCCTAACCCGTCCCCTAAACCTAACCCGTACGCTAACACTAACCCTTACCCTAACACGTACGCTCACCCTCAACCGTTGTCGTACCCTAACCTGTCCCCTAAACCGTCCCCGTCCCCTAAACCTAACCCTAACCCTAAACCTAACCCTTACCCGAAGCCTTACCCTAACCCGTCCCCTAATCCTAACCTGTACGCTAACACTAACGCGTACCCTAACACGTACGCTCACTCTAAACCGTTGTCGTACCCTAACCTGTCCCCTAAAGCGTACCCGTCCCCTAACCCTAACCCTAACCATAACCCTAACCCTAACCCTTACCCGAAGCCTTACCCTAACCTGTCCCGGAATCCTAACCCGTACGCTAACACTAACCCGTACCCTAACACGTACGCTCACCCTAAATCATTGTCGTACACTACCCTGTCCCCTAAACCGTCCCCATCCCCTAAACCTAACCCTAACCCTAACACTAACCCTTTGTCGAAGCCTTACCCTAACGCCTCCCGAAATCCTAACCCGTACGCTAACAATAACCCATACCCTAACACGTACGCTCACCCTAAACGGTTGTCCTACCGTAACCTGTCCCCTAAACCGTCCCCGTCCCCTAACTCTAACCCTAACCCTAACCCTAACCCTAACCCTTACACGAAGCCTTACCTAACCCGTCCCCTAATCCTAACCCGTAAGCTAACATTAACCCGTACCCTAACACGTACGCTCACCGTATACCGATTTCGTACCCTAACCTTCCCCTAAACCGTCCCCGTCCCCTAAACCTAACCCTAACCCTAAACCTTAACCGAAGCCTTACCCTAACCCGTCCCCTAATCCTAACCCGTACGATAACACTAACCCGTACCCGAACACGTACGCTCACCCTAAACCGTTGTCGTACCCTAACCTGTCCCCTAAACCGTCCCCGTCCCCTAACCTTAACCCTAACCATAACCCTAAGCCTTACCTGAAGCCTTACCCTAACCCGTCCCCTAATCCTAACCCACACGCTAACACTAAACTCTACCCTACACGTATGCACACCCTAAACGGTTGTCGTACCCTAACCTGTCCCCTAAACCGTCCCAGTCCCCTAACCCTAACCCTAAACCTAAACCTAACCCTAACCCTTACCCGAAGCCTTACACTAACCCGTCTCCTAGTCCTAACCCGTACACTAACACTAACCCGTACCCTAACTCGTACGCTCACCCTAAACCTTTGTCGTAACGTAAACTGTCCCCTAAACCGTCCCCGGCCCCTAACCCAAACCCTAACCCTAACCATAACCCTAACCCTAACCCTTACCTGAAGCGTAACCCTAACCCGTCTCCTAATCCTAACCCGTACGCTAACACTAACCCGTACCCTAACACTTACGCTAACCCTAAACCGTTGTCGTACCCTAACCTATCCCCTAAACCGACCCCGTCCCCTAACACTAACCCTAACCCTAACCCTTACCTGAGGCCTTACCCTAACCCGTCCGCTAGTCCTAACCCGTATGCTAACACTAACACGTACCCTAACACGTACGCTCACCCTCAACCGTTGTCGTACCCTAACCTGTCCCCTAAAGCGTCCCCATCCCCTAAACCTAACCCTAACCCTAACCCTACCCCGTACCCGAAGCCTTACCCTAACCCGTCCCCTACTCCTAACCCGTACACTAACACTAACCCGTACCCTAACTCGTACGCTCACCCTAAACCTTTGTCGTAACGTAACCGGTCCCCTAAACCGTCCCCCTTCCCTAACCCAAACCCTAACCCTAACCCTAACCCTAACCCTTACCCGAAGCCTAACACTAACCCGTCTCCTAATCCTAACCCGTACGCTAACACTAACCCGTACCCTAACACTTACGCTCACGCTAAACCGTTGTCGTACCCTAAACTGTCCCCTAAACCGTCCCCGTCCCCTAACCCTAACCCAAACCCTAACCCTTACCTGAGGCCTTACCCTAACCCGTCCCCTAGTCCTAACCCGTATGCTAACACTAACACGTAACCTAACACGTACGCTCACCCTAAACCGTTGTCGTAACCTACCCTGTCCCCTAAACTGTCCCCGTCCCCTAACCCTAAACCTAACCCTAACCCTAACGCTTACCCGAAGCCTTACCCTAACCCGTACGCTAACACTAAACTGTACCTTAACACGTACGCTCACCCTAAACCGTTGTCGTACCCTAAACTGTCCCCTAAACCGTCCCCGTCCCCTAACCCTAACCCTAAGCCTAACCCTAACCCTAACCCTTACCCGAAGCCTTACCCTAACCCTTCCCCTAATCCGAACCCGTACGCTAACATAAACCCATACACTAACACGTACGCTCACCCTCAACCTTTGTCGTACCCTAACCTGTCCCCTAAACCGTCCCCGTCCCATAACCCTAACCCTAACCCTAACACTAACCCTTACCCGAAGCCTTACCCTAACCTGTCCCCTAATCTGAACCCGTACGCTAACACTAACCTGTACCCTAACAAGTACGCTCAACCTAAATCATTGTCGTACCATAACCTGTCCCCTAAACCGTCCCCGTCCCCTTACCCTAACCCTAACCCTAACCCTAACCCTAACACTAACCCGTACCCTAACACGTACGCTCACCCTAAACCATTGTCGTACCCTAACCTGTCCCCTAAACCGTCCCCATCCCCTAACCCTAACCCTAACCCTAACCCTTACCCGAGGCCTTACCCTAACCCGTCCCCTAATCCTAACCCGTATGCTAACACTAACCCGTACCCTAACACGTACGCTCACACTAAACGGTTGTCGTATCCTACCCTGTCCCCTAAACCATCCCCGTCCCCTAACCCTAACCCTAACCCTAACCCTAACACTTACCCGAAGACTTACCCTAACCCGTCCCCTAATCCTAACCCGTACGCTAACACTAACCCGTACCCTAACATGTTCGCTAACCCTAAACCGTTCTCGTACCCTAACCTGTCCTCTAAACCATCCCCGTCCCCTACTCCTAAGCCTAATCCTAACCCTAACCCTAACCCTTACCCGAAGCCTTACACTAACCCGTCCCCTAATCCTAAACCGTACGCTAACACTAACCCATACCCTAACACCTACGCTCACCCTAAACCGTTGTCGTATCCTAACCTGTCCCCTAAACTGTCCCCATCCCCGTCCCCTAACCCTAACCCTAACCCTAACCCTAACCCTTACCCGAAGCCTTACCCTAACCCGTCCCCTAATCCTAACCCCTACGCTAACACTAACCCATACCCTAAAACGTACGTTCACCCTAAACCGTTGTCGTAACCTCACCTGTCCCCTAAACCATACCCGTCCTCTAACCCTAACCCTAACCCTAACCCTAACCCTTACCCGAAGCCTAACACTAACCCGTCTCCTAATCCTAACCCGTACGCTAACACTAACCCGTACCCTAACACTTACGCTCACCCTAAACCATTGTCGTACCCTAACCTGTCCCCTAAACTGTCCCCGTCCACTAACCCTAACCCTAACACTAACCCTAACCCTAACCCTTGCCCGAAGCCTCACACTAACCCGTCCCCTAATCCTAAACCGTACGCTAACACTAACCCGTACCCTAACACGTACGCTCACCCTAAACCATTGTCATACGCTAACCTGTCCCCTAAACCATCCCCGTCCCCTAACCCTAACCGTAACCCTAACCGTAACCCTAATCCTTACACGAATCCTTACCCTAACCCGTCCCCTAATCCTAACCCGTACGCTAACACTAAGTCGTACCCTAACACGTACGCTCACCCTAAACCGTTTTCGTACCCTAACTTGTCCCCTAAACCGTCCCCGTCCCCTAACCCTAACCCTAAGCCTAAACCTAACCCTTAACCAAAGCCTTACCCTAACCCGTCCCCTAATCCTAACCCGTACGCTAACACTAACCCGTACCCTAACACGTACGCTCACCCTAAAACGTTGTCGTACCCTAAACTCTCCCCTAAACCGTCCCCGTCCCCTCACCCTAACCCAAACCCTAACCCTTACCTGAGGCCTTACCCTAACCCGTCCTCTAGTCCTAACCCGTATGCTAACACTAACACGTACCCTAACACGTACGCTCACCCTAAACCGTTCTCGTAACCTACCCTGTCCCCTAAACTGTCCCCGTCCCCTAACCCTAACGCTAACCCTAACCCTAACGCTTACCCGAAGCCTTACCCTAACCCGTACGCTAACACTAACCTGTACCCTAACACGTACACTCACCCTAAACCGTTGTCGTACCCTAACCTGTCCCCTAAACCGTCCGAGTCCCCTAACCCTAACCCTAAGCCTAACCCTAACCCTAACCCTTACCCGAAGCCTTACCCTAACCCTTCCCCTAATCCGAACCCGTACGCTAACATTAACCGGTACACTACCACGTACGCTCACCCTCAACCTTTGTCGTACCCTAACCTGTCCCCTAAACCGTCCCCGTCCACTAACCCTAACCCTAACCCTAACACTAACCCTTACCCGAAGCCTTACCCTAACCTGTCCCCTAATCCGAACCCGTACGCTAACACTAACCTGTACCCTAACAAATACGCTCAACCTAAACCATTGTCGTACCGTAACCTGTCCCCTAAACCGTCCCCGTCCCCTTACCCTAACCCTAACCCTAACGCTAACCCTAACCCTAACCCTAACACTAACCCGTACCCTAACACGTACGCTCACCCTAAACCAATGTCGTACCCTAACCTGTCCCCTAAACCGTCCCCATCCCCTAACCCTAACCCTAACCCTAACCCTTACCCGAGGCCTTACCCTAACCCGTCCCCTAATCCTAACCCGTATGCTAACACTAACCCGTATCCTAACACGTACGCTCACACTAAACGGTTGTCGTACCCTACCCTGTCCCCTAAACCGTCCCCGTCCCCTAACCCTAACCCTAACCCTAACCCTAAACCTAACACTTACCCGAAGACTTACCCTAACACGTCCCCTAATCCTAAACCGTACGCTAACACTAACCCGTACCCTAACACGTACACTCACCCTAAATATTTGTCGTACCCTAATGTGTCCCCTAAACCGGCCCCGTCCCCTAACCCTAACCCTAACACTAATCCTAACCATTACCCGAAGCCTTACCCTAATCCGTCCCCTAATCCTAACCCGTACGCTAGCACTAACCCGTACCCTAACACGTACGCTAACCCTAAACCGTTGTCGTACCCTAACATGTCCTCAAAACCATCCCCGTCCCCTAAACCTAAGCCTAATCCTAACCCTAACCCTAACCCTTACCCGAAGCCTTACATTAACCCGTCCTCTAATCCTAAACCGTACGCTAACTCTAACCCGTACCCTAACACATACGCTCACCCTAAACTGTTGTCGTATCCTAACCTGTCCCCTAAACTGTCCCCATCCCCGTCCCCTAACCCTAACACTAACCATAACCCTAACCCTTACCCGAAGCCTTACCCTAACCCGTCCCATAAACCTAACCCGTACGCTAACACTAACCCGTACCCTAAAACGTACGTTCACCCTAAACCGTTGTCGTAACCTCACCTGTCCCCTAAACCAGCCCCGTCACCTAACCCTAATCCTAACCCTAACCCTAACCCTTACCCGAAGGCTGACCCTAACCCATCCCCTAATCCTAACCCGTACGCTAACACTAACCCGTAACCTAACACATACGCTCACCCTAAACCGTTGTCATACCCTAACTTGTCCCCTAAACTATCCCCGTCCACTAACCCTAACCCTAACACTAACCCTAACCCTAACCCATGCCCGAAGCCTCACACTAACTCGTCCCCTAATCCTAAACCGTACGCTAACACTAACCCGTACCCTAACACGTACGCTCACCCTAAACCATTGTCGTACGCTAACCTGTCCCCTAAACCATCCCCGTCCCCTAACCCTAACCGTAACCCTAACCGTAACCCTAAACCTTACGCGAAGCCTTACCCTAACCCGTCCCCTAATCCTAAACCGTACGCTAACACTAACCCGTACCCTAACAGGTACGCTCACCCTAAACCGTTGTCGTACCCTAACTTGTCCCCTAAACCGTCCCCGTCCCCTAACCCTAACCCTAACCCTAAACCTAACCCTTAACCGAAGCCTTAACCTAACCCGTCCCCTAATCCTAACCCGTACGGTAACACTAACCCATACCCTAACACGTACGCTCAACGTAAATCGTTGTCGTACCCTAACCTGTCCCCTAAACTGTCCCCGTCCCCTAACCCTAACACTAACCCTAAATCTTACCCGAAGCCTTACCCTAACCCGTCCCATAATCCTAACCCGTACGCTAACACTAACCCGTACCCTAACACGTACGCTCACCCTAAACCGTTGTCGTAACCTACCCTGTACCCTAAACCGTCCCCGTCCCCTAACCCTAACCCTAACCCTAATCCTAACACTTACCCGAAGCCTTACCCTAACCCGTCCCCTAATCCTAACACATACGCTAACACTAACCCGTACCCTAACACATACGCTCACCCCAAACTGTTGTCGTACCCTAAACTGTCCCCTATACTGTCCCCGTCCCGTAACCCTAACCCTAACCCTAACCCTAACCCTTGCCCGAAGCCTCACACTAACCCGTCCCCTAATCATAAACCGTACGCTAACACTAACCCGTACCCTAACACGTACGCTCACAGTAAACCGTTGCCGTACTATAACCTGTCCCCTAAACCGTCCCCGTCCCCGTACCCTAACCCTAACCCTAACCCTAAACTTAACCCTAAACCTTACCCGAAGCCTTACCCTAACCCGTCCCCTAATCCTAACCCGTACGCTAACACTAACCCGTACCTAAACACGTACGCTCAACCTAAACAGTTGTCGTACCCTAACCTGTCCCCTAAACCGTCCCCGTCCCCTAACTCTAACCCTAACCCTAACCCTTACCCTTAACTGAAGCCTTACCCTAACCCGTCCCCTGATCTAACCCGTACGCTAACACTAACCCGTACCCTAACACGTACGCTAACCCTAAACCTTTGTCGTACCCTAAACTGTCCTCTAAACCGTCCCCGTCCCCTAACACTAACCCTAATCCTAACCCTAACCCTAACTCTTACCCGAAGCCTTACCCTTACCCGTCCCCTAATCCTAACCTGTACGCAAACACTAACCCGTACCCTAACACGTACGCTAACCCTAAACCGTTTTCGTACACTAACCTGTCCTCTAAACCGTCCCCGTCCCCTAACCCTAACCCTAATCCTAACCCTAACCCTAACCCTTACCCGAAGCCTTACCCTAACGCGTCCCCTAATCCTAACCCGTACGCTAACACTAACCGTACCCTAAACGTACGTTCACCCTAAACCGTTGTCGTACCCTAACCTGTCCCCTAAACCGTCCCCGTCCCCTAACCCTAACCCTAACCCTAACCCCTAACCCTAACCCTTACCCGAAGGCTTACCCTAACCCATCCCCTAATCCTAACCGTACGCTAACACTAACCCGTACCCTAACACGTACGCTCACCCTAAACCATTGTCGTACGCTAACCTGTCCCCTAAACCATCCCCGTCCCCTAACCATAACCGCAAGCATAACCGTAACCCTAACCCTTACCCGAAGCCTTACCCTAACCCAGTCCCAAATCCTAACCCGTACGCTAACACTAAGCCAAACCCTAACACGTACGCTCACCCCTAAACCGTTGTCGTACCCTAACTTGTCCCCTAAACCGTCCCCATCCCCTAACCCTAACCCTAACCCTAACCCTTACCCGAAGGCTTACCCTAACACGTCCCCTAAATCCTAACCCGTACGCTAACACTAACCCGTACCCTAAGACGTACGCTCACCCTAAACCGTTGTCGTACCCTAACCTGTCCCCTAAACTTTCCCGTCCACTAACCCTAACCCTAACCCTAACCCTAACCCTAACCCTTGTCCGAAGCCTCACACTAACACGTACCCTAATCCTAAACCGTACGCTAACACTAACCCGTGCCCTAACACGTACGCTCACCCTAAACCATTGTCGTACGCTAACCTGTCCCCTAAACCATCCCCGTTCCCTAACCCTAACCGTAACCCTAATTGTAACCCTAACCCTTACCCAAAGCCTTACCCTAACCCGTCCCCTAATCCTAACACGTACGCTAACACTAACCCATACCCTAACACGTACGTTCACCGTAATCCGTTATCGTACCCTAACCTGTCCCCTAAACCGTCCCCATCCCCTAACCGTAACCCTAAACCTAAATTTTACCCGAAGCCTTACCCTAACCCGTCCCATAATCCTAACCCGTACGATAACACTAACCCGTACCCTAACACGTACACTCACCCTACACCGTTGTAGTACACTACGCTGTACCCTAAACCGTCTCCATCCCCTAACCCTAACCCTAAGCCTGACCCTAATCCTAACCGTTACCCGAAGCCTTACCCTAACCCGTCCCTAATCCTAACCCGTACGCTAACACTAACCTGTACCCTAACACGTACGCTCACCCTAAACCGTTGTCGTACCCTAACCTGTCCCCTATACCGTCCCCGTCCCCTAACCCTAACCCTAACCCTAACCCTTGCCCAAAGCCTCACACTAACCCGTCCCCTAATCCTAAACGGTTCGCTAACACTAACCCGTACCCTAACATGTACGCTCACCCTAAACCATTGTCGTACCCTAACCTGTCCCCTAAACCGTCTCCGTCCCCTAACCCTAACCCTAACCCTAACCCTAAACCTTACCCGAAGCCTTACCCTAACCCGTCCCCTAATCCTAACCCGTACGCTAACACTAACCCGTACACAAACACGTAAGCTCACCCTAAAGCGTTGTCGTACCCTAACTTCTCCCCTAAACCATCCCCGTCCCCTAACCCTAACCTTAACCCTAACCCTTAACCGAAGCCTTAGCTTAACCCATCCCCTGATCCTAACCGTACGCTAACACTAACCCATACCCTAACACGTACGCTCACCCTAAACCGTTGTCGTACCCTAACCTGTCCCCTAAACCGTCTCCGTCCCCTAACCCTAAACCTAAACCTAACCCTAACCCTTACCCGAAGCCTTACCCTAACCCGTCCCCTAACACTAACCCGTACGCAAACACTAACCCATACCCTAACACGTACACTCACCCTAAACCGTTGTCGTACCCTAACCTGTCCCCTAAACCGTCCCCATCCCCTAACCCTAACCCTAACCCTAACCCTTGCCCGAAGCCTCACACTAACCTGTCCCCTAATCCTAAACCGTACGCTAACACTAACCCATAACCTAACACATACACTCACCCTAAACCATTGTCGTACCCTATCCTGTCCCCTAAACAGTCCCCGTCCCCTAACCCTAACCCTAATCCTTACCCGAAGCCTTACCCTAACCCGTCCCCTAATCCTAACCCGTACGCTAACACTAACCCGTACCCTAACACGTACGCTCACCCTAAACCGTTGTCGTACACTAACCTGTACCCTAAACCATCCCCGTCCCCTAACCCTAACCCTATCCCTAAACCTAACCCTAACCCTTAACCGAAGCCTTACCCTAACCCGTCCCCTAATCCTAACCCGTACGCTAACACTAACCCGTAACCTAACACGTACGCTCACCCTAAACCATTGTCGTACCCTAACCTGTCCCCTAAACCGTCCCCGCCCCCTTACACTAACCCTAACCCTAATACTACCCCTAACACTTACCCGAAGCCTTACCCTAAACTGTCCCCTAATCCTAACCCGTACGCTAACACTAACCCGTACCCTAACACGTACGCTCACCCTAAACCATTATCGTACCCTAATCTGTCCCCTAAACCGTCCCCGTCCCCTAACCCTAATCCTAGCCCTAACCCTTACCCGAAGCCTTACACTAACCCGTCCCCTAATCCTATCCCGTACGCTAACACTAACCCGTACCCTAACACATACGCTCACCCTAAACCGTTGTCGTACCCTAACCTGTCCCCTAAACCGTCCCCATCCCCTAACCCTAACCCTAACACTAATCCTAACCCTTACCCGAAGCCTTACACTTACCTGTCCCGTAATCCTAATCCATACGCTAACACTAACCGGTTCCCTAACACGTACGCTCACCCTAAACAATTGTCGTACCCTAACCTGTCCCCTAATGCGTCCCCGTCCCCTAACCCTAACCCTATCCCTAACCCTAACCCTATCCCTTAACCGAAGCCTTACCATAACCAGTACCCTAATCCTAACCCGTATGCTAACAATAACCCGTACCTAACATGTACGCTCACCCTAAACCGTTGTCGTACAATAACCTGTCCCCTAAACCGTCCCCGTCCTCTTACACTAACCCTAACCCTAATCCTAACCCTAACCCTTACCCGAAGCCTTACCCTAACCTGTCCCCTAATGCTAACCCGTACGCTAACACTAACCCGTACCCTAACACGTACGCTCAACCTAAACCATTGTCGTACCCTAATCAGTCCCCTAAACCGTCCCCGTCCCCTAACCCTAAACCTAACCCTAACCCTTGCCCGAAGCCTTACCCTAACCCGTCCCCTAATCCTAACCCGTACCCTAACACGTACGCTCACCCTAAACCGTTGTCGTACCCTAACCTATCCCCTAAACCGTCCCCGTCCCCTAACCCTAAACCTAACACTAATCCTAAACATTACCCGAAGCCTTACCCTAAACCGTCCCCTAATCTTAACCCGTACGCTAACACTAACCCTACCCTAACACGTACACTAACCCTAAACCGTTGTCGTACCCTAACCTGTCCTCTAAACCGTCCCCGTCCCCTAACCCTAACCTTAATCCTAACCCTAACCCTAACCCTTACCCGAAGCCTTACCCTAACCCGTCCCCTAATCCTAACCCGTACGCTAACACTAACCCGTACCCAAACACGTACGCTCACCCTAAAGCGTTGTCGTACCCTAACTTGTCCCCTAAACCATCACCGTCCCCTAACCCTAACCTTAACCCTAACCCTAACCCTTAACCGAAGCCTTACCCTAACCCGTCCAATGATCCAAACCCGTACGCTAACACTAAACCGTACCCTAACACGTACGCTCACCCTAAACCGTTGTCGTACTATAACCTGTCCCCTAAACTGTCCCTGTCCACGTCCCCTAACCCTAACCCTAACCCTAACCCTAAACCTTACCCGAAGCCTTACCCTAACCTGTCCCCAATCCTATCCCATACGCTAACACTAACCCATACCCTAACACGTACGCTCACCCTAAACAATTGTCGTACCCTAATTTGTCCCCTAAACCCTCCTCGTCCCCTAACCCTAACCCTAACCCTAACCCTTACCTGATGACTTACCCTAACCCTTCCCATAATCCTACCCCGTACGATAACACTAACCCGTACCCTAACACATACGCTCACCCTAAACCTTTGTCGTACCCTAACCTGTCCCCTAAACCGTCCCCGTCTCCTAACCCTAACCCTAATCCTAACCCTTACCCGAAGCCTTACCCTAACCCGTCCCCTAATCCTAAACAGTACGCTAACACTAACCCATACCCTAACACGTACGCTCACCCTAAACCGTTGTCGTATCCAAACCTGTCCCCTAAACCGTCCCCGCCCCCTAACCCTAACCCTAACCCTAAATCTTACCCGAAGCCTTACACTAACCCGTCCCATAATCGTAACCCGTACGTTAACACTAACCCGTACCCTAACACGTACGCTCACCCTAAACCATTGTCGTACCCTAACCTGTCCCCTAAACTGTCCCCGTCCCCTAACCCTAACCCTAACCCTAAACCTAACCTTCACCCTTACCCTAACCCGTCCCCTAATCCTAACCCGAACGCTAACACTAACCCGTACCCTATCACGCACGCTCACCCTAAACCTTTGTCGTACCCTAACCGGCCCCTAAACCGTCCCTGTCCCTGTCCCCTAACCCTAACCCTAACCTTAAACCTAACCCTCACCCTTACCCTAACCCGTCCCCTAATCCTAACCCGAACGCTAACACTAACCCGTACCCTAATACGTACGCTCACCCTAAACCGTTGTCGTACCCTAACCTGTCCCCTAAACCGTCCCCGTCACCTAACCCTAACCCTAACCCTAACCCTAACACTTACCCGAAGCCTTCGCCTAACCCGTCCCCTTATCCTAACCCGTACGCTAACACTAACCCGTACCCTAACACGTACGCTCACCCTAAACCGTTGTCATACACTAACCTGTCCCCTAAACCGTCCCCATCCCCTAACCTGTCCCCTAAACCGTCCCCGTCCCCTAACCCTAACCCTAACTCTATCCCTAACCCTAACCCTTACCCGAAGCCTTACCCTAACCCGTTCGCAAATCCTAACCCGTACGCTAACACTAACCCTTACCCTAACACGTACGCTCACCCTAAACCGTTGTTGTACCCTAACCTGTCCCCTAAACTGTCCCCGTCCCCTAAACCTAACCCTAAACCTAACCCTAACCCTTACCCGAAGCCTTACCCTAACCCGTCCCCTAACCCTAACCCGTACGCAAACACTAACCCGTACCCTAACACGTACCCTCACCCTAAACCGTTGTCGTACCCTAACCTGTCCCCTAAACCGTCCCTGTCCCCTAACCCTAACCCTAACCCTAACCCTTGCCCGAAGCCTCACACTAACCTGTCCCATAATCCTAAACCGAACGCTAACACTAACCCGTACCCTAACATGTACGCTCACCCTAAACCATTGTCGTACCTAACCTGTCCCCTAAACCGTCCCTGTCCCCTAACCCTAACCCTAACCCTTACCCGAAGCCTTACCCTAACGCGTCCCCTAATCCTAACTCGTACGCTAACATTAACCCATACCCTAACACGTACGCTCACCCTAAACCGTTGTCGTACACTAACCTGTCCCCTAAACCGTCCCCGTCCCCTAACACTAACCCTAACCCTAACCCTAACCCTAACCCTTAACTGAAGCCTTACCCTTACCCGTCCCCTAATCCTAACCCGTACGCTAACACTAACCTGTACCCTAACATGTTCGCTCACCCTAAAACGTTGTCGTACCCTAATCTGTCCCCTAAACCGTCCCCGTCCCCGTCCCCGTCCCCTAACCCTAACCCTACCCCTATCCTTTACCCGAAGCCTTACACTTACCTGTCCCGTTATCCTAACCCGTACGCTTACAATAACCCGTTCCCTAACACGTACGCTCACCCTAAACCGTTGTCGTACCCTAACCTGTCCCCTAAACCGTCCCTGTCCCCTAACCCTAACCCTAACCCTAACCCTTGCCCGAAGCCTCACACTAACCTGTCCCATAATCCTAAACCGAACGCTAACACTAACCCGTACCCTAACATGTACGCTCACCCTAAACCATTGTCGTACCTAACCTGTCCCCTAAACCGTCCCCGTCCCCTAACCCTAACCCTAACCCTTACCCGAAGCCTTACCCTAACGCGTCCCCTAATCCTAACTCGTACGCTAACACTAACCCATACCCTAACACGTACGCTCACCCTAAACCGTTGTCGTACACTAACCTGTCCCCGAAACCGTCCCCGTCCCCTAACACTAACCCTAACCCTAACCCTTGCCCGAAGCCTCACCCTAACCCTCCCCTAATCCTAAACCGTACGCTAACACTAACCCATACCCTAACACGTACGCTCACCCTAAACCGTTGTCGTACACTAACCTGTCCCCTAAACCGTCCCCGTCCCCTAACACTAACCCTAACCCTAACCCTTAACTGAAGCCTTACCCTTACCCGTCCCCTAATCCTAACACGTACGCTAACACTAACCTGTACACTAACATGTTTGCTCACCCTAAAACGTTGTCGTACCCTAATCTGTCCCCTAAACCGTCCCCGTCCCCGTCACCTAACCCTAACCCTAACCCTAACCCTATCCTTTACCCGAAGCCTTACACTTACCTGTCCCGTTATCCTAACCCGTACGCTTACAATAACCCGTTCCCTAACACGTACGCTCACCCTAAACAATTGTCGTACCCTAACCTATCCCCTAAACCTTCACCGTCCCCTAACCCTAACCCTAAACCTAACCCTTGCCCGAAGCCTCACCCTAACCCGTCCCCTAATCCTAAACCGTACGCTAACACTAACCCATACCCTAACATGTACGCTCACCCTAAACCATTGTCATACCCTAACCTGTCCCCTAAACCGTCCCCGTCCCCTAACCCTAACCCTATCCCTAACCCTAACCCTAACCCTTAACCGAAGCCTTACCGTAACCCGTCCCCTAATCCTAACCCGTACGCTAACACTAACCCGTAACCTAACACGAACGCTCACCCTAAAACGTTGTCGTACCCTAACCTGTCCCCTAAACCGTCCCCGTCCCCTTACCCTAACCCTAACCCTAATCCTAACCCTAAACCTTACCCGAAGCCTTACCCTAACCTGTCCCCTAATCCAAACCCGTACGCTAACAGTAACCCGTACCCTAACACGTGCGCTCACCCTAAATCATTGTCCTACCCTAACCTCTCCCCTAAACCGTCACCGTCCCCTAACCCTAACCCTAACCCTAAACCTTTCCCGAAGCCTTACCCTAACCCGTCCCCTAATCCTAACCCGTACGCTAACACTAACCCGTACCCTAACACATACGCTCAGCCTAAACCGTTGTTGTACCCTAACCTGTCCCCTAAACCGTCCCCGTCCCCTAACCCTAACCCTAACACTAATCCTAACCATTACCCGAAGCCTTACCCTAACCCGTCCCCTAATCCTAACCCGTACGCTAACACTAACCCGTACCCTAACATGTACGCTAACCCTAAACCGTTGTCGTACCCTAACCTGTCCTCTAAACGGTCCCTGTCCCCTAACCCTAACCCTAATCCTAACCCTAACCCGAACCCTAACCCGAAGCCTTACCCTAAACCGTCCCCTAATCCTAAACCGTACGCTAACACTAACCCGTACCCTAACACGTACGCTCACCCTAAACCGTTGTCGTACCCTAACCTGTCCCCTAAACCGTCCCCGTCCCTGTCCCCTAACCCTAACCCTAACCCTAACCCTAAACCTTACCCGAAGCCTTACCCTAACCAGTCCCCTAATCCTACCCCGTACGCTAACACTAACCCATACCCTAAAACTTACATTCACCCTAAACCGTTGTCGTACCCTAACCTGTCCCCTAAACCATCCCCATCGCCTAACCCTAACCCTAACCCTAACCCTTACCCGAAGGCTTACCCTAACCCATCCCCTAATCCTAACCCGTACGCTAACACTAACCCGTAACCTAACACGTACGCTCACCCTAAAACATTGTCGTACACTAACCTGTCCCCTAAAATGTCCCCGTCCCCTAACCCTAACCCTAACCCTAACCCTAACCCTTACCCGAAGGCTTACAATAACGCGTCCCCTAATCTGAACCCGTACGCTAACACTAACCCGTACCCTAACACATACGCTCACCCTAAACCGTTGTCGTACCCTAACCTGTCCCCTAAACTGTCCCCGTCCACTAACCCTAACCCTAACCCTAACCCTTGCCCGAAGCCTCACACTAACCCGTCCCCTAATCCTAAACCGTACGCTAACACTAACCCGTACCCTAACACCTACGCTCACCCTAAACCATTGTCGTACCCTAATCTGTCCCCTAAACCGTCCCCGTCCCCTAACCCTAACCCTAACCCTAACCCTAACCCTTACCCGAAGCCTTACCCTAACCCGTCCCCTAATCCTAACCAGTACGCTAACACTAACCCATACCCTAACACGAAAGCTCACCCTAAACCGTTGTCGTACCCTAACCTGTCCCCTAAACAGTCCCCGCCGCCGGACCCTAACCCTAACCCTAACCCTAACCCTAACCCTTGCCCGAAGCCTCACACTAACCCGTCCCCTAATCCTAAACCGTACGCTAAAACTAACCCGTACCCTAACACGTACGCTCACTCTAAACCATTGTCGTACCCTAACCTGTCCCCTAAACAGTCCCCGTCCCCTAACCGTAACCCTAACCCTAACCCTAACTCTAACCCTTACCCGAAACCTTACCATAACCCGTCCCCTAATCCTAACCCGTACGCTAACACTAACCCATATCCTAACACGTACGCTCACCCTAAACCATTGTCATACCCTAACCTGTCCCCTAAACCGTCCCCGTCCCCTAAACCTTACCCTCACCCTAACCCTAACCCTAACCCTTAACCAAAGCCTTAACCTAACCCGTCCCCTAATCCTAACCCGTACGCTAGAACTAACCCATACCCTAACACGTACGCTCACCGTAAACCGTTGTCGTACCATAACCTCTCCCCTAAACCGTCCCCGTCCCCTAACCCTAACCCTAACCCTAACTCTAACCCTTACCCGAAGCCTTACCCTAACCTGTCCCCAATCTTAACCCGTACGCTAACACTAACCCATACCCTAACAGGTACGCTCACCCTAAACCATTGTCGTACCCTGACCTGTCCCCTAAACCGTCCCCGTCCCCTAACCCTAACCCTAACCCTAACCCTAAACCTTACCCGAAGCCTTACCCTAACCTGTCCCCAATCCTAACCCGTACGCTAACACTAACCCATACCCTAACAGGTACGCTCACCCTAAACCATTGTCGTACCCTAACCTGTCCCCTAAACCGTCCCCGTCCCCTAACCCTAATCCTAACCCTAACCCTTACCCGAAGCCTTACCCTAAACTGTCCCCTAATCCTAACCCGTACGCTAACACTAAACCGTACCCTAACACGTATGCTCACCCTAAACCATTGTCGTGCCCTAACCTGTCCCCTAAACCGTCCCCGTCCCCTAACCCTAACCCTAACCCTAAACCTAACCCTTACCCGAAGCCTTACCCTTACCCGTCCCCTAATCCTAAACCGTATGCTAACACTAACCCATACCCTAACGCGTGCGCTCACCTTAAACCGTTGTCGTACACTAACCTGTCCCCTATACCGTCCCCGTTCCCTAAACCTAACCCTAAGCCTAACCCTAACCCTTACCCGAAGCCTTACCCTAACCCGTCCCCTAATCCTACCCCGTACGCTAACACTAACCCGTACCCTAGCACGTACGCTCACCCTAAACCGTTGTCGTACCCTAACTTGTCCCCTAACCAGTCCCCGTCCCCTAACCCTAACCCTAACCCTTACCCTAAACCTAACCCTTAACCGAAGCCTTACCCTACCCGTTGCCTAATCCTAACCCGTACGCTAACACTAACCCTTACCCTAACACGTTCGTTCACCCTAAACTGTTGTCGTACCCTAACCTGTCCCCTAAACCGTCCCCGTCCCCGTCCCCTAACCCTAACCCTATCCTTTACCCGAAGCCTTACACTTACATGTCCCGTAATCCTAACCCGTACGCTAACACTAACCCGTTCCCTAACACGTACGCTCACCCTAAACCATTGTCGTACCCTAACCTGTCCCCTAAACCATCCCCGTCCCCTAACCCTAACCCTTACCGGAAGCCTTACCCTAACCCGTCCCATAATCCTAACCCGTACGCTAACACTAACCCGTACCCTAACACGTACGCTCACCCTAAACCATTGTCGTACCCTATGCTGTCCCCTAAACCGTCCCCATCCACTAACCCTAACCCTAACACTAATCCTAACCACTACCCGAAGGCTTACCCTAACCCGTCCCCTAATCCTAACCCGTACGCTAACACTAACCTGCACCCTAACACGTACGCTAACCCTAAACCGTTGTCGTACCCTAACCTGTCCTCTAAACCGTCCCCGTCCCCTAACCCTAACCCTAATCCTAATCCTAACCCTAACCCTTACCCGAAGCCTTACCCTAACCCGTCCCCTAATCCTAACCCGTACGCAAACACTAACCCGTACCCTAACACGTTCGCTCACCCTAAACAGTTGTCGTACCCTAACCTGTCCCCTAAACCGTCCCCATCCCCTAACCCTAACCCTAACCCTAACCCTAACCCTTACCCGTAGCCTTACCCTAACCCGTCACCTAATCCTAAACCGTACGCTAACACTAACCCGTACCCTAACACGTACGCTCACCCTCAACCGTTGTCGTACCCTAACCTGTCCCCTAAACCGTCCCCCTCCCCTAACCCTAACCCTAACCCTAAACCTTACCCGAAGCCTTACCCTAACCCGTCCCCTAATCCTAAACCGTACGCTAACACTAACCCGTACCCTAACACGTACGCTCACCCTAAACCGTTGTCGTATCCTAACCTGTCACCTAAACCGTCCCCGTCCCCGTCCCGTAACCCTAACCCTAACCCTAACCCTTACCCGAAGCCTTACCCTAACCCGTCCCCTAATCCTAACCCGTAGGCTAACACTAACCCGTACCCTAAAACGTACGTTCACCCTAAACCGTTGTCGTACCCTAACCTGTCCCCTAAACCGTCCCCGTCCCCTAACCCTAACCCTAACCCTAACCCTTACCCGAAGGCTTACCCTAACCCATCCCCTAATCCTAACCTGTACGCTAACACTAACCCGTAACCTAACACGTACGCTCACCCTAAACCGTTGTCGTACACTAACCTGTCCCCTAAACCGTCCCCGTGCCCTAACCCTTACCCTAACCCTAACCCTAACCCTTTACCGAAGCCTTACCCTAACCCGTCCCCTAATACTAACCCGTACGCTAACACTAACCCATTCCCTAACACGTACGCTCACCCCAAACCATTGTTGTACCCTAACCTGTCCCCTAAACCGTCCCCGTCCCCTAACCCTAACCCTAACCCTAACGCTTACCTGATGCCTTACCCTAACCCGTCCCATAATCCTAACCCGTACGCTAACACTAACCCGTACCCTAACACGTACGCTCACCCTAAACCGTTGTCGTACCCTAACCTGTCCCCTAAACCGTCCCCGTCCCCTAAACCTAACCCTAACCCTAACCATAATCATAACCCTTACCCGAAGCCTTACCCTAACACGTCCCCTAATCCTAACCCGTACGCTAACACTAACCCATACCCTAACACGTACGCTCACCCTAAACTGTTGTCGTACCCTAACCTGTCCCCTAAGCCGTCCCCGTCCCCTAACCCTAAACCTAACCCTAAACCTAACCCTAACCCTTACCCGAAGCCTTACACTAACCCGTGCCCTAATCCTAAACCGTACCCAAACACTAACCCATACCCTAACACGTACGCTCACCCTAAACTGTTGTCGTACCCTATCCTGTCCCCTAAACCGTCCCTGTCCCCGTCCCCTAACCCTAACCCTAAACCTAACCCTCACCCTTACCCTAACCCGTCCCCTAATCCTAACCCGAACGCTAACACTAACCCGTACCCTAACACGTACGCTCACCCTAAACCGTTGTCGTACCCTAACCTGCCCCTAAACCGTCCCCGACCCTGTCCCCTAACCCTAAACCTAACCTTAAACCTAACCCTCACCCTTACCCTAACCCGTCCCCTAATCCTAACCCGAACGCTAACACTAACCCGTACCCTAACACGTACGCTCACCCTAAACCGTTGTCGTACCCTAACCTGTCCCCTAAACCGTCCCCGTCCCCTCACCCTAACCTTAACCCTAACCCTAACACTTACCCGAAGCCTTACCCTAACCCGTCCCCTTATCCTAACCCGTACGCTAACACTAACCCGTACCCTAACAGGTACGCTCACCCTAAACCGTTGTCGTACACTAACCTGTCCCCTAAACCGTCCCCGTGCCCTAACCCTTACCCTAACCCTAACCCTAACCCTTTACCGAAGCCTTACCCTAACCCGTCCCCTAATACTAACCCGTACGCTAACACTAACCCATTCCCTAACACGTACGCTCACCCCAAACCATTGTTGTACCCTAACCTGTCCCCTAAACCGTCCCCGTCCCCTAACCCTAACCCTAACCCTAACGCTTACCTGATGCCTTACCCTAACCCGTCCCATAATCCTAACCCGTACGCTAACACTAACCCGTACCCTAACACGTACGCTCACCCTAAACCGTTGTCGTACCCTAACCTGTCCCCTAAACCGTCCCCGTCCCCTAAACCTAACCCTAACCCTAACCATAATCATAACCCTTACCCGAAGCCTTACCCTAACACGTCCCCTAATCCTAACCCGTACGCTAACACTAACCCATACCCTAACACGTACGCTCACCCTAAACTGTTGTCGTACCCTAACCTGTCCCCTAAGCCGTCCCCGTCCCCTAACCCTAAACCTAACCCTAAACCTAACCCTAACCCTTACCCGAAGCCTTACACTAACCCGTCCCCTAATCCTAAACCATACCCAAACACTAACCCGTACCCTAACACGTACGCTCACTCTAAACCGTTGTCGTACCCAAACCTGTCCCCTAAACCGTCCCCGCCCCCTAACCCTAACCCTAACCCTAAATCTTACCCAAAGCCTTACACTAACCCGTCCCATAATCCTAACCCGTACGCTAACACTAACCCATACCCTAACACGTACGCTCACCCTAAACCGTTGTCGTACCCTATCCTGTCCCCTAAACCGTCCCCGTCCCCGTCCCCTAACCCTAACCCTAAACCTAACCCTCACCCTTACCCTAACCCGTCCCCTAATCCTAACCCGAACGCTAACACTAACCCGTACCCTAACACGTACGCTCACCCTAAACCGTTGTTGTACCCTAACCTGCCCCTAAACCGTCCCCGTCCCTGTCCCCTAACCCTAAACCTAACCTTAAACCTAACCCTCACCCTTACCCTAACCCGTCCCCTAATCCTAACCCGAACGCTAACACTAACCCGTACCCTAACACGTACGCTCACCCTAAACCGTTGTCGTACCCTAACCTGTCCCCTAAACCGTCCCCGTCCCCTCACCCTAACCTTAACCCTAACCCTAACACTTACCCGAAGCCTTACCCTAACCCGTCCCCTTATCCTAACCCGTATGCTAACACTAACCCGTACCCTAACACGTACGCTCACCCTAAACCGTTGTCATACCCTAACCTGTCCCCTAAACCGTCCCCATCCCCTAACCTGTCCCCTAAACCGTCCCCATCCCCTAACCCTAACCCTAACTCTATCCCTATCCCTAACCCTTACCCGAAGCCTTACCCTAACCCGTCCCCTTATCCTAACCCGTACGCTAACACTAACCCGTACCCTAACACGTACGCTCACCCTAAACCGTTGTCATACCCTAACCTGTCCCCTAAACCGTCCCCATCCCCTAACCTGTCCCCTAAACCGTCCCCATCCCCTAACCCTAACCCTAAGTCTATCCCTAACCCTAACCCTTACCTGAAGCCTTACCCTAACCCGTTCGCAAATCCTAACCCGTACGCTAACACTAACCCTTACCCTAACACGTACGCTCACCCTAAACTGTTGTCGTACACTAACCTGTCCCCTAAACTGTCTCCGTCCCCTAATCCTAACCCTAAACCTAACCCTAACCCTTACCTGAAGCCTTACCCTAACCCGTCCCCTAACCCTAACCCGTACGATAACACTAACCCATACCCTAACACGTACGCTCACCCTAAACCGTTGTCGTACCCTAACCTGTCCCCTAAACCGTCCCCGTCCCCTAACTCTAACTCTAACCCTAACCCTAACCCTTACCCGAAGTCTTACCCTTACCCGTCCCCTAATCCTAACCCGTACGCTAACACTAACCCGTACCCTAACACGTACGCTCCCCCTAAACCGTTGTCGTACCCTAACCTGTCCCCTAAGCCGTCCCCGTCCCCTAACCCTAACCCTTACCCGAAGCCTTACCCTAACCCGTCCCATAATCCTAACCCGTACGCTAACACTAACCCGTACCCTAACACGTACGCTCACCCTAAACCGTTGTTGTACCCTAACCTGTCCCCTAAACCGTCCCCGTCCCCTAACCCTAACACTAACCCTAACCATAACCATAACCCTAAACCTTACCCGAAGCCTTACCCTAACCCGTCCCCTAATCCTAACCCGTACGCTAACACTAACCCATACCCTAACACGTACACTCACCCTAAACCATTGTCGTACCCTAACCTGTCCTCTAAACCGTCCCCGTCCCCTAAACCTAACCCTAACCCTAACCCCAACCCTAACCCTTACCCGAAGCCTTACCCTAACCCGTCCCCTAATCCTAACCCGTACGCTAACACTAACCCCTACCATATCATGTACGCTCACCCTAAACCGTTGTCGTACCCTTACCTGTACCCCAAACCGTCCCCGTCCCCTAAACCTAACCCTAACCCTAACCCTTACCCGTAGCCTTACCCTAACCCGTCCCATAATCCTAACCCGTTCGCTAGCACTAACCCATACGATTTCCCATACGCTCACACTGAACCATTGTCGTACCCTACTCTGTACCCTAAACCATCCCTGTCCCCTAACCCTAACCTTATCCTAAACCTAACCCTAACACTAACCCCTAAATTCTTATCCTCACCTTCACCCACACCCTCCCTCTCACCCGAACCAAACCCTAACCCTCACCCTCACCCTCACCCATACCCTAACCGGAACACAAGCCCAAGCCCGATCCCGAACCGTGAACCCAAACCCGAACACGAACCCTAACACTAAACTCTAACCGTTACCCTAAACCCTAAGCTTTACCCTTACGCTAACCCTAACCATAACCCTACCGCTTACCCAAAGCCTTACCCTAAACCGTCCCTATCCCTGTCCCCTAACCCTACCCCTATCCCTTATGCGAAGACCTACCCTATCCCATCCCTTAACCGTAACCTGTATGCTAACACTAACCCATCTCCTAGCACGTACGCTAACCCTGAAACCTTGTGGTACCCTAACCTGTACCCTAAACCGTCCCCATCCCCTAACCCTAACCCTAACCCTAACCCTACCCCTTACCCGAAGCCTTACCCTAACCCATCCCCTAATCCTAACCCGTACGCTAACACTATCCCGTACACTAACACATACGCTCACCTTAAACTGATGTGGTACCTTAACCTGTACCATAAACCATACCCATCCTCTAACCCTAAACCTAACCCTTACCTGAAGCCTTACCCTAACTCGTCCCCTAATCCTAACCCGTACGCTAACACTAACCCTTACCCAAAACGCATGCTCACTCTAAACTGTTGTTGTATCCTAACCTGTACCGTAAATCGTCCCCATCCCCTAACCCTTACCTAAAGCCTTACCCTAACTTGTCCCCTAATCCTAACCTGTACCCTAACACTAACCCATACCCTAAGACGTACGCTCACCCTAAACTCCTGTCGTACCCTAAACTGTACCCTAAACCATCCCCATCCCCTAACCCTAAACCAAAACCTTACTCTAACCCATCACGTAATCCTTACCCATACACTAACACATACTCTAACACATACGCTAACCCTAAACCGTTGTCATACCCTAAGCTGTTCCCTAAACCGTCCCTGTTCCCTAGCCCTAACCCTTTCCCGAATCCTTACCCTAACGCGTCCCCTTATCCTAACCCATTCATTAACAGTAATCCGTACACTAACACCTACGCCGCCCCTAAACCTTTGTCATACACTCACCTGTACCCTAAACCATCCCCTTTCCCTAACTTTAACCCTTACCCTAACCCTAACCATTACCCAAAGCCTTACTCTAACACGTACCCTAATGCTGACCCATACACTAACACTAACCCGTACCCTAACACGTATGCTAACCCTAAACCGTTGTCGTACCCTAACCACTACCTTAATCCATCACCGTTCCCTAACCCTAACCCTAGCCCTAACCCTATCTCTTCCCGAAGCCTTACCCTAACCCATACCCAAATCCTAATCCATACACTAACACTATCCCGTACCCTAACATGTACATTATCCCTAAACCTTTGACATTCCCTACCCTGTACACTAAACCATACCCATTCCCTAACCCTAACTCTAACCCAAACCCTAACACTTACCCCAAGCCTTACCCTAACCTGTACCCTCAGCCTAACCCGTACACTAATACTAACACATACCCTAACACCTACACTAACCTTAAACCATTGTCGTACTCCTACCTGTACCCTAAACCGTACCCATTCCGTAACCCTAACCCTAACCCAAGCGTTACCCTAAGAAGTGCCCTAATTCTAACCCATACACTAACCCATACTCTAACACTTATGCTAACACTAAAACGTTGTGGTACCCTAAACTGTACCCTAAACCATACCCGTTCCCTTACCATAACCCTAACCTGAAGCATTACCCTAACCCGTACTCTAATCCTAAACCGTACACTAACACTAACCCATACCCTAACACATACACTAAGCCTAAACCTTTGTCATATCCTAAACCTTACCCATTCTCTAACCTTAATCCTAACCCTAACCCTAAATCCACTTATAGCCCTATAGCTCAGGAAAATTAAAATAACAAGCAACAACCATCCCAAAATTTAGGGCTTCTCTGTTTACAAGAGCCTTGACTACGGTACAAATTAAATAACCTAGAAAGAGAAAAATGGATAAAGATGTTTTCGTACTTACGTACAATGGAATATCACTGAGCAATGAAATCAATGTCATCAGGCTCGTAGGAGCATAATGAATGGATTTAGGTTCGATGATTCTAAGGAAATAAGTCACACAGGAAAAGAAACTTATCATAAGGTATCACTTATAGAGGGAATGTAAACTTGGCTACACATGAACTGAATTACAAAACAGAACGGATTCTCACATTCAGAAAACAAACTTATGCTTGCTTAAGGGGAAAGGTGAGTTGGGGTGCTGCGTCAAACCAGAGATTGAAATTAGCACAGACACCATTCCATAAGCCAAATATGTAATAGACAACACCTACTCCTTGCTCAACGAATTAGACTCAACACCGCCTATTCACCGCAGAGGAATATATCTGACAATAAGAATATTAAAATGTATGTATTTATATGTGTCTGTAAGAGAATCAAGTGTGTGTAGAGCAGCATACACAGCTGTGAAAATCACCTAACCCCATTATAAAAATAAATTTCAAAAACAAAATGCAAAGACAGTGAAGGAGAGAAAATTCTTAAATAATTCGTTCAGGGCTTGTGATGAAACTTGGATTTACCACATCTACACCCACAGCTGGGTGAGACACAAGGCAGGACATTTGGGGCTGAGAGGATTGGTGAGGTTCGGTGAGCAAATGCAGACCCTTTGAAGTAATACTGCATGCTACCTATTCCATGGGTCCCAACTCTCCTGGTTTAAGGGATTCTTCCTACAGCTAAAACATGCGTGGGAAACCCAGAGGATGGTCCACAGTGTGATCGGGCAACGTTTCTAAAAAGCATCTCATTTTTTGTCCCTTGGTACAAGGGTTCGCCATTCCAGACGCTTTACTAAAAATCTCCCCACGTGGAGAGTCAGTGCCTTTAACCTCCTGTTTGGCACAGTTTGCAATTTCTGCGGAGGATGAACGGGAATAGGGAGAACCAATGAGAGACTAGCTGTAGGTGCTCGGACGGGCACATTTCACCCTAATTTCCCACCAGGAAGAAGAATTAACAAAAGGCTCAGCGTGCCGTGATGAAACCAGAAGAGGGCCGGAAGCAATCCTGCGGTTTTGCGCCCAGCTCACAAAAAAGCGAGTTGAAAAAAGGAGCTCAGGTTCACTGCAATTCACAAACCTGCAGTTATAAAGGACAGCTATCATCCAAAAATATATTGAAGTAAGGCTGCGAAGAGGACTTGAAAGCAAGGCACAATTGCAGGAAATATATTTCAGGAGGTAGATGGAAACTGCATTTAAAGCATATGAAAAGCGGCAGTACTTCGACAATGATGCACTTGGCCAAAAAGGGCGTATGCGTTTTTTTCCTGAATATATGCAGGAAAAAACGCATACGCTCTTTTTGTCCAAATAAGCAAGGCTGCAACGGAGATCTGCACTACAGTGAAGTCTCACTTCCCACCGGGCGAAAGGGCCATCTGAAAAAAGCGTAAAACCCAGAAAGGCAGGACAGGCCATGGAGAACAGGGAGCCTTGTTATGCTGATGGGCGGGATGTAAGTGGCCAACAGCCACTCTGGAGAAGTGTATTGTGTTTCCTGAAACATCTAAAACACAAAGCTACAGAGCCTAGGGCACTTCCACTTATGGCCCTATAGCTTAGGGAAATTAAAATCAAAAAGACACAGCCACCCCAAAGTTTGGGACGGCTCTGTTTACAAGAACCTCATCTATGGTACAAGTTAAATATCCCAGAAAGAGAAAAATGGATAAAGAAGTTGTGGTACTTACATACAATGGAATATCACTCAGCAATGAAATCAATGTCATCAGGCCCCTAACAGCATAATGAGTGGATTTAGGTACGATGATTCTGAGTGAAATATGTCACACAGAAAAAGAAACTAGTCATAAGATATCACTTATAGAGGGAATGGAAACTTGGCTACACATGAACTGAATTACAAAACAGAACAGAGTCTCACATTTAGAAAACAAACGTTTGCTTGCTTAAGGGGAAAGGTGAGTTGGGGTGCTGCATAAAACCAGAGATTGAAATTAGCACAGATACCGTTCCATAAGCCAGTAATAGACAAGATATACTCCTTGTTCAATGAAGTGGACTCAACACCCCCTATTCACCACAGAGGAATATATCTGACTAGTAAGAATCTTAAAACCTATGTATTTATAGGTCTCCGTAAGAGGATCAAGTGTGCATCGAGTGGCATAAACACAGCAGTGAAAATCAGCTAAACCCCATTATAAAAATAAATTTCAAAATCAAAACACAAAGAGAGTGAAAGAGAGAGAAATTCTTAAATAATTCGTTCAGGTCTTGTGATGCAACCTGGATTTACCACATCTACACCCACAGCTGGGTGAGATATAAAGCTGGACACTTGGGGCTGAGAGGATTGGTGAGGTTCGGTGAGCAAATGCAGACCCTTTGAAGTAGTACTGCGTGCTACCCATTCCATGGGTCCCAACTCTCCTGGTTTAAGGGATTCTTCCTACAGCTAAAACATGCGTGGGAAACCCAGAGGATGGTCCACAGTGTGATTGGGCAAGGTTTCTAAAACGCATCTCATTATTCGTCCTCTGGTACTCGGGTTCGCCATTCCAGAAGCTTTACTAAAACTCTCCCCACTTGGAGAGTCAGTGCCTTTAACCTCCTGTTTGGCAAACTGTGCAATTTCTGCGGAGGAAGAACGGGAATAGGGAGAACCAATGAGAGACTAGCTGTAGGTGTCTGGACGGGCACATTTCACTCTAACTTCCCACCAGTATGTAGAATTAACCAAAGACTCAGTGTGCCACGCCGGAACCAGAATAGGGCCTGAAGCAATCCTGTTGATTTGCGGCCAGCTCACAGAAAGCGAGTTGAATAAAGGAGCTCAGGTTCACTGCAATTCACAAACCTGCAGAGTTATAAAGGACAACTATCGTCCAAAAATATATTGAGGTAAGGCTGCGAAGAGGACTTGAAAGCAAGGCACAATTGCAGGAAACAGATTTCAGGAGGTAGACTGGAATTGCATTTAAAGCATATGAAAAGTGGCAGATCTTCGGCAATGATGCACTTGGCCAAAAAGGGCGTATGTGTTTTTTCCTGAATATATTCAGGATAAAACACATACGCACTTTTTGGCCAACCAAGCAAGCGGGAAATTCAAATCTGCACTACAAAGAAGTCTCATCCTAACACGTACCCTAACCCTATCCCGCTACCATACCCTAACCTGTACCTGAGACCGTACCCGTTCCCTAACCCTAACCCTTACCCTAAGCTGTACACAAACACTAACCCGTACGCTAACATGTACCCTAACAGTAACACATAGCCATACACTAAACTTTATCCTAACCCTACCCCGTATCCTAACCCTTTCCCTAAACCGTACCATAACCCATACCCTAATCCTAACCCATCCCCTAACACTAACCCATAACCTAACCCATACCCTAATCCTAACCCATACACTAACACGTACCCTAACCCTAACCCATTGTCACACCCTAACCTGTAACCTAATCTGTACCCATTCACTAACCCTAACCCTAACCCTTACACTATCCCATACCATAAACCTTACCTGTACACTAACACTAAACCATACCCTAACACTTACCCTACTCCTAACCCGTGGTCATACCCTAAACTGTACCCCAAACCATACCCGTTCCCTAACCCTAACCCTAAACCTTACCCTAAACCATACCCTAATCCTAACCCGTACACTAACACTAAACTGTACCCTAACACGTACCCTAACCCTAACCCTTTGCTGTTCCCTATCCTGTACCCTAAACTGTACCCATTCCTTAACACTAAACCTAACCCTAACCCGTACCCTAACCCGTACCTAACACTAACCCATACACTAAACCTAACCATAACCCAGAACATAAACCGTACGTACCCTAATCCTAACCCATACCCTAACACTAACCCATACCCTAACACTAAACCATAGCCATACCCTAAACTGTACCCTAACACTAACCCGTACCATAACCCTAACCCTAAACCATACTCTAAGCCGTACAATAATCCTAAACCGTATCCTAACCCTAAACCTTACCCTAAACCCTAATCCTTACCCCTAGCTTAATTTTGGTTTTTTGTATTTAAAAAAATATTTTCTTGGGTTAAAACAAACTAGCAGAACAACAAAATAGGGGGCTTGCCTGGTGGTGCAACGGTTACAATCTGCCTGCTAATGCAGGGGACACAGGTTCGCGCCCTGGTCTGGGAGGATCCCACATGCCGTGGAGCAACTAGGCCCATAAGCCACAACCAGTGAGTCCTCGCATCTGGAGCCTGTGCTCCGCAACAAGAGAGGCCGCGATAGTGAGAGGCCCACGCACCAAGATGAAGAGTGGCCCCCCAGTTGCCACAACTAGAGAAAGCCCTCACACGGAAACTCAGACCCAACACAACAAAAATAAATAAATAAATAATAAACTCCTACCCCCCCCAAAAAAAAGAACAACAAAATAAAACAGAATGTAACCTGAGTGTCCCTCAAAAAGCTAAGTCTGAAATAGTTGGTACTTCTGTTCTATGGACTGTTATGTAGCCTATAAAAAGTGTGAGAGCTAAATCTGTTTTTCTACAGTGAGAATAATGATATTCCAGATGTATAGAACACCTGGATAAAGTTAGAAATCTACACATTATGCTGGTCTTTTCAGTAAATGGAAAAGGATGGCAAGTGGTAAAATATCATCTTTTCCTTTAATTTTTAAAATTTCACTTGTTACAAAGAACTTCAATTATAATTGTACTTTAAAAAATAACAGTGGAAATTTAAAAGAAAAAATACGTATTGTGTGTTCAGTTACATTTCATAGAATTATGAAATGCTCCACCCTCTGGCCATTACCTGCAAAAACAGCTTTAAAACCTATGCTAATTGTCATTTCATATGAACAAGTCCTGCAGGGCTGTAAAGGAAACCTGCCCTCATCATGTCTTGAGGGAGGTAAAGGCCAAAGTATTTCAAAATGTGGCACATATTTCAAGAAAACCATTTGAAGAACTAAGCTGTAATAACCGTTTGAAAAATAAAAGGACATGCCTGAAAGCTCAATTTCAAAGGATTATGAGACACATGCAAATGCAACCACACAGAGGTATCAGATCACACCATTCAGAATAACCATCAGGAAAGAAACTACAAACGATCAATGCTGAAGAGGTTGTGGAGAAATGCATACCCTTAATTTGAAGTGGGACGTAACCTGGTAAGAGCCACTAATGGGAACAGAGTGGAGGTGCCTTTAAAAGGTAAACATTGAGCTACTATATGATCCAGAAGGCCCACTTCTGGGCCTATAACATAAGACGACATAATTGGAAAGACACAGGCAGGCAAATCTGCACTGCAGCAGTATTACAATAGCCAAGACATGGAAGCAACCAAAAGTCCATCAACAGGTGAGTGGACAAAGAGGAACTGTTACATGTAGAGATGGAATATTAGCTCGGGGAAAAAATGAAACAATGCCATTTGCAGCACCATAGATAAGTCTAGAGGTAATCATGCAACTTGTAGTAAGTGAGAAAGTGAAAGACACCTAACGTATATCACTTATAGGTGTTACCTAAAAATTGATACCAATGAAGATATTTCCACAGAGAAAGGCAATCACAGATTCATTAAACAAACTTATGGTTCCCCAAATCGAAAGGTGTGAGGATTGAATACATTACGATATTGAGGTTAACAGAGATATACAAACACATGTGAAATATATAATCGCCAAAGACCTACGGAATACCAAGAGAAGACTACTGAACGTTGTGTCATAACCTACCTGGGAAAAGGTTCCAAAGAAGAATAGATATATGTATATGTGTGAAAGAACCACATCTTGCACACCTAGAACAACAACAAAAAAAAAATTGCAATCAAAATTTGCTGCGATAAAAAATAAAAATTAAATTTAAAATATGAACAAGAGATAATGAGACATAAACTGAAAGGAATTTTTCCTGGCACATTCCATTCTAATATTCAACCTAGAACAGGACTTCCATTAAGGCTCTGTTGCCCTGGTAACCAGATTTGGTAAAGGAGAGATGCTGCCGCCTTGTGGCTGTTTCACACAACAGCAGCTTTAAACCAAGAGGTAATGGTCACTTAATATTCAAAATATGTGCAGCACTGTAAAGGACACCGGGCCTCAAAAAATGTCCTGGGGTCGTAATCGACCAGAAAATTCAAAAGACGTCAACATTTCAAGAAGACAATGTCAAGAGGCATACTTTACGCACATTTTGTCTTTTCTCTTTTTTCTCTTTAAAATAAAAGGGAATTGGAAAATGCGCAACATCAGCAATGAATAAAGCCATGCAAATCCAATGAGAGAAATGCTCACCTCACAGCCGTCAGAATGTTCTTCAGCAAAAGGTCTACAAAGGCTAAATGTTGAAGGGGTTTCAGAGAACTGTGTACCCTCTAGCTGCTGGGGGGATGTAAACTGGTAACAGCCAGTAGTGAGAACATAATGGAGGTGCGTTTAAGGGTAAAAATTGAGCTACCATGTGATCTGGTAGGTCCTTTGATGCGCCTATCACCTGAGGAGAGCAGAATGGAAAAGACACAGGCTGGCAATCCTGCACTGCAGGAACATTTAACATAGCCAAGACTTGGAAGAAACCAAAATGTCCATCAACAGAAAAATGTACAAAGAGGAAGTGGTCCATGTAAACAATGGAATATTAGCCATGGAAAACAATGAAACAGTACAATTTGTACCACCATATAAAGACCTAGAGATAATCACCCAACTTGAAGTAAGAAAGAAAGTGAAAGACAGATATCCTATGACGTCACTTCTAGGTGTTACCTAAAAGTTGATACTCATGAACTTATTTCCAAGAGAAGGAAAAGCATGGATTAAGAAAAAAAATTATGTTTAACCAAATGGAAAAGTGTAAGGAATGTGTGAATTAGGATATGGGTGTTAACAGACATGTACTAATACATATGAAATATATAATCACAAAATACCTATGGAATACCAAAAGAGGTCTAGGCAACACTCGGTAATAACCTACACGGTAAAGAATGCAAAGATAAATGACAGATACATTGATATAATGAACCAGATTATGTACACCTAGGAGAAACAAAATATTTTTATCAAGTTTGCTCTGATAATTAATAAAAATTAAATTTATAAAACAAACAAGAAGTAAGGAGATATAAGCTCTTGGGGATGTGCTCTGGCACATTCCACTCTAATTTGCAGCCTACTAACACGATTTCCAGGAAGGCTCTGCTGCCCAAAAACCCAGAGTTGGAAACGTAGAAATTCTGCTGCCTTGTGGCCGTTTTCTGCAAGAGCGGCGTTAAGCCCACAGCTAATGGTCTCTTAACACTCACAAGGACTCAGGGCTGCAAAGGACACCTGCCCTAAACAACTGTGCTGAGGTAGGGAATGGACAATAAAATTCAAAACTGGCAAATTTTTCAAGACGATAGTATGAAGAGGTAAGTTTGACTCACTCTGTTGTTTAAAAAAAGGAAAATGGGTGAAAGCTCAACCTCAGGAATTATTAGACTCATGCAAATCTAATCAACAAAAAGGTTTCAACTCGCACCAGTCGACTGACCATCAGCAAAAGGTCTACAAACAATAAATTCTGAAGGGGATTTAGAGAACTGTGTACCCTCTAGCTGCTGGTGAGATGTAAAGTGGTAACAGCCAATAATGAGAACAGAAAGGAGCTACGATTAAAAGTAAAAATTGAGGTACCATTCGATGCAACAGTCACACCACTGGGCCTCTCACCTGAGAAGACCAGAATCGAGAAGACGCGGGCTGCAAAAGCTTCACTGCAGCCTTATTCACAATAGCCAAGACGGTGAAGCAACCAAAATGTCCATCAACAGATGTATGGATGAAGAAGAAGTGGTCCACGTTCACAATAGAATATTAGCCATGGAAAACAATGAAACACTGCTATTTGAGGCGCCATAGATGAGCTTGGAGATAATCACAGAATATGAGGTAAGTCAGAAAGCAAAAGACCTATATCCTATGATATCACTTATAGGCGTTATCTAATAACTAACACAAATGAACATATTTCCACAGAGAAAGGCACTCACAGACTTAGAAATTAAGTATGCTTATCTAAAAGGAAAGGTGGGCAGAATAGATAAATTAAGATTAGCGTTACCATACGTATACAAATACATATTATAAACATATATCAAAAAGACGGACTAGGGCTTCCCTGGTGGCGCAGTGGTTGAGAGTCCGCCTGCCGATGCAGGGGACGCGGGTTCGTGCCCCGGTCCGGGAAGATCCCACATGCCGCGGAGCGGCTGGACCCGTGGGCCATGGCCGCTGGGCCTGCGCGTCCGGGGCCTGTGCTCCGCAACGGGAGAGGCCACAACAGTGAGAGGCCCGCGTACCGCAAAAAAAAAAAAAAAAAAAAAAAAAAGACGGACTATATAGCAAGGGAGGTCTACGGAACACTCTGTAATATTTTACATGGGAAGAGGATCTGAACATGAATAGACATATATATTGTACAAATGAACTAGATTGTGTACATCTGGACAAACAATATCTAATCATTACCCCGATTAAATAAATTTTAAAAACCAAGAAGAAGTAATGAGACATAAACTTATGGGCATTCCTCCTGGCACATTCCATTCTAACTTAAAACCTAGGACCACAACCTTCCAGAAAGGCTCTGCTGCCCTAGTACCCAGATTTGGGAAAGGACAAATGCTGCTTCCTTGTGGCCGTTTCCCACAACAGCAGCTTTAAACCCAGTGCTAATGGTCACTAAATATTCACCAAACTTGCAGTTCTGTAATGACATCTGCCCTCCAAAAAAATCCTGGGGTCAAATATCGACCAAAAATTCAAAATAGGGCAACCTTCCAAGAAGACAGCTTCAAGAGATATATTGTACTCACACTTTATTTTTAACAGAAAGGAAAAAGGCTTGGAAAATGATGAATTTTAGGAATTTTTAAAGTCATGCAAACCCAAATTACAAAAACCTATCAGGTCACAGCACTCAGATTGGCCATTAGCAAAAATGCTGCAAACTATAAATGCTGAAGGGATTATGGAGAAGTTCGTACCCTCTGTTCTAAGGGAGACACTAATGAAAACACAATGGAGGTGCTTTGAAAAGGTAAACATTGAGCTACTAGTCAATCAGTCACACCCACTGCTGGGCCTATCACCTGAGAAAATGAGAATCAAAAAGTCACAGGCTGGCAATCTTGCACTCCAGCAATATTTAATATAGCCAACACTTGGAAGCAACGAAAATGTCCATCAACAGAGGAATGCACCAAGAAGTGGTCCATATACACAATGGAATATTACTCCGATAAAAATATAAATTAAATTTCAAAAACAAACAAAAGTAAGGAAGCATCAGCTTTTGGGGGTTTATCCGGGCACATTCCACTCTAATTTATAACCGAGGAAGACCACTGGCCGGAAGATCTGTTTCCCTAGTACCAGCACGGGGAACAAAGAAAGGCTGCCGCAATCTGGCCGTTACCTGCAAAAGCAGCTTTAAAGCCTGTGCTAATGGTCACTTCATGTGAACAAGTACTGCAGGGCTGTAAGTGAAACCTGCCCTCAAAATGTTTTGAGGGAGGTAATGGCCAATAAATGTCAAAATGTAACATATACTTTAAGAAAACACTTTGAAGAGCTAAGCTATAATCACAGTTTGAAAAATAAAAAGGACATGGCTTAAAGCTCAATTTCAAAGGATTGTGGGTCATACGCAAATTCAACCACAAAGAGATATCAGCTCACACCAGCAGAATATCCATCAGCAAGAAAACTACAAACAATAAATGCTGAAGCCATAAAAAGAAATGAAATTGAGCTATTTGTAATGAGGTGGATAGACCTAGAGTCTGTCATACAGAGTGAAGTAAGTCAGAAAGAGAGACAAATACCGTATGTTAACACATATACATGGAATTTAAGGGGAAAAAATGTCATGAAGAACCTAAGGGTAAAACAGGAATAAAGACACAGACCTACTAGAGAATGGACTTGAGGATATGGGGAGGGGGGAGGGTAAGCTGTGACAAAGGGAGAGAGAGGCATGGACATATATACACTACCAAACATAAGGTAGATAGCTAGTGGGAAACAGCAGCATAGCACAGGGAGATCAGCTCGGTGCTTTGTGACCGCCTGGAGGGGTGGGATAGGGAGGGTGGGAGGGAGGGAGATGCAAGAGGGAAGTGATATGGGAACATATGTATATATATAACTGATTCATTTTGTTGTAAAGCACAAGCTAGCACACCATTGTAAAGGAATTATACTCCAATAAAGATGTTAAAAATAAATAAATAAATGCTGAAGGTGTTGTGGAGAAATGCATACCCTCAACTTTAAGTGGGATGTAACCTGGAAAGAGCCACTAATGAGCACAGAATCGTGGTGCATTTAAACGGTAAACCCTGAGATACCATATGATACAGGAGGCCCACTCCTGGGCCTATAACATAAGAAGACAGAATTGGAAAGACACAGGCAGGCAAATGTGCAGTGCAGCAGTATTACAATAGCCAAGACATGGAGGCAACCAAAAAGTCCATCAAGAGGTGAGTGGACAAAGAAGAACTGGTACATGTACAGATGGAATATTAGCTAGGGAAAAAAATGCAACAATGCCATTTGCAGCACTGTAGATGATTCTAGAGGTAATCAGGCAAATTGTACTAAGTCAGACAGCAAAAGACACATATCCTATAATATCACTTACAGGTGTTAGCTAAAAATTGATACCAATGAAGATATTTCCACAGAGAAAGGCAATCACAGATTCATTAAACAAAGTTATGGTTCACCAAATGGAAAGGTGTGAGGATACATTAGGATATTGGGGTTAACATAGATATAGAAACACCTGTGAAATATATAATCACCAAAGACCTACGGAATACCAAAAGAAGACTACTCAACATTGTGTCATAACCTACATGAGAAAATGATCTGAAGAAGTATAGATACATGTATATGTGTAAAAGAACCACATCGTACACACCTAGAACAAACAAAACATCTTAATCAAATTTGCTCTGATAAAAAATAAAAATTAAAAAGAGAACAAGAAAAAAATGAGATAAAAAAAAAGAACAAGAAGTAATGAGACATAAACTTAAGGGGCTTTTTGCTGGCACATTGCATTCTAATTTACAACCAGAACACGACTTCCATTAAAGCTCTGTCATCACTAATATAGCAGCTTTATAAGCAATGTTGAATTTAGCTTAAAAGAAGTCTCACTAATTATTGATAGTAACAAGAAAACAAACAAAAGTAAAGTAAAAATCTCACAGCAAAAAGTATACATAGAGTAAGGGTAGTAGGTCAAACACTTATTAAACTTCTGTAAACAACAAAAGACAACAGTAGTATTTAAAAAAAAAAAAAGAGAGGGCCCAAATAAATCCGAAATGAAAGAGATGATGTTACAAGAGCCACTACAGAAGTACAAAGTATCCTAAGATACACACAGGGTAACTCAGGGCTCAGACTGGACAGAGCCCACTCTCCATTCCCCTGTACATGACTTACAGGAGCCTCAGGAACTGAGGAGGGGGTCCCTGAGGAGAGGCACAAGATAGAAGATGTTAGGCATTAACATGACTGCATTCATCTTAAACGTGCCTGAACTACATTCACATGAGATGATTTTGTCCTGTATGTACATCAACACCTCTAGTCGGAACTGCAGATCTTTGGCTTCACTGCCTCTACTGACAGCATTAGCTTCACCTGCTGTGGACCGTCTCCTATAGGATTTCTAGAACCACAAATCATCGAAGCTTCACAGGACCCAGAGTCTGTGCGACTCCTCTCTGAGTCTCAGAGTCTCAACTGCACTCAGAGACTCAGAGTCTCAACAGAGACTCCACTCTTGGAGGGCACACACAAAGTCGTGTGCACATCAGGACCCAGGGGAAGGAGCAGTCACCCCGTAGGTGAATGATCATACCTAGTTGCTAGTTTTAGGGGGTCTCCTGCAGAGGCGGGGTGTGGCTGCGGCTCACCATGGGGACAACGACACTGGCAGCAGAAGTTCTGGGAAATATTCCTTGGCGTGAACCCTCCCAGAGTCCACCATTAGCCCCACCAAGAGCAAGGTAGGCTCCAGTGCTGGGTCGCCTCAGGCCAAACAACCAACAGGGAGGGAACCCAGCCCCATGCATCAGCATACAAGCAGATTAAACTTTTTATTAAACTTTTATTTAATCCACAGACAAGCAGATTAAAGCTCTGCCCACCAGAGCAACACCCAGCTCTACCCACCACCAGTCCCTCCCATAAGGAAGCTTGCACAAGCCTCTAAGACAGACTCAATCACCGGAGAGCAGACAGCAGAAAAACTACAATTCTGCAGCCTGTGGAAGGAAAGCCACATTCACAGAAAGATAGAGAAAATGAAAAGGCAGAGGACTTCATACCAGATCAAGGAACAAGATAAATCCTCAGACAAACAACGAAATGAGGTGGGAATAGGCAACCTTCCAGTAAAAGAATTCGGATTAATGATACTGAAGATGATCCAAGACCTTAGAAAAAGAATGGAGGCAAAGATCGAGAAGATGCAAGAAATGCTTAACAAAGACCTAGAAGAATTAAGGAACAAACACCTAGAAGAATTAAAGAACAAACAAACAGAGATGAACAATACAATAACTGAAATGAAAAATACACTAGAAGGAATCAGTAGCAGAATAACTGTGGCAGAAGAACAGATAAGTGACCTGGAAGACAGAAAGGTGGAAATCACTGCCATGGAACAGAATAAAGAAAAAGAATGAAAATAAATGAAGACACCCTAAGAGACTTCTGGGACAACATTAAATGCAACAACATTCGCATTATAGGGGTCCCAGATGGAGAACAGAGAGAGAAAGGACTCGAGAAAATATCTGAAGAGATTATAGTTGAAAACTTCCCTAGCATGGGAAAAGAAATAGCCACCGAAGTCCACAAAGCGCAGAGAGTCCCAGGCAGGATAAACCAAAGGAGAAAAATGCCAAGACACACAGTAATCAAATTGAAAAAATTAAAGACTAAGAAAAATTATTAAAAGCAACAAGGGAAAAATGACAAATAACATACAACGGAACTCCCATAAGGTTAACAGCTGATTTCTCAGCAGAAAATCTACAAGCCAGAACGGAGTGGCATGATAAATTTAACGTGATGAAAGGGAAGAACCTACCACCAAGAGTATTCCACCCAGCAAGGATCTCATTCAGATTCGATGGAGAAATCAAAAGCTTTACAGACAAGCAAAAGCTAAGAGAATTCAGCACCACCAAACCAGCTCTACAACAAATGCTAAAGGAACTTCTCTAAGTGGGAAACACAAGAGAAGAAAAGGACCCACCAAGACAAACCCATAACAATTAAGAAAATAATAATAGGAACATACATATCGATAATTACCTTAAACGTGAATGGATTAAATGCTCCAGCCAAATGACACAGGCTCCCTGAATGGATACAAAAACAAGACCCATATATATGCTGTCTACAAAAGACCCATTTCAGACCTAGGGACACATACAGACTGAAAGTTAGGGGATGGAAAAATATATTCCATGCAAATGAAAATCAAAAGAAAGCTGGAGTAGCAATACTCATATCAAATAAAATAGATTTTAAAATAAAGAATGTTACAAGAGACAAGGAAGGACACTACATAATGATCAAGGGATCAATCCAAGAAGATATAACAATTATAAATATATATGTACCCAACATAGGAACACCTCAATATATAAGGCAACTGCTAACAGCTATAAAAGAGAAAATCAACAGTAACACAATAATAGCAAGGGACTTTAACACCTCACTTACACCAATGGAGATCATCCAGGCAGAAAATTAATAAGGAAACGCAAGCTTTAAATGACACAATAGACCAGATAGATTTAACGGGTATTTATAGGACACTCCATCCAAAAACAGCAGATTACACGTTCTTCTTAATGGCACACGGAACATTCTCCAGGATAGATCACATCTTGGGTCACAAATAAAGCCTCAGTAAATTTAAGAAAACTGAAATCATATCAAGCAGCTGTTCCGACCACAATGCTATGAGATTAGAAATCAATTACAGGGAAAATAACGTAAAAAACACAAACACATGGAGGCTAAACAATACGTTTCTAAATAACCAAGAGATCACTGAAGGAATAAAAGAGGAAATCAAAAACTACCTAGAGACAAATGACAACAAAAACACGATGATCCAAAACCTATGGGATGCAGCAAAAACAGTTCTAAGAGGGAAGTTTACAGCAATAAAAGCCTACCTAAAGAAACCAGAAAAATCTCAAATAAACAATCTAACCTTACACCTAAAGGAACTAGAGAAAGAAGAACAAAGCCCAAAGTTAATAGAAGGAAAGAAATCATAAAGATCAGAGCAGAAATAAATGAAATAAAAACAATAGCAAAGATCAATAAAACTAAAAGCTTGTTCTTTGAGAAGATAAACAAAAATGATAAACCTTTAGCCAGACTCAAGTAAAAGAGGGAGAGGACTCAAATCAATAAAATTAGAAATGAAAAAGGAGAAGTTGTAACAGACACCACAGAAATACAAAGCATCCTAAGAGACCTCTACAAGCAACTCTATGCCAATAAAATGGATAACCTGGAAGAAATGGACAAATTCTTAGAAAGGTATAACCTTCCAAGACTGAACCGGGAAGAAATAGAAAATATGAACAGACCAATCACAAGTAACGAAATTGAAACTGTGATTTAAAATCTTCCAACAAACAAAAGTCCAGAACCAGATGGCATCAGAGGTGAATTCTATCAAACATTTAGACAAGAGCTAACACCCAATCTTCTCAAACTCTTCAGAAATTTTCAGGGGAAGGAACACTCCCAAACTCATTATATGAGGCCACCATCACCCTGATACCAAAACCAGGCAAAGATACTACAGAAAAAGAAAATTAGAGACCAATATCACTGATTAATATAGATGTAAAAATCCTCAACAAAATACTAGGAAACAGAATTGAACAACACATTAAAAGGATCATGCAGCATGATCAGGTGGGGTTTATCCCAGGGATGCAAGAATTCTTCAATATACACAAATCAATCAATGTGATACACCATATTAACAAATTGTAGAATAAAAATATGATCATCCCAATAGATGCAGGAAAAGCTTTCGACAAAGTTCAACACCCATTTATGATTAAAAGTCTCCGAAAAGTGGGCATAGAGGGAATCTACCTCAACATAATAAAGGCAGTATATGACAAACCCACAGCAAACATCATTCTCAATAGTGAAAAACTAAAAGCATTTCCTCTAAGATGTCCACTCTCACCACTATTACTCAACATATTTTGGAAGTCCTAGACACAGTAATCAGAGAAGAAAAAGAAATAAAAGGAATACAAATTGGAAAAGAAGAAGTAAAATTGTCACTGTTTGCAAATGACACGATACTACACATAGTGAATCCTAAAGGTGCCACCAGAAAACTACTAGAGCTAATCAATGAATTTGGTAAAGTTGCAGGATACAAAATTAATGCACAGAAATGTCTTGCATTCCTATACACTAACAATGAAAGATCAGAAAGAGAAATTAAGGAAACAATCCCATTCACCATTGCAACAAAAAGAATAAAATACGTAGGAATGAATCTACCTAAGGAGGTAAAAGACCTGTACTCAGAAAACTATAAGACACTGCTGAAAGAAATCCAAGATGATATAAACAGATGGAGGTATAAACCATGTTCTTGGATTAGAAGAATCAATATTGTGAAAATGACTATAGTACCCAAAGCAAGCTACAGATTCAATGCAATCCCTATCAAATTACCGGTGGCTTTTTCTACAGAACTAGAACCAAAAAAATCTTAAAATTTGTATGGAGACACAAAAGACCCCGAATAGCCAAAGCAGTTTTGAGGGAAATTAAAAGAGCTGGAGGAATCAGACTTCCTGACTTCAGACTATACTACAAAGCTACAGTAATCAAGACTATATGGTACTGGCACAAAAACAGAAATATAGATCAATTGAACAAAATAGAAAGCCCAGAGATAAACCTACATACCTATGGCTAACTTATCTATGACAAAGGAGGCAAAGATATACAATGGAGAAAAGACAGTCTCTTCAGTAAGTGGTGCTGAGAAAACTGGACAACTACATGTAAAAGAATGAAATTACAACCCTCCATAACACCATACACAAAAATAAACTCAAAATGGATTAGAGATCTAAATGTTAGACCAGACACTATAAAACTCTTAGAGGAAAACATAGGCAGAACACTCTATGACATAAATCACAGCAAGATCCTTTTTGACCCACCTCCTAGAGAAGTGGAAATAAAAACAAAAATAAACAAATGGGACCTAATGAAACTTCAAAGCTTTTGCACAGCAAAGGAAAACATAAACAAGACGAAAAGACAACCCTCAGAATGGGAGAAAATGTTTTCAAATGAAGCAAATGACAAAGGATTAATCTCCAAAATTTACAAGCAGCTCGTGTAGCTCAATATCACAAAAACAAACAACCCAATCCAAAAATGGGCAGAAGACCTAAATAGACATTTCTCCAAATAAGATATACAGATTGCCAACAAACACATGAAAGGATGCTGAACATCACTAATCATTAGAGAAATGCAAATCAAAACTACATTGAGGTGTCACCTCCCAGCAGTCAGAATGGCCATCATCAAAAATCTACAAACAATAAATGCTGGAGAGGCATTTACTGGAGAAAAGGCAACGCTCTTGCACTGTTGCTGGGAATGTAAATTGGTATAGCCACTAGGGATAACAGTACAGAAGTTCCTTAAAAAACTAAAAATAGAAGTACCATACGACCCAGCAATCCAACTACTGGGCATTTACCCTGAGAAACCGGTAATTCAAAAAGAGTTATATACAACAATGTTCATTGCAGCTCTACTTACAATAGCCAGGACATGGAAGCAACCTAAGTGCCCATCGACAGATGAATGGATAAAGAAGATCTGGCACATATATACAATGGAATATTACTCAGTCATAAAAAGAAACAAAACTGAGTTATTTGTAGTGAGGTGGATGGACTTAAGAGTCTGTCCTACACAGTGAAGTAAGTCAGAAAGAGAAAAATAAATACCGTATGCTAACAGAGATATATGGAATCTAAAGAAAAAAAAGTTTATGAAGAACCTAGGGGCAGGACAGGATTAAGGACACAGATGTAGAGAAAGGACTTGAGGACACGGGGAGGGGGAAGGGTAAGCTGGGACGAAGTGAGAGAGTGCCATGGACATATATACATTACCAAATGTAACATCGATAGCTACTGGGAAGAAGCCACATAGCACAGGGAGATCAGCTCGGTGCTTTGTGACCACCTAAAGGGGTAGGATATGGAGGGTGGGAGGGAGATGCAAGAGGGAGGGGATATGGTGATATATGTATATGTATAATTGATTCACTTTCTTATACAGCAGAAACTAACACTCCATTGTAAAGCAATTATACTCCAATAAAGGTGTAAAAGGAAAAAAAAAAAAAAAAAAGAAAGAAAGCCCAGAGATAAACCTACACACCTATGGTCAACTAATCTATGACAAAGTAGGCAAGACTATACAATGGAGAAAAGACAGTGTCTTCAATCAGTGGTGCTGGGAAAAATGGACAGCTACATGTAAAAGAATGAAATTAGAACACCCCCTAACACCATACAGAAAAATAAATTCAAAATGGATTAGAGACCTTAATGTAAGACCGGACAGTATAAAACTCTTAGAGGAAAACATAGGAAGAATACTCTAACTTAAATTACAGCAAGATCTTTTTTGATCCACCTCCTAGAGTAATGCCATAAAAAAGAAAACTAAACAAATGGGACCTAATGAAACGTAAAAGCTTTTGCAAAGCAATGGAAACTACAAACAAGACGAAAAGACAACCCTCAGAATGGGAGAAAATATTTGCAAACGAATCAATGGACAAAGGATTAATCTCCAATATATATAAACATCTCATGCAGTTCAATATTAAAAAAACAAACAACCCAATACAAAAATGGGCAGAAGATCTAAATAGACATTTCTTCCAAGAAGACATAGAGATGGCCAAGATGCACATGAAAAGCTGCTCAACATCACTAATTATTAGAGAAATGCAAATCAGAACTACAGTGAGGTATCACCTCACACCAGTTAGAATGGGCATCATCAGAAAATCTACAAACAACAAATGCTGGAGAGGGTGCGGAGAAAAGGGAACCCTCTTGCACTGTTGGTGGGAATGTAAATTGATACAGTCACTATGGAGAACAGTATGGAGGTTCCTTAAAAAACTAAAAATAGAATTACCATATGATCCAGCAATCCCACTACTGGGCATATACCCAGAGAAAACCATAAATCAAAAGGACACATTTACCACAATGCTCATTGCAGCACTATTTACAATAGCCAGGTAATGGAAGCAGCCTAAATGCGCACAGATAGACAAATGGATAAAGATGTGGTACATATATAAAATGGACTATTACTCAGCCATAAAAAGGAATGAAATTGGGTCATTTGTAGAGACGTTGATGGATCTAGAGACTGTCATACAGAGTGAAGTAAGTCAGAAAGAGAAAAACAAATATTGTATATTAATGCATATATGTGGAACCTAGAAAAATGGTACAGATGAACCGGTTTGCAGAGCAGAAATAGAGACACAGATGTAGAGAACAAATGTATGGACACCAAGAGGGGAAAGCCGTGGGGGGCTGGCAGTGGGAGGAGTTGGGAGATTGGGATTGACATGTATATATTTATATATATATAATAGATAACCAGTAAGAACCTGCTGTATAAAAAATAAATAAAATAAAATGAAAAATAAATTTTTTAAAAAAACGGAAAGAAGTTATTCCCTTCACATACATGTATTTATATGAATGAATTATTTCCAGGCTTATATCTATAAATACAAAAAAGAGGAATAAAATCTACCTTGAACCAAAAAAGAAAAAAAAAAAACAGAACCCACCAGTTATACAGAGGAAAACCCTGTCAGGGCACTTGCTCCAGCGGTAAACAATTCTGAAGTTGGTCAGAGGTGGGGAATCGTCTCGCATGCAGCCAGCAGCGCCCCCGCAAGGAGCGTCCTCATTGCAAAGCTGGGGGACCATGCCGAGGCGTCTGTGAGTAAACGTGAGCTGAGCCCCAGGCCAGCTGCTGCTGAACTGTTCCCACCCTTCCCAGGTAAAACACCTGAATATGTACAAGGACATGAAAGCCTAGAGGAAAGGCCGTGGAGCCACCCCAGGCACAGCACACTGGCCGACTTGGTGCCTGCAGGCCAGCCAGGATTGTCCTGGCCCCGGGCGCTCTTCTGGAAGCTTTCCATTTCCCTGCCTGAGATACCCCTCCTGTCCAGGCCCCCACTGCATTCTTCCTTCCTCACCTCTGCCCAGGGAGAAATTCCAGCAGCAGCTACGGGTGACACATCCTCTTCTTTAGCAGGTGACATCTTGGCAACTGCTGCAGAAAGTCCAGCAGAGCCCCACTCACACCAGGCCACCCACAAAGCCGTGGCCCCTCACTCCCACCCACCAGCCCAGCCCCGACACTGCTGACGGGGCAGAGAATATGGCGTCAGGCACAGCTGCAGGGGCTCTTGCTGCCTGGAGCGGTGTTTATATTGACCTCAGCCCACGCACACCTGGGGAGGGCTGGCCGGCACGGTAAAGCTGCCCAGGTCAGCCAATCCTCACCCCTCAGGGGCTCATAGCTGCAGAAAATGGGCCTTGCTGCACCGGCCAGATCCAAGGAACAGGTGTGGGCTCCTGAGTCAGGATAGACAAGGGGCTGCAGCTCTGGCTTGTTTTCTAATCATTTTATCTGGCCCGTGAGTGGGAGACAACTTCAAGAAGACCCTCTCCTAATGAGAGGAACCCAGGAGTCAGGGAGAGGAGGGGTGGTGGGTGGAGACAGAGGCCTGGTGCCCCGGCTGCAGTGGAAGCCTCTGCAAGACCAGGAGGAAGGAGGCCACACAGAGTGAAGCCCAGGGTCACAGACGTGTCCCGGAGCTGCTGTTTGTTAGTTCACGTCCTGCTCTGAGGTGCTCTGTGTCAGCTCTGACCAACAGGTGGGCTGGGGGTGCTCTGCAATGAGGGCTACGTTTACGGTTCCTGTGTGTCCAGCCCTGCCAGGGTACCTGCCCAGGGGAGCTCCGTATCCTGGGAGGGGCCTGACCACGAGGGCCCCGGGGGCTGCTGGGGACCTGCCCAGGGGAGCTCCGTATCCTGGGAGGGGCCTGACCACGAGGGCCCCGGGGGCTGCTGGGGACCTGCTCAGGTGAGCTCCATATCCTGGGAGGGGCATGGCCACGAGAGCCCTGTGTGCTGGAGTGGGGGGGGGGGAGGCGTGTGTATGAGCGTCATCTCTGTGCAGCTGGCACAGAGTTGCTTAGCAACTTCCCTGTGGGCGGTGCTGGGATGAAATGAGAACCAGGAGATGCCACATGGCCCCTGAACCCGTCCATCCAGAGTGATGAGGTGAGTAGGTGGGTGCTGACCACTGGGCTGCGTGAGGGAGGCCCCATGGGTACCTCTTGTGTCTTCCACCTGACACCACAGAGGCCTCCCCAGGACAGAGCAGACAGCCTGCCTGGGGCAGGTGGGAGCTCCTGGTGACCCTGCAGGGGACATGAGAGGGACGGAGCAGGCAGGAGGGGGTGGGAGCCCAGGCAGAGCCATGGGGCTCGGGGCCGAGGGGGCCTTTCTGGGTCTGAGCTGGGAGTGGACGGGGAGGTGGTGAGTGTGATCCAGGAAAGCTGCCCTGGTGACGTGAGGCTGAACCTGCTTCAGTGACAAGCTTCCAGGTGATCCCAGAACAGGATAGTGAGATGGATCCTGTTAGAAGAAGGTAAGAGAATCCCCCCAAAGGAGGCTCTGCGAGCTGGTCCCGGGAGGGGGTGAAGGGAACAGGCGTGGAAGCTTTGGGGAGTGGGCAGTCTCCCTGGGCGGGCGGCGGGTGCAGACCCCACTCCGTGGTCCCACAGCTGTGCTTCCGGCTGCATTACTTGGCTTCTCGGAGCCTCAGCTTCCTAATCTGCTCGTGGGGTGATGGTAGCATGGACTGACTAGTAATTTGCTCAGAACAGGGTAGGAAGGGGTCTAGTGGAAATTTCACGGAACACCGTCAGTATGGGAATCTCAGGCCCTATTTCCCGCAGGTCTGTCTTCAGGATCGGGAGAGCAAAGCCGAGCAGACTAGCAGCAGAGCCTGGGGACGGGCTCCGTTTGGTGGGTCCCCGTTTCCTGAGTCTCGGAAGGGGCAGCTCCAGCGGGCAGTGGCAGGTTCACCCCACACCTGGGAGCATCCAGACCTCAAGGCCCAGCAGCCCCGAGCCCTGTGTCTGGGCCCCCGGGAGGCAGGTGGGACAGGCTGCCATCCCCCTCGGCCCTCTTCCTGCCCAGAACATTCGGAGTCCGGGCAGTCATTAGGGAGAAGCAGGGATGGGGGTGTCCCATGTGGGAACAGGACACGGAGCAGCTTGTGCACGTGGACATCCACACCGGGAATGTGGGTCGGTGGGACGCGGGCACCGGGAGGGGCAGGCGGTGGGCCTGAGGAAGCAGGGCGGGGCCGGGGGTCCTGGGAGGGGGTATGAGCTTCGCCTGTGCCGGGCCTCAGACTCCACAGGGCTTCCCTACCCTGGTCACTGGGGAGGAGGGGCCGAGCAGCTTTGGTGGAGGGACCCCTCGCGTCCCCAGGCCCTGGCAGCATCAGCCCTCCAGGTTCTGGGTCGGGGAGCCTGAGGGGCGCAGGCCCAGCTGTGCCCACAGGGAGGCCTGGAGGGGTCGGGCAGGAAGCACGGGTGTGGTCTCGCCTGTGCGGAAGCTCCCGAGCCAGTGTCCAGTGGAAGCCCTCACCTCGCATGTGGGTTTCAAGTCCACAGCTCAGATCACCTTCTGGCCGCTTGGTTTGTTTTCTAGACACAAAGTCCTAATATCTCCTATGTCCCCTGCCCGTGAAAAGGCACGTCTCACCTGGCACCAGGTGCTGCCTCTGGTCCCTCCTGACTGGACGCCCAGCAGCCAGTGTCACCGCGTCACGACTGTCAGGGGTGTCAGGCGTGGGGGGACGAGAGCACACGGTCCAGGCCCACAAGCGGCCGTGCCGTCCACGGAGCCGGTGCTGTGGCTGTAAGCGTTCCCTCCCACACCCCGCGGGCAGAGACCACCGTCCCCTTACAGACTGTTACCAAGTGAAGTCATGTGGACCCTGCTCGGGCCCCAGCCTGTGAGGCGCTCTGCCCCAGCGGGGAAGGTTTCCTTTTTCCATGTGGGTTCAAGTAGGCAAATAACAGAACCAAAGCCGAGACCAACACAGCACAGGCTCTACTCAGTGGCCAAAGAGTGGAGAAGCGGGAACTGAGCTCACAGATCACCTTCTCGCCCTCCTGGAGAGAGTGGTTTAATTTCGAAGAGTAAAAACAAAGAGAGGAGGAGGGAGGCTAGTGGTGGGATGAAGAGGCCTTCCGGGGTAGGGGCGGGGCTTCTTCCAAGGGGCTGGGGTACCACCTCCTTTTACCCGTTTCTGGTCCTTCATGTCCAGCCGTGGCCGCCGGTGGGTGTGTCACTTAATATGCTAATATAGTAAATTCAACATGTGATGAGACTCGGGGTCGGTTGGAGGTGACACTCGTTGCCATCCTGGTCCCAGCTGGTTCCATGTTTGTTTGTTTGTAGCGTCCTTTTTTACCTCTGGATCCCTTCACTTAAATACTTAGGGGAACTCCTGCTGAAGGTGGGGGTGCAGGACAGCCCTGTGAAAGGTGGGTGCACGGGGCTTGAGCAGGGCCTGGAGCAGCTCTGACAACAACAGGAGGCTGAGACGGGCAGTCAGTCTGACGCCCGCACTGGGGCCTGTGGTCGGCATGCGGAGGGGGTCAGCCGGGGACACGTGTCAGGGAAGGTTCTCGGTGTTTACACAGAAGACGTGAACTTGGGCCCAGATGCACAGCTGCCTGCAGACGCTGCTACAGAAACCCTTGATTCTTTCCTGAGAAAACTGGTGGGCGGTCATTCAGGCAACAGGGCAAACAGCTTGCTCTAGAGGCTCTTGTGGGGAAGTGGGGACTTAGCAACAGGGGCTCAGCCTGCATAACCCCAGAAGCCCTCCCAGGACAGCTCCAGAACCGCTTCTGGAATGGCAAGGAGAAGTGGGTCTTCCACCTACTAGACGTGGAGGAGAGGGCTGCAGGGCCACCCTCACCTTCAGGTATCGGCTGGGAGGCTCACAGGACCCGGCACATACTTGTGACTTGTGTCCTCACAGCTGAGATGGGTCACAGCACACAGTAGGGATGCACGGGAGGGAGGGCCCCTTCTCCGGTCACCTCATGACACTTTGTGCCCCCTCCTTCCCTCGAGGGTCTCTAGGGTGTCTCTTCCCCCAGCGACGAAGGGCAGAACCACGACAGTTACCCCACCCCCGTCCCCCCAGGGAAGCTCATTAGAGACTTGGCACCTGGCTGGAGGCTGGTCGTGTGGTATTGTCTGCCCTCACCCTCCAAAATGCCGGTGCCCAGAAGGGGAGCCGGGGTTCAGCATGAACCACATGGTTTGTGCACACAGCACAGGCGCAGGGGGCTGCCCCTAACGGAAGGCGGGAGGGTTTAGATCTGGCCAGGGAACTGCTCACCAGCTGCATTAGCTTCCCGGGGCAGCTGTGACAAACGACCACAAACGGAGGCTCAGAGCAACAGAAACCTGTCCTCTCTCAGTCCCAGAGACCAGACGTCTGAGGTCAAGGTGTCTCAGGCCCACGCTCCCTCCGGAGGCTCCAGGGGAGGGTCCTTCCCGCTTCTTCCAGCTTCTGGGGGCTCCGGGCATCCCTGGGCTTGTGGCCTCATCCCTCCCGTCTCTGCCTCCGTCTTCACATGGTGTCTCCTGTGTGTCTGTGTCTCTCCTCTAGTCTCTAAGAAGGACACTGTCACTGATTCAGGGCTACCCGGATCCAGGATGACCTCATCTTCAGATCCGTAACTAATTATACCTGCAGAGACCCTACTTCCAAATAAGATTCCATTCTCAGATTCTGGGGGGCATGACATGGACATAACTTTTGGGGGGACCTCCCCATTCAACCCCCCATAGCACCCAGTTCCCAGACGCCAGCCGACCTTCCTCAGGACAGCATCAGCCTGGTGATGTTCTGTCTTTCTGCATGGAGTTGTCTCTTGTTTCTTGTGGTAACAGTGAGGTTGGGTGGGGGGCACTTCTGGCTGACCTCCCGGTCATTCCAGGGACCACGCTGACGTGTCCTTCCCGGAAGGGTGCGAGCACGGCCAGGGCTCCCTGTGAATACTCCACACTGACCGCTCGGTGGTCAGACACCTGCATGGGCTGGACCGGTCCCCGGCACCTTCTACCACATCCACAGCCTGGTGGACTCTGTGCGGGCCTATGACCAGGAGGTGTGGACCGGCAGGATCGGTGGGAGCCCTCCTGCCTGCCACGTGGCCTCCAGCCCACCACAGACCCTCCAGTCCTGCCATGGACATCCCCATCGCATTAACCCCCAAGACGGCTTCTGGGAGGGGTGAGAATTTGACCATGAAGAAGACAGGGCAGACCCTAACTGCAGCAGGTGAAGGCAAGGACTGGGGGTGCTTGGCTATTTGTCCCCCAAAGACCCAGGATGTGGGCTCTGACTTGATGGGTCCACCTCCACCTGGGCTCACCTGGGGGGTCGCTGCAGGATGAGCGTGTCCTTGGGTGATTTTCCAACTCTCCCCACACCCAGCTTCACCTTCTGGGACCCCCTGGCCCCATTAATAGTCTTTAACTAGTGTCTCTCACCCATCAGGCCTGCGTGGGAGATTTTAATATTGTGTGGGAGTCCAGTGACCAGCACCCATGTGTCCTGTGTGTCTTGGGAGGGGAGGGAGCCTCGCTCTCACATTCCTGCCCCAGTGCACCTGGGGTCGGGGGCAGCAGACCCAGGCTTTGCTCTGGCAGAAGCTCCCTTTCTGTGAACAAGTCTTCCCCGACTCCTGTTATCCTCACTGGAGAGTCAGGAGGCCACAGCATCGGGGCACCTCCAGCACCAGGACCCCACCCTAGGGAATCTCTCAAGAGCAGGGATCAAGCCTGGAGGTGGAGGGGAGGAGGGAGCCGGCCACTTCAGGATCCCCGGGGCTAGGAAGCCTCCTACACAGGAGGGCCTTGGACTCAGCTTAACTACCACCCAGTGTCTCCTACCCCTCCCCTGGTAGGGGGGCCCTTCAGATTCTAGGGCCCCAAGATCCTCCCCACCAACTTCTGACCCCAACTGCAAAGTCGGGGACCCAGAGACCCCCTCCCCGGCTTCTTTTTTCTTGCTCCCAGAATTCCCTGAAGCTGTTATAGCCAGGGTTTATTATGGTGAAGGATGCAAGTTAAAATCAGCGAGGACAGGGGGACGAGCAGGGTCCAGCCTCCTCGGCTGTGGCAGCCCAGGGAAGCCCACCTGAGTCCTGAAGTGCAGGGTGTATTGGGGTCTGTCACGTCAATGTGGGGACCGCCATGTGCCTGACCTTGGCCTCCAGCCCCCAGGGGGAAATCGGGAAGCCCCACCGTGCATCACGCCGTCAGCACAGACCAGCCTGGAGCGAGGCCCACGGAGCACGGACACTCCCGTCAGACTCAAGGTGACCTCTGGAGCCAGGACAGAGGCCCGGCCTCTCTGTGGGCAGGTGAACCCACACCGCACAGGCCCCGGTGCAGTGCCCGTTCCGTGTGGTCAGCATGAGTGCACGCGGCTCAGCCAGTGTCTGTGTGTCTCAGCCTGTAACCACAGACCACACTGTCCGGCTCTGCTCACAAGAGCGAGGCCAATGGAGGGACAACAGGGGTGGGAACAAAGCCGGGTCATGGTCCGGCTGGGTGAGAAAGGGTCCAAGGAACGAGAACCCGGCTGCCCTTGCCTGGTGAGCCGAGAGCTGACGTCCACCCTGTGGGCAGCCCCTCTCCCCCCGTCCCGAGATAAGGCTGCCTTTCCTGCACCCTGGGGCAGCGTCATGCCTGTGTATACAGCAGGACGCACAGCAGTGCACGCAGCAGGCCTGATGCCTGCCCTTGCCATGTACTTGGGGGCTTGCTGAGGGTGGAACATCCCGACAGGACACGGGCCAACCCCAGGGAGGATGTACGGGTGAAGCGTTTGGGAGCTTCTGGAGGGGATTCTTACCTGTCTGCACAGGTGGACTGAGGACACAGACCGAGGGTGGGAAGGCGGGGAGCCCAGTCCTGGGTCATCCCTGAGGCTGGAGGAGGGGTGTGGAGCTGGGGGTGACGGCGGTGGGGACGAGGGGCTGATCACAGGACAGTGCGGAGACAGAGCATCCGAGGCAGCGGGGAAGGTGAAGACTGTGCCCGGCGGGAGGACGGAGAGACCAGCAGGCGGCGCTGCAGGCGCGGGTAGCAGGGCTGCTCCCTGCAGGGCAGCGCCAGAGCCCCGCACCGCTGGAAACCACGCAGTGTCCAGACAGAACCCCAGAGGATGGGGGCCCGGATGGGTGGGAAGAGTTTGGAAAAGTCACCTTATCTCCACATGTCCTGGGGGAGGGGTCCCTGCTCCCGCCTCGTTCCTTAGAGTCTCCCCACCTGGGGAAGTCAACACACTCAACAGCCGGTCGTGCACGGCTTGGAATTTGTCCGGAGGATGAAGGGGAAGTGGGGGAAAACAAGCTCTACGTGTTTGGACAGCACATACCACTCTAATTTCCAATCAGGAAGAGGAATTTCCCAAAGGCTCAGCTGCCCCTGTAACCAGAATGGGGCTTAAAGCGATCCTGCCACTTTGTGGCCGGTTCCAGAAACAAGTTGAAGACAGTTTCTCAGGGGCACTGCAATCCACAACGCCTGCAGGGTTGTAAATGACAACTATGGTGGGAAAATGTCTTGGGGTAAGTAATTGAAAAGGACTTGAAAACAAGGCAGAATTGCAGGAACCGGATTGCAAGACGAGACTGGACTCGCCGTTAAAGCACATGAAAGCTGCTCAACATTGCCTACGATTCAGGTGGCCAAAAAGGGCATACTGTGTAAATCCATACGCCCTTGTGCCAACCAAACATGCGGGAAAAACAAATCAACACTGCAAAGATGTGTCACTTTGCCCCAGTCAGAATGGCCGTCCTCACAAAGTGTAAAAACCAGAAATGGAGGAGAGGATGTGGAGAAAAGGGAACGCTGCTGCGCTGATGGTGGGAATGTCAACTGCTAACAGCCACGCTGGAGAAGGGTATGATGTTTCCTAAAAATTCTAAAACACAGAGCTATAGGGACTTCCCTGGTGCACAGTGGTTAAGAATCCAACTGCCAATGCAGAGGACACAGGTTCGAGCCCTGGTGCGGAAAGGTAACACATGCCGCGGAGCAACTAAGCCCGTGCACCACGACTACTGAGCCTGTGCTGTAGAGCCCATGAGCCACAACTACTGAGCCCATGTGCCACAAGTACTGAAGCCCAACGCCTAGAGCCTGTGCTCCGCAAGAAGAGAAGCCAGTGCAATGAGAAGCCCACGCACTTCAACGAAGAGTATCCCCAACTTGGTGCAACTAGAGAAAGCCCACGTGCAATAACAGAGACCCAACCCAGGCAAAAACAATTAATTAATTTAAAAAATAGAGCTACAGAGCATACGGCACTTCCACGCCTGGGTGTATATCTCGGGATAACCATAAATCCATAGGACACAGGCACTTCAACTGTTAGTGCAGCCCCTTTGCAGGAGCCTCGACTTGGAAACAATGTAAATGTCCTTGGAAGGAAAAAATGGATAAAGAAGGTGTGGTACTTCTGTACAATGGAATATTACTCAGCCATGAAATCAATGAAATAAGGCCAGTTGCAGCAACTCAGGTGGACTTAGGTACGATCATTCTAAGTGACATAAGTCAGACACAAAAAGACACTTAGCATAAGATATCACTTATAAGTGGAATCTAAAACTGGCTACACATGAACTAAATTACAAAACAAACAGAGTCACACATTTAGAAAACAAACTTATGGCTGCGAAAGGGGAAAGGTGGGGTGGGGTGAGGCATAAACCAGAGGGTTGAAATTAGCACAGATACCGTTCCAAAGACCAAATAGGTAATCGACAAGACCTCCTCTATAGCTCAAGGAACTGGACTGGGCACACTCTAGTCACCAGAAAAGAATATGTACGACTGGTAAGAATGTGGAAAAGAATTTATGGATGTCTCTCTGTAAGTGAATCAAGTGGATGTGCAGCAGCAAGAAAGACAGCATGGAAAATCAGCTACACCTCATTATAAAAATAAATTACAAAAAAAAAAACCACAGGGAGAAACTGTTACAAAATTCGTTCAGGGGCTGTGATGAAACCTGCATTGACCCCATCTAGATCCACAGCTAAACGGGACAAGAGCAGAGGGCTCAGTCTCTGTCTCTAGGTTTACAGTCTAATGCTAGCTCAAGTCATTGTACCTCTGTTCACACACTGCTGATTATTTTCAACAAATCACAAAGATATCGGCGTTTTATATTGACTATTTGGTGCTTGGGCTGGGGTAGCAGGCAGCACCTGCTGCTATTAATCCAGGCTGAGCTATGCTAACCTGGAGCGCTACCTGGAGATGCCCAAATCTTTAACGTAGTCATAACAGTCCCTGCACTTGTAATAATATTCTCTACAGTTGTATCCATTATGATTGCAGGGTTTGAAAACTGACTTGGGCCACTAATAACTGGGGCACCTGAGGTAACACTTCCCCAAATAAAACATATAAACTTTTGACTACTTCCCCCATCATTCCTACTCCTACTCATATCACCAATAGAAGCTGGTTCTGGCACAGGTGGAACCGTGTATTCAGCTCTAGCCTGCAATCTGGCCCATGCAGGAGCCTCTGTCGACCTAACCATTTCCTCCTTACATTTAGCAGGTGTCTCTTCAATTCTTCGTGCTATTTCTTGTATTACTATAGTCTTTAATCCAAAACCAGCAGTCATATCCCAACACCAAACACCATTATTAGTTTAATCTTCCCCAACTGTAGCCATATTACCATAATTACCAGTGTCAGTCCGAGCAGCCAGAATTGCTATACTGTTAAGAGACAGAAATCTCAACACGACCTTCTTTAACCCTGCAGGAGGAGAGCAAATCCTATACCAACACCTATTCTGATTCTTTGGTCACCCTGAAGTGTGTATTCGTGGCCTACCAGGGTTTGTTAAATTTCACATATCATTACATACTATTTAGGACAAAAACTGCCTTTCAGCTATTTGGGAATGTTATGAGTCATGTCCACTGGCTTTTTAGGATTTCCCTTGTGGGCCCGTCTTATATTTACCGTAAGGATAGCTGGCGACTCAGTAGCATGCTGTGCATCAGCTACCGTAATTACTTCTATCCCTACAGGAGTAAAAGTATCTAGCCGATTAGCAACTCTTCTTTTAATTTTTTTTTTTTTTTTTTTTTTTTTTTGCGGTACACGGGCCTCTCACTGCTGCGGCCTCTTCCGTTGCAGAGCACAGGCTCCGGACGCACAGGCCCAGCGGCCACGGCCCACGAGCCCAGCTGCTCCGTGGCATGTGGGATCCCCCCGGACCGGGGCACGAACCCGTGCCCCCCGCACCGGCAGGCGGACTTTCAACCACTGCGCCACCGGGGAAGCCCTAATTTTTTTTTTTTTTTTTTTGGCTGCGTTGGGTCTTCGTTAATGCGCGCCAGCTTTCTCTGGTTGCGGTGAGCGGGAGCTACTCTCCGTCACTGTGCGCGGGCTTCTTGTGGCAGTGGCTTCTCTTGCTGCAGAGCACAGGCTCTAGGCACGTGGGCTTCAGTAGTTGTGGCTCACGGGCTCTAGAGCGCAGGCTCAGTAGTTGCGGCGCACGGGCTTTTTGCTCTGCAGCACGTGGGATCTTCCCGGACCGGGGATCGAACCCGTGTCCCATGCATTGGCAGGCCTATTCTTAACCACTTCATCACCAGGGAAGTCCCTGATCAGCAACTCTTCACGGAGGTAATATTATATGAGCTCCCACTCTATTATGAGCTTTAGGCTTTATTTTCCTTTTTACAGTAGGTGGTTTGACAGGAATCATCTTAGCCAACTCATCCCCGGACATTGTCCTCCAGGATACATACTATGCAGTAGCACACTTCCATGAGGTAGTGTCCACGGGAGAAGCCTTCACTATTATAGGAGGCTTCCTACACTGATTCCCACTATTCTCAGGTTATACACTTAACTCAGCATGAACGAACAGTCACGTCACAGGTATATTTGCCGTAGTAAATACGACTTCCTGCAGCGCTTTCCTGGCCTCTCAGGGGTGTCCCTGCGTTAGTCTGAGGACCCTGAGGCACACACAGCATGAAGTATTTTGTCTTTAGACTCATTCATCTCAGTAGCAGCGGTAATGCTAATTATCTTCATACTTTGAAAAGCATTTGCATCCAAACGAGAAGTCTCAGCAGTGGAAACTGCTACTCCTAACCTAGAATGGTTGCACGGATGCCCTCCACCATATCCTATGTTTGAAGATCCTACCTATGTAAATGTAAAGTAAGGAAGGGCTCTAGTCCTTTTCAACCAGTTTCAAACCAACACCATAACAATTATGTCTTTCTCAATAAATGAGATAAAAGTTAAAAGTGATGTAACTTTGTCAAAGTTAAATCATAGGCTAAATTACTGTATATCAAAAGGTACATCAATTTCTTCTAGGCTCTCAAAATGTAACATCACCGATTATGGAAGAACTTTTACATGTTCATAATCACACATTAATAGTTATTTTTAAAATAAGTTCTCTAGTCCTCTATATTATTTCACTAATATTGACAACTAACCTCATATACATACAATAGATGCACAGGTAGAGAAAATTTGAACAATTTACCAGCCATTATTGTAATCTTAATTGCCCTATCATCATTGTGAATCCTTTACAAGATACGTGAAATCAATAACTCTTCCCAAACCATACAAACTATGGGTCAGTAATGATACCGACGCTACAAATACACAGATTATGAAGATTTAAATGTTGACTCCTCTGTAATCCCCACATCAGAGCTAAAAGCAGGAGAATAATGACTAATAGAAGTCAACAACCCAGCAGTATAAAGATAGTCATTGAATATTAGTTTCATCTGAAAATGTTGTACACCCCTGAGCTGTTCCTTCTCAGGCCTAAAAAGAGCTGCTATCCCAGGACGCCTAAATTAAAGAACCCTAATACCAACAGGACCAGGCCGATGTTGTAGACAAGAGAGCTCATTTTCGTGAGTTCAAAGACAGGACAGAAGGATATGGCTGAGATATGGGGTGAATCTGGAGCCCATGGGGATGCACTGTCCAAGCTCCAGGATAGGAATGGGGTCTCTGGGGTCCCAGGCCACCTACCAAGCCCTCCCGAGCAGGATCTTGGCAACATCCCCTGTCAGTGATGAGGCAGCCCTAGCGCTTGTCATGCCCCAATGCTGTGTCCTATGTGGGTCCCATGCTCTTGGGACCACACCCACACTCTGCAGGTCCATGCTGCAGGGTCCTTGGTGCCTCAGGAGTAGAGACCGCACAGCAAGCAGCTCCCTCCCCAACCAGCAGGAGGAGGGGAGGAGAGCAGGGGCACCAGGGGAATCTCGCTCAGACAACAACACCCCAGGGGCGCCAGCGGGGCCCGTGACGATGCAGATGGGGCACAGACCAAGAGGTGGAACCAGAGGACCCAAAAGGCAGCTGGTCAGGTCCTGGCTCACCTGCACGCCGGACACCTTTGTCCTTCATACACCCCCTTCCTCTTACACCCTCTCCTTAAATGCAGGTTCTTCACATGCAAACAGGCAGAGCTTCAGACTGAAAGTCAGCTCTTCCAAAGTGACCTGTCAGCAAACACTGCAGGATTCCACTCCAGTGGGTGCCCTGGAGTCGACAACTCAGGGACTGAGGTGGATATCGGTGCCAGGGGCAGTGGGAGGGAACGGGGAGTGAGACTTTCATGGTTGTGGAATTTTGGTTTTGCAAGATGAAAAGTTCTAGGGATGGTGGTGATGGCTCCACGAGAAAGTGAATAGATCTGATGCCTCAGAAACGTGCACTTAAAATGGTGATGATGGTAAAGGTATGTGACGTGTGTTTTATTTCACTTAAAATAAATTCCTAAAATAATGTCTTGTTAATTGAGATTCCATTTCGACTCCCCTTCACAAATGTTGGAGGCCCAAACACAGTCCCCCACCTGAGGGACCACCATGGTACCCTCACATGGCACATGGGGTCCATTCTTAGGGGGGGGCTAGTCTGTGCTCACCTGACCTCTGTCCAGGGGGACCCAGGCAGTGGTGACCCCCATAGATTAGATATATGATATGCTATGATATTAATATTATACCATCAAGTATTGTCTCTCACCAGAACACAGAGCAGCAACCCACTCAAACATGCCTGACCTCATATGAATGTGACAAGATTAAGAGAAGAAAAGGAAGCACAGGTTAATCAGGGCAACACCCTTAATTTAGATGTTGGAAATCTCAAAGGGGACAAGACACACTGCAGGCAAAGGGCACATATGTGGTCTCCCCGTACATGTGACCCTGACCCATGCAGATGTGGTGAGACCCACACAATCCTCACACCCTTTACCTGGGGTCGCACATCCACATTCACCACGGTGACCCCACCTCCCCAGACCCTGCACCTAAAGTCACACGTTCTCTCTGAACAGGTGACCCCTCCTCCCCAGACTCCCCCACCTGGGTTCACACATGCATAGTCTCCAGGGTGACCTCACCTTCCCAGACACCCCCAACTGGGGTCAAACGTGCACATTCCCAGGGTGATCCCACCTCCCCAGACCCTGCACCTGGGGTCACATGTCCCCTTGGTCAGGATACCCTGGCTCTGCTGGTGGCTCCCCTAATATGGAAACAATCTGGGTTCCTGGGACCTTCTGGGATTGGAAAAAGTGACAGGTGGGTCTCCTCTCCCCACGCTTGTCCCAGAGAAGTCCTCCTCTTTTCACTTTGGTTCTTTTGATTTTACCTGTGTTTAAAGCTTTCATGCTAGAGATGAACACACTACTTGGTTCTGGCAGGCTCAGTCCTTTCTTGTCTCACTTACATGTTGAGAAAACTCACATGACGGCAGGGCTAAAAGCCGAGGGGCAGCTCTGGATGCTGCTGAGTAGGGATGGGAGACTGGAAGGAGAGCTCAGCAGCAGCCTCACCTGTTGCCCATCAGCCTTTTGCCCAATCTGCTTGCCCTGCAATCAGTTCACCAGGTAAACTTGCCTCCCTAAGCACCATGCACGTGCTGGTGATTTGGAATAATTTCCAGGTAGCCCTCCTGAGGATTCTCCATGAGCCCCAGGGAAGGTGAACCTTGCAGGGATAAATACTAATAGCACTGACCCTTGGGAGGGCCAGGTAACCACACTCAGAGGAGTGGCTGTTACCTAGACAAGCCCACCTCAGCTCCAGACCCCAGACATCTAAGCACTGACCTTCAGATGCAGGCACGGAGCTTCCCAGTACTGAGGCCAGGCCGGGTTTCTACCCAGGTTCCCATAGTCCTAGCATACACAGAACATGGTTAGGTCTCAATCTTCTAATTATAGACAGCACATGGTCAGCTCTAAGAATAATCAGTAGACAGGACATGCAGAGGTCTAAATCTTCCATGTAGACAGAACTTGACCATGTTTAAACTAGCTTAGGGTACCTCATAGGAGGTACAGGTCACATACATGGGTCTCTCATCTTTGGACACCCACATCAGGAAACTGATCAAGATCTTTGTCATTAAACATTTCAATAGGCAAAAAAAAATGTTACCAATATCTCTGGTCAGGATCCACGGGTGAGCCATGAACTTCTTGTAGTGCAGCCCAGTCTCCTGCAAGGACAGACAAGAAGTGGACTGATTCCAGCCTCCCAGGCTTCCAGAAGGAGGTGGCTGCACTGGAAGCCCAGGCAGGACAGTCCTGCATGGTCCGGGCCAGGAGATCCGGTCTGTCCATTCTGCTGGCCAATTCTGGGCGGGGCGTTCAGGGCCACTGAGAACCCTGCACTCAGGTCCTGCTTCCCTGCAGTGTGTGTGTGTGTGTGTGTGTGTGTGTGTGTTTGTAGAAGGGGTGGTGGCTGACGGCTCCTATGGCTCCCAGTCAGGTGACCTCATGCCCTGGGGCTGACACCCAGCACGGGCACCAAGCTGTCTTCAAGGGGAGACATGGGGAGAGGTTGGGACACAGAAGCCGTTGGAGAGGAGAACCCACTGTGGAACTCCTTGCACATTGGCTCATCCCCACCCAGGGAACCTCCTGCCCATTGTGGGCCCCATGTCACCCCCCAGCCCCCCACCCCCAAGGGCAGGGTGCCTGCTCTTTCAAAAGCACAGGGTCTCACATGAAGAAGACCCAGTGGGGGCTGTCACCGGCCCCCCACTCCTGATGCTGAGTTTGGAAGAATGCACCCCCTTGACTGGGCAATGGGACCCTGTGAGGAATGGCGGCCCCATCCAAGTTGGGGCCTGGTTGAGAGATGGGAACACAGGAGCCAAGTTCAGGGCCTGGAGGCCAGGTCAACAGGAGGGACACCCCAGGCCCTGGTCGGGCTCTTCCACTGTGACACTGTAGCTTATAGGGACCTGGGACAGGTGACTGAATGTAATCGAGCCCTCAGCTGGACCCTGAATGGGGCTGAAATAAGGTGTGAAGGATGTTACTAAGACAGTGACAGTCATTAGAAGACAGATTCTGTGTCAGGACACCCTGTTCCATCCATTTAAATCCCTGAGATCTGTGATACATTAAACAAGATGGACTTAATTGATATTTATAGGACATTCCATCCAGAAACAACAGAATACACTTTCTTCTCAAGTGCTCATGGAACATTCTCCAGGATAGATCATATCTTGGGTCACAAATCAAGCCTTGGTAAATTTAAGAAAATTGAAATCATATCAGGCATCTTTTCCAAACACAACGCTATGAGATTAGAAATAAATTACAAGGGAAAAAAGGTAAAAACACAAAGACATGGAGGCTAAAAATATGTTACTAAATAACCAAGAGATCACTGAAGAAATCAAAGAAGAAATTTAAAAATACATAGAAACAAATGACAATGAAAACATGACGACCCAAAACCTATGGGACGCAGCAAAAGCAGTTCTAAGAGGAAAGTTTATAGCAATTCAAGCTCACCTCAAGAAACAAGAAAGATCTCAAATAAACAATCTTACCCTACACATAAAACAACTAGAGAAAGAAGAACAAAGAAAACCCAAAGTCAGTAGAAGGAAAGTAATCATAAATATCAGAGCAGAAATAAATGAAATAGAAATGAAGAAAACAATAACAAAGATCAATAAAACTAAAAGCTGGTTCTTTGAGAAGATAAACAAAATTGATAAACTCTTAGCCAGACTCATTAAGAAAAAAAGGGAGAGGATGCAAATCAATAAAATTAGAAATGAAAAAGAAGAAATCACAAGTGACACTGCAAAAATACAAAGGATTATAAGAGACTACTACAAACAACTATATGCCAATAAAATAGACAACCATGAAGAAATGGACAAATTCTCGGAAAGGTACAATTTTCCAAGACTGAACCAGGAAGAATTAGAAAATATAAACAGACCTATCACAAGTAATGAAATTGAAACCGTAATTAAAAATCTTCCAACAAACAAAAGTCCAGGACCAGATGGCTTCACAGGCGAAGTCTATCAAACATTTAGAGAAGAGTTAATACCAATCCTTCCCAAACTCTTCCAAAAAATTTCAGAGGGAGAAACACTCCCAAATTCATTCTATGAAGCCACCATCACCCTGATACCAAAATCAGAAAAAGATATCACCAAAACAAAGAATATTATAGACCAATATCACTGAGGAACATAGATGCAAAAATCCTGAACAAAATACTAGCAAACAGAATCCAACAGCACACTAAAAGGATCATACACCATGATCAATTGGGATTTATTCCAGGGATGCATGGATTCTTCAATATACACAAATCAATCAATGTTATACACCACATTAACAAATTAAGGAGTAAAAACCATATGATCATCTCAATGCATAAAAAGCTTTTGATAAAATTCAACACCGATTTTTGATAAAACCTCTCCAGATAATGGGCATAGAAGGAACTTACCTCAATGTAATAAAGGCCATATATGACAAACCCACAGCAAGCATCACACTCAACAGTGAAAAACTGAAAGCATTTCCACTAAGATCAGGAACAACACAAGGACGTCCACTCTCGCCACTCTTATTCAACATAGTTTTGGAAGTCCTAGCCACAGCAATCAGAGAAGAAAAAAATAAAAGGAATACAATTTGGAAAAGAAGAAGTAAAACTCTCACTGTTTGCAGATGACATGATGCTATACATAGAAAATCCTAACGCTGCCACCAGAAAACTACTAGAACTAATCAATGAATTTGGTAAGGTTTCAGGATACAAAATTAACGCACAGAAATCTCTGGCATTCCTACACACCAACAACGAAAGATCAGAAAGAGAAATTAAGGAAACACTCCTATTTACCATTGCAACAAAAAGAATAAAATACCTAGGAATAAACCTGCCTAAGAAGGCGAAAGACTTGTACTCAGAAAACTATAAAACACTAATGAAAGAAATCAAAGAAGACATAAACAGATGGAGAAATATAGCATGTTCTTGGATTGGAAGAATCAATATTGTGAAAATGACTGTACTACACAAAGCAATCTACAGATTCAGTTCAATCACTATCAAACTACCAATGGCATTCTTCACCATTGAATTAGAACAAAAAATTTTACAGTTTGTATGGAAACACAAAAGACCCCAAACAGCCAAAGCAATCTTGAGAAAGAAAAATGGAGTTGGAGCAATCAGGCTCCCTGACTTCAAACTATACCACAAAGCTACCGTAATCAAGACAGTATGGTACTGGCACAAAACAAGAACTATAGATCAATGGAACAGGATAGAAAGCCCAGAGATAAACCTACATACCTGTGGCTAACTTATCTATGACAAAGGAGGCAAGAATACACAATGGAGAAAAGACCGCCTCTTCAATAAGTGGTGCTGGGAAAACTGGACAGCTACATGTAAAAGAATGAAATTAGAAAACTCCCTAACACCATACACAAAAATAAACTCCAAATGGATTAAAGACTTAAATGTAAGACCAGACACTATAAAACTCTTACAGGAAAACATAGGAAAAACAGTCTTTGACATAAACCACAGCAAGATCTTTTTTGACCCACCTCCTAGAGTAACAGAAACAAAAACAAAAATAAACAAATGGGACTTAATTAAACTTAAAAGCTTTTGAATAGCAAAGGAAACCATAAACAAGACAAAAAGACAACCCTCAGAATGGGAGAAAATATTTGCAAATGAAACAACAGACAAAGGATTAATCTCCAAAATATACAAACAGCTCATGGAGCTCAATATCAAAAAAACAAACAACCCAATCCAAAAACAGGCAGAAGACCTAAACAAACATTTCTCCAAGGAAGACATACAGATGGCCAAGAGGCACATGAAAAGATACTCAACATCACTAATTACTAGAGAAATACAAATCAAAACTACAATGAACACCAATTAGAATGCCCATGATTTAAAAATCTAGAAACAGTAAATGCTGGAGACGGTGCAGAGAAAAGGGAACCCTCCTGCACTGTGGGTGAGAATGTAAATTGATATAGCCACTATGGAGAACACTATGGAGGTTCCTTAAAAAACTACAAATAGAACTACCATACAACCCAGCAATCCCACTACTGGGCATATACCCTGAGAAAACCATAATTCAAAAAGAGTCATGTATCACAATGTTCACTACAGCTCTACTTACAATAGCCAGGACATGAAAACAACCTAAGTGTCCATCGACAGACAAATGGGTAAAGAAGATGTGGCACATATATACAATGGAATATTACTCAGCCATAAAAAGAAACAAAAATGACTTATTTGTAGTGAGGTGGATGGACCTAGAATCCGTCCTACAGAGTGAAGTAAGTCAGAAAGAGAAAAACAAATACCGTATGCTAATGCATATATACGGAATCTAAAAAAAAAGGGCTTCCCTGGTGGCACAGTGGTTGAGAGTCCACCTGCCGGTGCAGGGGACACGGGTTTGTGCCCCGGTCTGGGAAGATCCCACGTGCCGCAGAGCGGCTGGGCCCATGAGCCATGGCCACTGAGCCTGCGCGTCTGGAGCCTGTGCTCCACAGTGGGAGAGGCCACAGCAGTGAGAGGCCCGCGTACCACAAAAAAAAAAAAAAAGGAAAAGGAAAAAAAATGGTTCTGAAGAACGTAGGGGCAGGACAGGAATAAAGACACAGACATAGAGAATGGACTTGAGGACACGGGGTGGGAGGGAGAAGCTGGGGTGAAGTGAGAGTAGCATCGACCTATATACACTACCGAATGTAAAATAGATAGCTAGTGGGAAGCAGCCGCATAGCACAGGGAGATCGGCTCGGCGATTTTGGATGACCTAGAGGGGTGGGAAGCGGAAGGTGGGATAGGGAGGGTGGCGGGGAGGCTCCAGAGGGAGGGTATATGGGGGCATGTGTATGCATATGGCTGATTCGCTTTGGTGTATGACAGAAACTAACACAGTACAGTGAAGCAATTATAGTCCAATAACGATGTATTAAAGAAAAATTAACCAAGGATGTGAAAGCACACTGAAAAATGTAAAACACTGATGAAAGGAACTGAACAGACACAAATGAATGGAAAGCTGTCATTTATTGGATGCAAAGAATACTGTTTAAATGTCCGTTCTACCCAAAACAATGTTCAAATTCGAAGCAAGCCTGCTCAAAACTCCAATGGCACTTTTCACAGAAACGGAACAAACATTCCTAACATTTGTGTGGAAACACAAATGACCCTGAATAGCCAAAGGGATTCTGAGAAAGCAGAACAGGCTGGAGGTGTCTCCCTCCCTGATTTCACTCTACATTATGAAGCTACAGTCCCCAAAAAGTGTGGAATTGGCACAAAAACAGGCACACAGACCAGAGGAACAGAGCAGAGAACCCAGGAATCAACCTACAGGTATGTGGTCAGTTAATTCACAAGAAAGGAGCCAAGAACATACACCAGGGAAAGGACAGTCCCCTCAATAAACGGTGTTGGGAAAACCGGATGCCACGCGCCAAAGAACAACGCTGCGCTCTGTCTACACCACACACAAGAGGGGCCAAAAACCCAGTTTTCCACATCAAGCCCTTCCTCTCCTGGGTCCTCCGAAGACAAACACCCTCAGCGGTCAGCCACACACAGGAACCTTCTGCCCACTTTTCCCCACCTTCTCCCTCAGCGGCATCACCTCCCGGCAGGTCCTGAGGAGACCAGGCTCCTGTCAGCATGAACTGGACCCCACAGTGTCCCAAAGCTGAAGGCCCAGCGGGTCCTGAGGAGACGGGGATCCAGTCAGCTGTGCGCTGCGCCAAGTCTGCAGGCAGAATGCGCCTTCCCGCGGAGGGTCAGGGAGGCGGGCTCGCGTTCCCTGCCAGCCAATGGGAACGTGCAGACCAAGCCACCTCCCAGTTCAGTGGAGGCTCCGCCCCTGAGGGCACTTCCGCTGCATCCACTAAACTGTGGAAATTCAAACTGAAATACAGTCAAGTATCCCATGACTTCTCCAAAATAGTTAAGGAACAATTAACTGGAAACTGTATGAAATGAAATGCCTGTAGACACAAACTTTAAAACTTACACCAAATTCATGCAAATTTATTATCAGACATTTAAAATGCAAAGCTATCAAAATTACGTAGAAACACAGAAGAAAATCTACATGACATTGGGTTTGGTCTGTAGACGCACAAACAGCCAATCCACAAAAGAAAAAAATGTCGTGGACTTTATAAAAACTAAAGATTTCTACTCTGAAACACCTTATTCAGAAAGTCAAAAGACAAGCCACAAACTGGGAGAAAAATATTTGTAAACCACATATCCGAGAAAGAATTTGGACTAAAAACAGGCAAAGAGTTCTAAAACAAATCCCATTAAAAAAAATGGGTTAGGATTTGAACAAGACACCTGGCCAAAAAAGATATACAGATAGTAAAAATCATACAAAAATATCATATACTATTAGGGAATTACAAGTTAAAATCGTGAGCTATCACAGCACACCTGTTAGGACTGCTAAGCTCCAAAAATATGACAATACCAATTGCTGGAGGGTGAAGAACAACAGGAACTCTCCCTCATAGCTGGGGGGATGCATGTGCTGCCACTTTGTAAGACACTTTGGCAGGTTTTTTTTCCAAAGCTAAACAAGTCTCACCTTGGGATCCAACAATCATGCTTCCGGTATTTAGGCAACTGCTTTGAAAATCTCTGTCCAAATGCAAACAAGGATGCAATTATGCACAGCAGCCCTTCCATAATGGCTAAAAACTTGAAGAAATCAGGATATCCTTCAATAGATGAATGCATAAGCAAAGTGGAGTACATCCATGTCAAGGTGAGTAGAATATGCCACCCCAAACTGTGCTTCTCTATCATAAGGATTATTTCAGTCTGATTGAAAAAAAGAAAGAAAAAAAACTGAGTAGAGATTGTCCTTTTGTGAAGGACATTTACAATAGAGCAGTCTCCATTTATAAGGGTATTTCCCTCTTTGCACCATAAATAGAAGGATAATGAAATCTCAAGTAACTCTTATCAACGGAGAAGTCCTGACTTAAATGTGTAAACAACCATACCCTTGTTTACTGTGCTTTCCATGATAACCTGCCATAACTGGCTTCTCCCCTTCCCCAGCATCTTTCTTCTGTTTTTAGCTGAAGATGATGGTATTTAAGGGGATGGTTTTGGTCATTTCAGGGAGTGACTCGGTTTTCCGTGGTATGCCCCCTGTATTCAGAAGGTATACATGTTAGTAAACTTCTGCTTTTCTCCTGGTAATCTGTCTTTTATTGCAGGGGTGGGGGGGTGGTGTTCAACCAAGAACCTAGAAAAACAGAGTGAAAATTGTTTTTCCTCCCATACACGTGCAGTGGAATACTCATCAATAAAAAGGAATGAGCCATCGACCCATGGAAAGACGTGGATAAATCTTCAGTATATATTGTTAAGTGAAAGAATCCAGTCTGAGGAGGCAGCACACAGTATGATCCCATTGATGACATTTTGGGAAAGGCAAAGCTACAAAGATGATAAGCAGATCATGGATTGGGGGGTTTGAAGTGATACTTTATGATGGATACCTGTCACTATGCATTTGTCTAAGCCCATAGATTTGTATAGCCCAAGGGGTCAATCAAAATTTATTCAAATTTAGTTATTTAGGGTGTAGGAATATTGCAGGATGGAATACTCAATGTGACCAAATCTAACTGTATTAGAAATGCACGGAAAAATCTCACTGTAGAGGATGGGGTAAAAGGTGCTGACCTAAGTTAACTTTGGAAATGAACAGGATCTGTAAACTAAAGGTAAAATGGACCATATATAAACAGTGGGCTTTATTTTACGATGTTTTTTCCAGGGTGTAGTAGCTAACAATTCTGAAACCTCTGCACATGTAACGTGGAGAGGAGCAATGCACAGATAAATGGCAGATGGTGGGAGCCAGGGAGCCAGCCACAGCCTTGCTGTGGGAGTGGGAAGTTACGGATAAGCAAGGGGAGAGCCTCTGCCCTCGTAATCCTGGATCTGGGCTTCCTGGGAGGATGCTGACTGGCCAGGGGAAACACACACATCTTCACGCTGGAAAGACCCTGCGGACATAGGAGCCTCACACCCCATCTTTCCACCATAACTGCTGGAAACACTCATCCCTCCATAATCAGTCAATTGCAGCTTTTTAGACATTCTCACCCCCAGGCGGATAAAGGAGCATGCTTACCCCTAAGCTGCCCAGAATCCAGGCCCTGGGGGTGGAGCCAGGTTGGGGGTTCCTGGGCCTCTGACCAGCAAGTGAGAGGAGGGAGGAAGACTGGTCCTGAGGACAGAGGTTCCCTCAAGTCTGTGAGCCCAGAAGCCCCGATGGGGTTCATTCCCAGTGTGGACATGGGAGGGGCCTGCTGTGGGTCTCTGTTCCCCCTGGGCCCTTTGATGAAACCATGGCAGCACTGGGCCCAGACGTCTCCTGGCGGTGTCTCAAACTCTGACACAGCGATTTTACAAAGGAACAAGAGAATGGAGCTGAGCCCCTGACGGCCACTCCTTTCTGGCTCTGAGTTGCTTCCACCAGGACCGCAGTCACCTGCACGTAGTCTGCTGTGACCTACCTGCCCCCATTGGCCTTTCCTCTCCCTCCCTGTGATGATTCCCGTGACATTTCCAGCCCGGACCCCTCTCCCAGGCCAGACGCCTCTGTCCAGCCGCTGCACCCCCATCTCACCTTGGGGGCTAACAGGCCCCTCAGAGGACTAGGCCCGCAGCTCCACACACCCAGGAGCAGCCCCACCTTCCCAGGCTGCCGATCCCAGACACCGGGTGTAACTGAGCAGGACCCTGTGGGGCCTTCCCAGGACAGACCCCTCTCCCACATCCTCTGCTGTACGTCCTCTCTGAAGTACCTGGATGACAGTGTCTGATGCATGCTTCCTCCACAACCAAGTGGAAGAAATTAACTACTTGATGATCATGAACAGGTAGCCCCGGAGCTTCTGGCGCCTAAGAATTTATAATGTTAACCGCCTGTTACCTCACCATCAGCCAGAGTTGTGCACCAGCTGATCACATACCCTGCGACCCCCCTCCTTCACCCGGCCTTTAAAATTGCTTTGCTGAAAACTTTCAGGGAATTCGGGGTTTTAGAGCACAAGCCGCCTGTCCTCCTCGTATTGGCACTTTTACAATTAAAGCTGCCCTTTCCTCCACCACACCCGGGGTCAGTAGACTGGCTTTACTGCCCTCGGGAGAGCCGGCCCAAGTTTGGTTCGCTAACACTGGGGTCTCCCAGTCTCCCACTCTCCTTGTGCCCCAGTGACTGTCAGATCCTCCTCCAGAGTCTGTGGCCAGTTCCCACACTAATTCCCCTCTACGCCCACAGCCCTGGCCCAAGCCCGATCTGGTGTCCGGTTCCTCCATCAGGCCTGGCAAAGCTCCCTGCCCCACGGTGCGTCTCACATCCAACACCAACGTGGTCTTTCTGAAGTAAAAACGAGACGGACTCTCTCCCACCTGTAATCCCCCAAATGTTTCCCCACTTTCGCTAGGGCATCTGCCGGGAGAGACATCTGCCAAGGCCCTGAGAGTCCCCGGCATCCCCACTAGGCTGCTGGCTCCTGGGTTCCCTGACAATGTCCACCTCAGCAGGCCGGGCGACATGGCAGGAAACCCCAGAACTGCTCACCTCAGGACGGGGCAGGCACTGCCACGGCCTCATCAAAGAGAGCAGAGAAGGGTCCCCAGCTGGGACACAAACTCTGCACGAGTGGCCTCTCCTTGAGCCATTGCATCACCTCGTGTGACTTGAGGGAAGGAAGGACTGAAGCACACTTCGTTCCTAAGGAGGATGGTATAGGCTCAGTCACGTCCCTCCAAATTCACATGCTAAATCCGTAACCCCCAGGAACCCAGGATGTGGCTGTATTTGGAGATGGGATTTTTAAAGAGGTGATCAAGGTAAAAATGAGGTCACTAGAGTGGATCCTAATCCAATAGGATTGATGTCCTACAAGAAGAGATTAGGACACAGATAGGCACAGGGAGAGACCATGTGAGGACCTGGGGAGAAGACGGCTGTCTAAGCACCAAGGAGAGAGGCCTCAGGAGAAGCCAGCGTGCACACACCTTGATCTCCGACAGCATCCAGGACTGGGAGATAGGTCTGTTACCCAAGCTGCCCTGTCTGTGCTATTTGTTACGGCGGTCCTGAGCAGACTCACATGCAGGGTTAACTCAGGGCTCAGACTGGACAGAGCCCACTCTCCATCCCCCTGTACGTGAGTTACAGGAGCCCCAGGAACTGAGGAGGGGGTCCCTGAGAGGAGGCACAAGATAGAAGATGCTAGGCATTAACATGGCTGCATTCAGGTTAAACGTGCCTGAAGTCCGATCACACGAGATGGTTTTGTCCTGTATGTACATCGGCACCTTCAGTCTGAACTGCAGATCTTGGGCTTCACCAGCTCCACTGAGAGCATTAGCTTCACCTGCTGTGGACCGTCTCCTATAGGATTTCCAGAACCACAAAGCATCGAAGCTTCACAGGACCCAGAGTCTGTGTGCTAGCTTCCGGGCAACCCTCACAGCAAAGCCGTGCAGCTGCCCACCAGATCCCATTTCCCTTTTTCCTGCTCACAGCTACCATGCACCTCCCAGCTTTCCCACCCCTTGCAACTGGGACCAAGTGTCTCGTGTTACCAAGGGGAAATGGTGGAGGTGGTGAGGACCTTGACAAGCCTGCATCCTAGGACGGAGGACGTCATGCCCACGTGGTCACCCCACCCTGCTGGTTGGAGCCCTCACCTGGAAGCAGGGAGGAGAAACCAGGGGGACAGAGCCTGGGCCCTGACACCCACCTGCCCTGGACTCTTACATGAAGCAGACAGAGACATCTTGAGCTTCAGCCCATTTCGGGGGGGACACTTTGTTCTAGTGACAAATCTTTGCCTTAAAAGCCAAGGTGCTTTACAAGCCCCTCCCCCAGCTGTCACAGAAGGCAAGGCTTCATGTCATCACACAATAAGCTTATGAAGAATTTACAAGGCAAAGAAACTTAGGTTTTGGATATTCAATTCGTGAAGAATCTAAACAGAGTTTGGGCTTGGGGCAGTAAATTAAAGAAGTACCAAAGGTTGTGTATATAGGCTTCTGCACCTTTCACACGAGAGACTTATTTCCTTCTTTCAGGGAGATAGAGAGAGTGTCCCTCTTGCATCAGTCATTTATTAAGTAACTTTAATTCAAGATAATCAGTACGCCATTGTGAAGCAGCCCTCTCTGAGACCCAACAATACACAGAGATGGGGATACATGCATATTTCCTTGCATTATCAGCTGAGCACTTTTACCTCCTATATGTAACTTTTTTGTGTGTGTGTGGTACGCGGGCCTCCCACTGCCGTGGCCCCCCCACCCCGGACCAGGGCACGAACCCGCATCCCCACATCGGCAGACGGACCCTCAACCACTGTGCCACCAGGGAAGCCCCTATATGTAACTTTTTAATACCATTCTCTAGTAAAAGGAAACAGAGCTCTTTGGGAAAATGGCTGACACTAAGACCGACACAGTAAATATATGAGCCAGGAGAATCTTATATCAGAATGTAAGGAAGTACCAAGAAAAAAAAATCCACAGGATGGATTTATGTCAAAGGAAAAGAGGAGCCAATGGAGAGAGCTCTCAGTAGCCAAAGTGGGAATGAACTTAGCAACCAACTCTGTACTGCTGGATTATACCACAAATTCCAAACAAACAAACAAACAAACAAACTAGCCACAGGTGTCCATGCTGGTAAAAATAAGTAACTGCATAGGGTTTTTGTTTCTTTTTATTTGTATGTTTGTTTGTTTGTTTGTTTTGTGAATGGGGTTGAATACAACTCTCCTATGTAGAAGAATGCCAAATAATTGATGTAGACACTCAGCCATCCATGGAGTGTGGAGGTGGAGCTAACTCCTGTCTCCATAGGTGCTGGTTCCCAAAGCGACTTCCTCCCAAAGAACGCACATAGTATGGAAATGGGAGAAAAATTAACTTCATTATGGGGAAATGTGACAAACACTACCTAGCCAGGTGACCAAAGTTAATATTAACAGTGATAAGTTGGCCTTGAGAACCTGTTGCCTTGATATAAAGTGATGAGAAAGCACTTTACCGGGCTTCCCTGGTGGCGCAGTGGTTAAGAATCCGCCTGCCAATGCCTGGGACACGGGTTCGAGCCCAGGTCTGGGAAGATCCCACATGCAGCGGAGCAACTAAGCCCGTGTGCCACAACTACTGAGCCTGTGCTCTAGAGCCTGTGTGCCACAACTACTGAGCCCACGTGACTAGAGCCGGTGCTCCACTACAAGAAAAGCCGCCACAATGAGAAGCCCACGCACAGCAACGAAGACCCAACACAGCCAAAAATAAAAAAAATTAAAAAAAAAAAAAGAAAGCACTTTACCTCTGTGATCTGCTTACTCAAAACCCATAACTCATACCTAATCACGAGAAAAACACCAAGTAAATCCCAATGCGGGACAGTCTACAAAATACTGACCAGTCCCCCTCACCAATGTCAAGGTCATAGAAACAAGCAGAGTCTGAGAAACTGCTAAAGCCCAGAAGAGCCTAAACAGACATGATGACTAAATGTCACATGATACGCTGGATGGCATCCTGGAAGAGAAAAAGTTAGAATGAAGGAAACCCAAGTGAAATATGGATGTCAGTTAAAAATAAGGTATCGATATTTGTTCATTAATTGTGACAATTTGTAAAAAAACTAGAACGAGAGGAAAAAAATAAGTGAAATAGGAGAAACCTATTGCATCGCACTAGAAATCTAGAGCAAATGGGCAACTTCCTAGTAAAAACACATTAACAAAATGGAACGTAACTATGGAAAATACAAACAGAACAATTAGCCATCAAAGGACCTCTTCCCCATGCTGCTTCTCCTCTCATTGCTCTGAGACTTCACTCTCCTGAGACAGGGAAGGAACAGAGGCAGAGCAATCAGCAGCTCCCCTAAGATCTGACCACATTCAGTGTCTTCATCTCCCCCAGCCATGCCCCACCCAGTAGGACACCCAAGGGAGTCTCAGGGATTATTGGTTCTGATGTGTCAGCTCTGAATTTTTGATTCCAAGGGACTGGACACACTTACTAAAGTAAAATAAATCAATATTTTTTAAACGTTTTCTTTATTATTTATTTATTTTTGGCTGTGTTGGGTCTTTGTTGCGGCACACGGGCTTCTCTCTAGCTGTGGCAGCGGGTTTTCTCTTCTCTAGTTGTGACGTGCAGGCTCCAGAGTGCGTAGGCTCTGTAGTTCGTGGCAAGCAGACTCTAGTTGAGGCAGGCGAGCTCAGTAGTTGTGGCACGTAGGCTTAGTTGCCCCGCGGCATGTGGCATCGTAGTTTCCTGACCAGGGATCGAACCCGTGTCTCCCGCATTGTAAGGTGGATTCTTTACCACTGGACCACCAGAGAAGTCCCCAATATTTTTAAATGATAGAAATAAATGAATAATGGTAAGAGACAGGTTTAAGAGTGGATGTGGACCTGGCAGTTCTGGTGGCTCACTCTCTTGCAGTGTGGTCTGGTCTCTCTCCAATCCTTTGTCCTGTAAATGCCTTTGGGTGGCCCCATTCACAGGAACAGTCTCTCTCACTCCATCCAGGGCTTCCTGGAGCAACTCCAGGCTGACACCCACTCAATGTCCATTTTACCAGAAAGGAAGAGGTTCAGTTAAGGTCAGGGGCTGTGGTCACCCATCCAGGGCTCTTGCTGTCCTCCCTTGATGGCAGGAAGCTCTCCCACTAGCTAAAATAGCAACTTTGCTGTTGGTGGTAAACTCAACACTCTTGCTTTGGGCATCACATCCAAGGCTGGCCCTGATTGCCTGTGTACCTCAAAAGGCACACAGACTTCATTTGTGTCCCTGGGAGGTGGGAGCCCAGGAGTCACACCTGCCTCTGTCTATATTAATCACCCATCTCCACAGAACACATCTGCTCCTTTTCCTGTCTCTGCTCGCTCCTTCACAGAGAACAGAAACCAAATGGTAGGTGGAAAGGAAACTGTTACTCAACGGAGCAGTGTCTCAAGGATTATTCTATACCGTGGAAGCCACAGTAGGCTGGCTTTCCGGAGAACACAAGGACTGGGTCCAGGATGCACATGGCTCCTGGAGACCACGCAGCCTCTGTGGGAAAACACCAGCTGGGAAGCCACTTGCTCCCGTACCTTTGATTTCTCATGAGTATGAATGGCAAAGGTTTGCAACAACCCAAAGGCCAGAGGATTGCAGGGCCACGGTCTGCTGTATGCTGAGGGTGGCCAGGGCCACACTCAATGTCTGGGGGGTTATTTCCTCTCGGAAGGCTGGGAGGTTACGAGGGAGGAGGCCCTTTTCTCAATCACGTGGATGTAGGGAACTGAAACACCCCAAGGGGCCGTCTACGCTGCCCAGGGAGCTGTTCAATTGCCCAGCAGCAAGGTCAGCTCAGTGATTGGCCACAGGGGCTTGACAGGGCCCAAGCAGGCCTGAGCTGGAGGGCCACAGATGCCTGCCTGGGTGGTCAGAGGTCAAGGGATATTCTGAGGTTTTATTATCTACTACTGCCCACTCAAATGGGACGAAGGATGCAGCCAGTCCTGAAGGGCACCGCCAGCCCTCAGGAAGGCAGCACATGGGGGCTGGCAGCGCTACAGCCTTGCATGCATGCCAACACGTCCCACTGAGCGCACTGCGTGTCAGAGCTGGGCTGGAACCTGGGTCCAGCCCCACCCTCCCCATGTTGGCGGCGGGGGACCTTCCTGACTTCTGAGGCCCTCTACAACCACAGACTGAAGTTAAGGTGGAGATGAAACAATCAGCAACCAGAGCAGACATTTCTTTCATCTTCTTTACAGTCCAGGATGCAGAGAGGAAGCAGAGGCGGAGCAGAAAACCAACAGTCCAGCTTGACCCCACGTCACTTGCACCAGGTGAGTCCTGTCCATCGTGGAGGCTCAGATAGACGAGAGAGGGGAGAGCGAAGTAGGCCCATTAGATCATGAACACTAGGTGTGTAAAGTATGAGTATTTTCTGGTTTTCTTTTTACTTACAAGAATGTCTATTTTTCAATCATTAAGATGTACTATTAGTAAAATAAAAAGATTAAAATTGTGTACACCTTTTCACACGCCCCTCACTAAATGTGAATTCTGTAGAAGGTACACATCTTCAGACATCTATTCTTACAAGAGTCATGGATTTACTTACTAAAAGCTGGCTGGAATCAACACAGGTGACTTTGCAGTTTTAGGATTGCCTGGGTCCGTGGCCTGCTGGGCTGCAGTTCCTACTTTCCACCTCTGTAAGATGCAGGTGGAGAAGCAACGATGAGACCTGTCTCTCTGTTAGCTGTTCAGCTAGGACTTTGAGGCACTTACTCTGTGCAGGATGTGGTAGCAGAAGCACGGGTCACCGCAGGAACAGAGTACTTGGTCTCGGCCCTTAGATGACCCACAGTGGACATTACATACTCAGCCAACAACCAGAAAAGAGAGTCCACACATCTTACCTCCCTTCTACGAACACGTGCCATTCAGGAACACAGGACACAGAAACTGGGCAGATACAGAGTTCAAATGCAGAATCTCTGGGACTTCCCTGGTGGTTCAGCGGTGAAGACTCAGGGCTTTCAACAGGGGGGCAAGTTCAGTCCTTGGTGGGGGAACTAAAATCCCACACGCTGCATGGCCCGGCCTAAATAAATACATACAGAAAAGCAGAATTTCTGTTCTCAAGGTGCTGGCTGATGGGGGAGACAGAATAATTCCTGTGCCCCTCCCCAGAGTGGAAGTGCCAGAGCCAGCCACAGTCGAGGATCCCTATGGGGGATGCGGGGTGGGAGGGGCAGCCACAGGAGGAGGAGGATTGGTGAGGAAGGGAAGGGACCCAGGGCTCCGGCCAGCGAGGCTGCCTCACAAGGCAGGCCCGGGACACACTGTGTGGACAGGAACACAGGCCCCTGAGGACGGGGGCTGAGCTACTGGTGAGAATAGGGGGGCGGCCCTGATAGAGGCTTGGGAGGCTCCAGGGTTTAGAGCGAGCCCTGGGTCCCTGTGAGGAGTATGCAGGGGAGCGGGGCCCGGCAGAGAGCAGCTAGGAAAGGCTGCACGCATCCAAGCAAACGCCAGAACAAGATCACGCCAGGGGACCATGTGCAGGCGGTAGACGAGATTGGGTGACTGCTGGGCAGGTGGGGTGGGATGGCAGACAGGGGGCACAACACGGGAAGCGTCTAGGAGCAGCAATCTGGGGAGAGAGGAGCGAGGGCAGAAACGATGAGACTGGCTGTATAGGTCAAGCCATAGTGACAAGTGTCCAGACGGTCTGCCTTGAGTGCATGATTTAGATCTTGCGAAATATGAGTAGGAAGGAAGGAGGAAAGAGGAGCCCAAGTTCTGCTACTTGCTTACCACTTTGAGGATAGGAGGAATGTGAAGACTCCACAGTGAGTGAAAGTCTGAGCAGTTATTCTCCCAGTAAAATGGGGAGATCCAGGACTAATCAAGGAGAAGAAGACACCAGAAGGGGATGCAGACATGTGGATAAGGGGAAATGAACGGGACCAGAGATCAGAAGAGGATAGTCCGAGGGAACCCAGTGGGCTTCCAGTTTGTCCTTAGGGTTTTTAGTGGGACACACTAGAACAGCTAGAATGGGTGCATATTGAGGACAGAGGGCCTCTGGTTAAAGGGCTGGGTATCAAACTGGGTGTTGCCTGAATCCAAACCTTGTCTTCCTTAGGCTAAGGAAGTCCCTTGTTCACTTTCTTCATGTGCTACTGTGAGTTTTGTAATCGCGTACTGGAGCAGCATCTTCCAGGAAGATTTCCACCCAGTTCTAAGAGTGCTAGGTTCACCCATAACAATCTAGAATGCATAAACTGTATCCAGACAAGGACAGACGAGACAGAGACAGAAAATGACAGTATGGTGTGACGAGTGCTACGACAGGGAACATTCAGGGGAACAACGAAGCCGGCAGGAGGACCAAGGGGCTGTGCTGGGCCTGCCAGACCGGGGTGTGGGGTGGAGAGCCTCCGCGAGGAAGGACGCAGTTGTTTCCTTGAACAGCTACAGGTGTTGGTTTGGCGGGAGGTCACCGGACCAGAAAATGACCAGCAGGGGACGCTGAGGGGAAGACCAGGCACCAGGAAAAGGCAACTGCCGCTCCAGCTGAAGACATTCAGCACCTGGGGTTCACGCAGGCCTGCTCTGGCCTTCTGTTCCTCTAACACAGGCCACCAAGACAGCTCTGGGCAAAACTGTGCCCTCGCTCACCTCCCACCCAGCCCCCTCCTCACCCACTTTGGGTGTCGCTGAACCCAGAGCAGCAGGGATGCCTACCATCCTCCCAGTCGGGGGGCAAGGTCTATAAGCTCATCCCAGCGAGCCAGCCCTCTGGGGTCCTTCCAGCACACTCCCAAGGGTAGTGACGGAGATGCAGCTGGAATCCAGATTGCACAGCCTGCTCACTTCACCTTCCGTCGTTAAGAAAAAGGTCTTTACCCGTGGAACATACTTTGCATTTACACATTCACCCCATTTTTGGTCCTTTAAAAAATACATTTTCTCAGGGACTTTGACACCAAAGTGTCTTCTGGAAAGCAAACGTTCAGTAATAAGATTTATGTTCAGTGCAGTTTCATTTTACGTGCATATACGTGTACTTAAAGAGGGCCGTGTATAAAGTGATGTGCTTAGCTTGCCATTTCTTTGAAGTCTGAGGCATCTGACGGTGAGCGTGCCTGATGTTTCCAATTGCTGCTTTCATAGAGTACTGTTTTCCCGCGTTTATCTCCAGACCCAAGGATGGGGAACAAAGGCAAAACGGGTCTGCACACTGCAAAATGTCTTCAGGAATCTGCAAACCCCGCTTCTTACAGGAACTAAAGGTTAAGGACCAGGACGGTGAAAGGGTGTGTGGGGCAGGGAATAGCAAGTAACCAAAGCAAGGTGTCTGCGACCAGCCCGCCTCCTCCGTCAGGAGCTGCACCTGGAGTTGGTCTTTGTGTTTGGGCAGCCCTTGTGCTTCACAGAAGCGGTGCTGAGCCGGGGTGGAGCAGCTGGCCACAGACACCACCTGCCAAGCACCCACTCTCAGTCCCGAGCTAAGGTTAAACCATAATTACATTTATTTGCTTATTTACTGTGGCAGGAAATGTGCTCAGTACTTGGAGTGACTATATTCTCCCCTATTTTATTTTTTAAACCACTTTATGAAGGCATCATTGACATACAGAAAGCTGTACATAATTAATATATATGCAACTTCGTGAGAATGGAGACAGATTACACCCATGAAACCATCACCACAACCTACACCGTAAACATATCTGTCACTCCAAAGGTTTGCTCCTGACCTATTCATTCCTTTATTTATTATTATTCCTATTATCATCATTTGTGTGTATGGTAAGAACACTTAAGAAAGGGACCATCCTCTTAGTAAATTTTAAGCACACAATACGGTATTGTTAACTACAGGCACCATATTATACAGCAGAACTCCAGAACTTGTTCATCTGGCATAACTGAAACTTTGTGCCCTTGGACTATAGCAGCTCCCAATTTCTCAGGGACTCAGAAGGAGTAACCTATTGCCTCGGGCCTTGACGGCTGGGAGGAAGCAGAGCCTTGGTGTCTTCCTGCTCTGTCCAGACCTGTGTGCGGTCGGTAAATGCTCTGCTCCTAGCTGCAGGCCCTCGCTCACACGCCCTGGTATAAAACCCCAAGTTTGGATCCCGGGCCACCCATGCATGAGTGGCAGAAACCCTTCCCAGGGACCTCCCTCTGCCAAGTTTCCTTAGCCTTCTCCCTCCCTCCCTCCCATGCCCCTCCTTGCCTCCCCTGAAGAAGGAGTTAGTGGAGAAAAGCGAAGCCCGGTGGCTACAATCACACACACACGCACACACGCACACACGCACACACGCGCTGCTCCCTGCCGTGAGGGCTGCTCTGAGCGGTCAGTGCATTCACACAGTAAGCCTCGTGACAACCTCAGGAGGGGAGTCCTCACTGTACCCCCATTTCACAGATGAGGGTCCGAGGCAGAGAAGAGCAGTAGCACATCCACCTCACACAGGATGAGGCCCAGACGCCCCTAACCTGTGGCTCACCGGGCTCCAGCCACAGCCACCTCGGGTTCTAGGAGACTCTGCTGGGTCTTTTCCACACATCCCTTCGAGACCTACAGGCTCTTAACTAATCTACAAGGGCAAGTTACTCAAGTTCATCTGAAAAACACCCCTGGCAGGTTTCTAGCCAGCTATGAGCACATGAAAAACTGAAGACAGATGGGAGAGCCCAGGTTACAGAAGAGGACGAAGCAGCCGCTTCGCTGGCAAAGTAGGAGAAGGGAGAGCTTCTACAAGCTTTCTTCAAGGAAAAGAAGGCGTGTGGCTGGGAAGGAGGGGCGTGTGTACCCTCTCAAAGCCCCGTCCTGAAGAAGGCGTACAACCTGGACCAAGGCCAAGTGCCAGCCAATGTCTTCAGAAGGGAAGACAAGTATAAAATAAGTAGCTCTGCTTGGAGTGTTTGAGATCGAGCTGTGAGGGGCAGACGCCAGCATCGCTGCACTCCAGCACATGTTCATGCCCAGAGGCACATTCTGCACGGGGAACTGTGGACATCTGTAGAACATATCTGCCCTTTTTCTGCACAGATGAAGAACCTGAGAATCGCAGAACCGAAGCCTCCCGTGGAGGAGCACGCACCGTTTACAGGTAAATAGTTTCAGGAGGTCACCGCTGCCGATCAAGCCCCCAGCTTCACGTGCATTTAGTCACACAGGTGGGTCAGGAGTCAGGCAGGATCCTTTTGCAAAGCTGCTCCACTAAGCTTCCGCTCTAGTAAGGTTTTGATTATAGAAATGCATACCTACGGCAGAAGGTAACTGAGAAGAAGTCAAAGTTCCCTGTGATTCCCTCCCGAGAGATACGCGCCACTAACCTACCGATCCACCCGTCTCCTTTCAGCCTCAGGCTGAGCCCCTCGGGCCTGGACTTTAGCCTGGCATGGACACAACACCCCGCACTACCCCTAGATGTCCAGTGTAGAGTTGGCAGCGTGCTGGGGCTTGGGGATGGGGCTGTCGGTGCCTGGGAGAGCCTTCTGAAGAGGTCAACTCTGAAAGGCCCAGGCTGTGGAGTAGGGTGTGAGGCTGCGTCTTCGTCACACCTCTGCTACTTATCAGTTGACCCTGGAGTCGCGCGACTCAAGGGTGCTCCACAGAGCAGCCACCACCTCACTACTAATTGGCCTAATTTGTCTCTTTCTACCCCAAATATACATTGTACATTACCAGTGAGACCAAGACCAAGTCTGCTAGCGCCAAATCCAGCAGCCACTCCCTCTGGCTTTTCAGACCCTGCTCTACAGCAGAGGGGAGGGTGGGGTAAGGTGCACCCTGAGTCCATGGAATTCGGAGAGCTAACAAGGCCCTCAGTTCCCAGATCCTAAGGCCAGGGCAGTGGGTCACTCACCAAGAGTGGACAGCAAAAGGTCCTTAAATTTGACCAAGCTACAGGAGAGGACCATCACCCCCTTGTGGGCAGGAAGAGGGTTGGGCTGTCTCCTGAGCTTCTCCTGGAGGCCAGCATTACCACATACATAGGTTTCTCATCCTCAGCCCTGCTGACATTCTGGGCTGAATCATTCTCTGTGGTGGGGTTCGTCCTGGGCATTGTGGTATGTTTAGCAGCGTCCCTGGCCACCTGCCACTAGCCCACCCTCCAGACATTGCTAGGTGTCCCTGAGGAGGGAGGGTAAAACTGTTCTGTTCAGGAACCCCTGCACTTACCCTGCCGCTCTGGCCAGCCCAGGGGCCACCATGCATGCAGGACTCACCTCCTAACCAGGCATACCGGGGAGGGTGGGCAGGGAGGGTACAGGCTGGAGTCTCTTCTCCACCAGAGTTGACATCCAAAAATCCTAACGGCTGATTCTGCCACTCCCATGAGGTTGACATTTCTCTTCTCTCTTTTCAGGGTTTGAAAACAACTTATCTCTCTGCGTTTTCATTATTAAATCCCTTTCTTTCTGATGAAAGTGCCTTTGGTCCCCGAGTACCTAGAAGTTTAAGATTTTAAGCCTACGGCTACTTCCATCTTAGATACTGATGACTGTGAGAGCAAACCTAGGCCTTTTGGGAAACAGATTTTCGGGGTCTATAGCATGTTTCCTTTTTGATACTGGGGGGCTCGGGTACCAGTTTGGGATGGATTGTTTGAAGCCAAAGATTTGAGGAGGACTGCACCCTTACACCTGCCTATTTTCCAGTCTCCATCTGAAACTAGCCTGTGTACATGGAAAGTGTGAACCTCTGCAGCCCGGGCCTCAGTGAAGGAACACCTCTGGCTGGGCTGTGTTCGTTCATCTCAAGGACAGTGTGCTCACTCCTGACACCCTCTCCACCCCAGACCAGGTGAGGCATTGCTGGGAAGGTGCAACCTCCAGCCACTTTTATTGGCAGACCGCTTTAAAGACTTCAAAGTGGGCCCACATGGTGTCCTCTTGTTGCCAGGATATCGCCTTGAAGTAGGCGAGGGAAGCACGGCGGTGCCTACCTTACGAAGAAAGACGCTGAAGCTCAGTTAAGTGACTTGTCCAAGTTGACCTAGATCCAGGTCCTTCATAAGGTGCCTGCAGGCTGCACAATGGACATAGGAGGCCTCCACACACTCCCAACACTTCTGCTGAGAGACTCCAAATTTAACTTAATTTAAATCTCTGGATACCTGACTAGGCAGCTAGCTCAGAGACAACTAACGGAACAGCAATCAACATCTTGTGTCTGGCCTGCGGGGCAAGCATGCACCTTCCAGCCATAGAGAGCCTCCCAACGAGGCCTCCCAGGGCTCCGTGACCCCACGGTGTGTGTCAGGCCGGGACCTGTGGAGAGCTTTTCAATTATGCTTCTGAACTTTGAAGAGATTTTTCCACCTGAAGGCTCCACTAGGCAGGTTGGTTTGTCTACACCCAACCCACCCACAGCCTTGAAGCCCTAAAGGATCCTGTTCAAGTCTCAGCTGGACACTCAGGCTCCACATGCAGACAGGCAGCTTTCCCAGCCTTCCCTCCTGCTGACCACGCCAACCAACAAGTGATCGGCAACAGATGAGAAGAGAGATGGGTGAGAAAGGGTGCGGATGTTCAGGTGCAGATTGCGCTGCAGCGGGCCTGGGGGATCCCTAACAAGTGCCACGGCAACACGTGTTATGGGGCCTCGGACCACACGGGCCACAAACGTGGCAGAGACGATCTTTCCTCCGCCAAGCCTGGAATCCTGTGGCTTCCAGCCTTTCCTCTCTTCTGCCCCAAGGGCGCTGTTCATCCTCCCTCTGCCTCTAGCCCTCCTTCTTAAAACATCTGGGTGGGAGCTCGCCGTGAGCATGGCCGGAGCCTCTCCTACCCACACCAGACGAAGGTGCCCACTGTCAGCCATAACCTGTGACTCTCCTCGGAGCCAAAGACCTGCATTCAGATTAGGAAATTTCCCTTTGAGAGACAGTCAGCACCTCTGTACACAGTTTACTCTCCCACTTGCCCACTGTGTATCCCTCGGACATGTTTTTGTTCTACCTGGAATTTCTTAAGTTTTGCACAGATGGCAAACTAATATACCAGGTCCTTTGTAGCTTTCAGACAAGCGGACATCCTCAGCCTGCTGTCTGGAACAGTTTTCTCCTGGCTCTCTGTGGAAATTTCTCAGCATTTTGTCTGCTTGCTTACTTCACTTGTGCCTTGTTGTGGAACTCTGTCTACACGTCTGGACCACTGGCCACCCTTCTCTTAAGGGCAGGGACCGTGAATCGCTGCCTCTCTGATTGTAGTCCCTGGCATGTAACAGCATATGTAGTAAAAGGAAATGAAAATTAAATTGTGCGTACTGCAGTTTGTCAATCTATATTGAAGGGTTTAGGGATAGGTGTGCTTTATGGCCTAGTAATTCCATTTTTAGGAGTTCATTCTAATGAAATCAGAAATAAGAGAATTCAATAAACACAGCATTATATGAAACCTAAACATTGGAAACATTCTAAATATTCAATAATGGAATGATTAAAAATTATACCTGTATTCATATATGCAGTTATTAAAAACTCTATTTTTTAAGAACATTTAATGAAAATGTTTTTTATATAACATGAGGTTAAAAAGAAAGCAGCTTGCGAAGCTGGTTAAACAGCATGATCAAAATTTTGTGAAATATATAAATATAAATGCAGAACAATGAAATACAGGTAAAATATACCAGAAAGGTAATAAATACAGTCGATTGCTCAACAGCTCGATTATGGGTGATTTTAACTTCTTTCTATTACGTGTTTGTATTCTCCGTATTTCTTTTACAATGAACTTATGGTACATTTATAATTACATAACTTATAAATTATAGTCCTTTATGGTATATTTGATAATAATGTTTTAATTGGTTAGGTTACCTAATATTTATTTGTTTTTTTCAAAAAGCCACCTCCTGCATTTATTTATTGATTCTATTATTCTTTTCCTAATTCAATCTTTCTGCTTCTCATCCTACAATTTTATTTTATTGTTATTGTTTTAAATTTTTACATTTGACCTTTTATTCATTTATTTTCATTCTCACTTATTTATTAGTATAATTACTTACTATAACATTTTCCTCTGAGCACTACTTGAACTATATCATATACGCTCCGATCTATGGTTTTTCATTATTACTTTAGATATTTTAATCTGATTTTTATTTACTCATTTATTCAAGGTGTGTGTATTTTCATAACAGTTTGAGTTCATAAAATTAGCTTCCAGACAGTAAGGATTTTTGTTGTGGTGTTTATTTTCTAATTTTTTCTTTCATTCCTATTTTTAAAACATTGTGACCACATATACATATCAATATCTATCTATATATTGATACATATATATTACTACTCTTTTTATACTTTGGAATTATTAGTGTTTACAAACTAATTTAGGGATCAGCAAGCTTTTTGTATAATGGGCAAGACTGCAAGAGTTTTTGAGTTTGTGACCCATGCAATCTCCCTCTCAGCTATTCAGCTTTGCACCTGGAGCACAAAGCCAGCCACAGACATGAAAGAATGAGCAGCCCTGTGTTCCAATAAAACCTTATTTACAAAATCAAGCAGCAGAGCAGATTTGGCACACGGGCCGTAACGTGTGGCCCTGTCCTAACATATGTCCTGACACACAGTTATCTGTGGATGTTCTATGAAAACTGCAAAAGGACCATTGTCTGTATTTAGGCAGAATTCAATAGCTATATAAGTTCAATGACTACGTTTACTACTCTTTACCTATTACTGTGCATTTTAACAAAGGTACATTAGTTAACTTCTCATTCTATTTCCTGCCATTTTATTTTATGAATGCTGAGCCGTGTAGTGTTCATATACATTAGATCTTCATGTTGGCATACCATTTTTCATTATGAAGGACCATTTTCATTATGAAGGCTCATTTCCTTTTGTGTGTGTGTCCAAAATATAGAGCCTTTTATTTAAATATCATGTAAGAGATGTCTAAAGCCTGTACAATGGCTGAGTAAGCTTAATGTAACAGGAGTAAGGAATAACTATTCCTAAAGAAAAATTTTGCCCTTATGACTTGTTTTCCTTAAAAAAAAAACTCCTGTCGTCTGTGGTATCTGAAGGCTCATTTTCATTAAATGAGGTAATGCCTTTGTCCCTAAAGCAACATAATCTTAAATTAAGAACCCCCATTTTCTCCCTTTTACTGATATTTTAAATTTCATCCTTTCTATGTCACTTCGTTGTAGTTATGTCTCTTGTTTACCGTTTTTTAAAAAAATATTTATTTATTTGGCTGCATCGGGTCTTAGTTGCTGCACGCGGGGATCTTCGTTGCCCCTTGGGAATCTTCACTGCAGCGTGCGGGATCCAGTGCCCTGACCAGGGATCAAACATGGGGCCCCTGCATTGGGAGCGTGGAGTCTGAGTCACTGGACCGTCAGGGAGGGCCCCTCTTGTTTGCTGTTTTTGACTGGGTATTACTTAGTGAACAAATCTGAAAGTCTTAAAATAGGTGAATTTTATCTCACTCACATTTATAGGCATGACAGATGTATATATATATATACTCACAGTTCCTATTTACTTTGCTATTTTTTCTGTCTATAGAATTTAATTAGTATTTCACAACGTGTTTGCATTCGTTTCACACACACACTCTCTCTCTCTCTATATATATGTATATATACATAAAATGTTCTGAAAATTTGAGGGGTTATATTGTTTTCTAAATTTGTTCTTGATTACATTTTTTTTAACGTAGTTTAATTTTTTTTTTAGAAATTTATTATTTATTTATTTATTTTTGGCTGCGTTGGGTCTTCGTTGCTGCACGTGGGCTTTCTCTAGTTGCGGCGAGCCGGGGCTACTCTTCGTTGCGGTGCGTAGGCTTCTCATTGCCGTGGCTTCTCGTGTCGTGGAGCACTGGCTCTAGGCTCACAGGCTTCAGTAGTCGTGGCACGCGGGCTCAGTAGTTGTGGCTCACGGGCTCTAGAGCGCAGGCTCAGTAGATGTGGGGCATGGGCTTAGCTGCTCCGCGGCAAGTGGGATCTTACCGGACCAGGGATGGAACCGTTGTCCCCTGCATTGGCAGGCGAATTCTTAACCACTGCGCTACCAGGGAAGTTCTTGATTACATATAAAACCGTAGATTTAACTAACACACCCTTCTGTATGTATAATAATTAAATTAGCATGTTTGTATTTCCTCTTCCTTTTCCTCCTATGAATTTACACTAAGAAAAATTATATAATAAACTAAAATTGGATTGTAAACTCGTATAGTATACTTTATAATAATTTTGAAACACCCATTTGTCCTGTGTTCTTAACTTCATTACAAATTCCTCAAGAGCGAGGATGTTGGTTTTGGCAGCCCCGCCTCCCCAGCTCTCTAGATAATTAGTACTCATGTCATTGCTAACAACTGATGACCTCTTTCTCCTAACATGTTCTTTTTTCTACCAGCCTTGGCAGAAGTCTTCTTTCTCATCAGACGGGCCTATACGATGCTTCTCACCCTTCCCTATCCCTTTACTTCGGCCTATGCTAGACTATGCCTTAGGAGTTTGCCTCCGGCAGAACCTTCGCCCAGACCATCTACCACCTGGCAGCCCCTACGGACACGTGAGCCCAAGGGCGTCACGCCTCCGATGATTCCCCTATTATCCAAGACAACGTTAAAGATCACCCCAGATCAGCCCCCTTCCCTGGCCGACGGGTGGAGGCAAACAAAATCTTGGCGGGATCGAGCAAGGGAGAAAAAGCGTGGGCGCCGAGGTGGGAATGAGGCGCCCCGCGTGGGTCAGCGCGGCGTCTCTTCCCCGCTCTTGATTTTGCTGACTGGAGCACGCACCTACCCGGTCGCGGCGTCTTTGGGGGCGGGCCCGAGGGGCGGGGCTGGGGGAGGGTCTTCGGGGCACAGGGCGGGGATTGACGGCGGGTTCGGGGGGCCGGGTCGGCGAGCCCTGGGCGGGGCGTTGGGTGAGTCCTCAGGGGCAGGGGGCGTGTCCTCCAGACTCGGGAGGTGGATCCTCAGGGCGCGAGTCTGGGCCTTGAGGCTCGTGGGGCGGGTCCTCGGGAACGTGAGCCGGTTTTCTCGGCGTGGGGCGTGTCCTCGGGGAACAGGTCCTCGGGACGCGGGGCGGGGACAGGCGACTGATCCACGGGGCGCGGAGCAGGACGTGGGCCCTTGGGGCTCGTGAGGGCGTGCCCTCCGAGCTCCGGGCGTGTCCTCGGGGTACGAATGCTGGCGACGCGGGGCAGGTCGTCGGCGCGCGGGGCGGGGCGTGGGGCCGGGTCCTCTGGGTACGGGGCGGGGATTGGCGGCGGATGCTCTGGGCGCGGGGCGGGGATTGGTGGCGGATACTCTGGGCTCGGGGCGGGACGTAGGTTCTAGGGACTCGGGGGGCGGGTCCTCGGGGCGGCGCGCGCCGGCTTCCCCTGCTCCTCCCGCGCGCGGCCCCTGGAGTGCCCAAGGCGCGCGGCCAGCCCAGCTCGGGCCGCTGCACTCGAGCTGCCCCGCGGCCGAGCGAGCGCGGGCCGGGGTCGGGGCCGCGGCGGCGGGTATTGCGCCCAGGGTCCTTCTGCAGCCCCCGTAGCGAGGAGCGAGGGCGAAGACGAGGCTAAGCGGGGCCGGAACCATGAACCGGAGTTTCCACAAGTCTCAGACCCTGCGCTTCTACGACTGCAGCGCGGTGGAAGTCAAGAGCAAGGTGAGCCGGGGGCCGGCGGTCTGCGCCCCCCACCCCCGCGAATGAATGGGCACCCCGAAGGGGACTGGGAGGTGCGAGACGGGCCGGCGCCAACTTTGGAACGCGGCGCCGTCCGTGGGATGTGCAGGGGTCCCGCGATCCTTCCCGCCCCTGCGCGCGCACAAAGCCCGGCAGCCCGAAAGGGTTCAGCTGGAGCCCCGGCGCTCGGAGGGCCGCGCGGCCGCCTGACCCTTCGCGAGAGCGGCTCTTTTGTTCCACAAGCTGGCGGCGACCCGGCGCGCCGCACGGTGGAGGGGCAACATTTCCGGGGCGACCCAGGGGCTGCTCGGATTCGGGGCCGTGGAGGGGCCTCGGGGGCCCGGGCCAGGGGAGGGCCCTGGCCGCGCCGCCTCCTTCATTGCGGAGGAGTCTCGGAATCGGTGAGGGGAGACGGGCAGCCGGTCCCCGATCCCCGGACCGGACCCCCAGCCCCCGGCCCGGCCCTCTGTACCAGTCCCGCAGCCTCCCGGCGCGCCCCAGGCCCAGATTGCCCGGGCGCGCCGGGCCGGCGGCCCCTCCCGCTGCCCGCGCCCCGGCCCCAGCGTGCCCGAACTTGCGGGTTGCTGTGCGCGTTTGGGTAATTGGCTGATAGGATCTGGCGCTTCTGCCCTTTGCGGGGGCGGCTACTTCGCGGCAGACGCTTTTGTCTGCGAGGGTCTCAGTGGTGGACCCCGCGGCAGAGGAGGAGTTGCAGTTGTTCAGGGTCCTGGAGGGAGGGGGCCCAGCTTACCGCTGCCTGGGATCCGGCTCTCGCCCGTTCTCTGCGCGCCCCCCGCCTCGGTCAAGCAAGGCGGAGGCAACTGAGTGGTTGGTGGGAGGGGGCCGGACCCGAGGGTGGGCTCTGACCTCCAACTCTGCGCACGCTTGGGTCGCGGGGCGTGTGTGCCCCGGTCCGGTCTCTGGGAAGACGAACCCGGCGGCCCCCTGCCTGGGTTGCCCCTACCGGCCAAGGGGGGTGCTTTGGCGTAGGAGTTCCGGGGCTTCCTCCGAGGATGGGGGATTCTCTGCGGGAAGCCCACTGCAGTGAGTTGCGGCATTTCATCACCATCTTGTTGGACAGTCTTTTTAGGAACCCCTTATCTCTAACTACCCCGTGTGCTAATTCTGGGACCCTCGCCCCGCACTCCTCCCCGCTTTTAGCCCCAGAGTGCCCACATCCCCGGAATCAGAAGTGCTCGCTGTGAGTTGCGTGGGGGAGAAGAACCGACAGGCGTGAGTGGGAGCCCCAAATAATTATTGACGTTTCTTCAACTCAGTGGGAAGGTGGCTTTGTGGAGCTCATTGTCGCCTGCAGTAGCCACTGAGCCCGTGTGGTGTTTCGTTTTAACCGTTTATTTTGAGATCATCATAGATTAACAGGCAGTTGTGGAAAAGAATGCAGAGACTTCCCCAAAGGTAACATGTTGTATCACAGTGCCGCATCCAGGGCCTCATCAGACTTGTTCACGGGGTGTTTTTGGGTCACACACTTTTGTCGTGTGCTCATTCCTGAGACCCAGCGCGGTCACAACACAGACCACTTCGAACCCAAGCGTACCTCCTGCTGCCCTTTCACAGTGGCAGTTTGGTTCTAAGTGATTAACATCACATGCTGTTCCTGAGTCTCACTGGCCACATTCCCTGGGCTCAGTAGCCACGGGCGGCTTGCAGCTGCCTGACCACATTCAACTCCAGAGGGTCCGTCCAGAGGGACAGCCCTGGAGGAAATGCCCTCACCAGGCCTCATCTTGCAGTTCTGCACTGCGGACACTGTGAGGACCCCTGGGGACTGGAGAGTAGGTGTCTGCCTTTGCCTCTCCTGGGAAACTGGGGGCTGTGGGCGTTCGAGTGGCCCAGCGTGTTGCCTCAGGCTGCCCCACCTTCTTGACTCCCCAGTGAAGAAGGGGCACTGCCCCATGGCCCAAGCCTGGGTTCAAGTTCAGATGCATTGAATGCTCCACCGGGGCTGAGTGGCAGAGCGAGAGTTTTGGTTGAATTTGGGAGCACCCCTGGCAGGCCACACCAGCCTGGGCCCTGCTGGGCTGGCTGGTTATACACACAGCACCACGACTGACCCCCGCCCTTTTGGAAGAGGGGGCTTGCCTTACTGTTTGTCCAGAGGGTCCACGCGGCTCGTGCGTCTGTACACGCCCTCCCACCCACCCACTTGGTAGTGAATACTTGCACGCATGGAGTCCATCTGTGCAGGGAGCGTTAGTCCAGCTGCTGATGTCAAAATATGGGAGGCCAGACGTTACGACAGCGATGTCTTTCCACCATCTAAAGGTAGCACCGTAACACCTGGGTTTGTATGTGGAGAAAGTGGTGCTCGGGAGCTGAGTCCGGCCGGTTCTGCCACCTACCCTTTGGAGTTTTCACAAGTTATTTACCTGTTCTGAGCCTTAGTTATTTCATCTGTAAAATGGTCATTGTACCCATTCCGCTAGCCCCCCAGGATCAAATGAGGTAATGAATGTGAAGTACTTTTAAACCGCAGAGCACCCACAATTGTAAGAGTTAAGCACTGCAGGTCAGGATTCTGTGGCATTTCAGGATATCAGGTCTGAAAATCTGATCCTCTCAGAATTTTTGGCATTAGCCATCTGCCACAGCTGGTCAGTTCCCAAAGCCTTGGAGGCAGAGACATTATCTTGACCTGGTGGGTCTTCCCCATCGTATAGCCCCTGGCTCTCCCCCAGCATTTCTGTTTTAATACCTGTGATGCATCTATTTCTCTCCCCACCAGCTGCATTTCTCTGCACTTTGGAGTATAATTGCTTTACAATGGTGTGTGAGTTTCTGCCTTATAACAAAGTGAATCAGCTGTATGTATGCATATATCCCCATATCCCCTCCCTCTGTGTCTCCCTCCCACCTTCCCTATCCCACCCCTCTAGGTGCACGCACTTCTGACTCCCCAGTTCTGGTTCATGGGGCCGCCATTTCACACTCACTCTTTTTCCTCTCTCCCTGTAAGACCTGCAGTGGGGAGGGGCTGTGCAGCTGTCTGCGGGAGCATGTTTCAGGCCGAGGGGAGCAAGTCTTGGCCCATCAGAGGGGCAGCAGGAAGGCCAGTGCTGGGGGAGGGGTCTGCAGGGGCAGAGTAATTGGGGATGACTTGTTTGAGGAGAAGGCAGAAGGCCGCCCGGGGCCATTGCGAGCCACAGGCCTGAAAAGCCTAGAGGAGCACAGCTACCCATGTCCGCAAGCTGCTGTTCACTGAGCCCTCACCCTCTGGCTGGAGGCCCCTGTGTTAAATGAGGCCCATGTTGTCCCAGTTTCCTTACCCCTCAGGCCTCATCCGTGTTCTCTTCAGCCTCTGGGTCCCGTTTATGTGGCTTTCCCCCCACCTGAAATGTTTTCTCGAAGAATCTGCCCTATCCTGACCACCCTCTCCTACAAGGCCCATCTTATGTCTTCACCAGGCCAAGCCTTCTGCATCCTCTGACCCCTTCCCCGTGTTTCTCTCATCTTATGGCCTTTGTCACGGTGCTGGTGACAGGAACCCAGGACTGTGTTTACACCCCCATGGCTTGTTGTGTTCATTGTGTGAGGGGAGAGTAACACCTCTAAAGGTTTTAATCCAGTTTTGGCTGCTTGGTTTAGATAATGTTGGAGACTTTTCTGCATTCTAAACAAATACATTATCATTGTAGAAAATGTAGAAACCATAACAGGCACAAGGGGGTAATTCTCACATCCAAAGTGTGGTCACATGTCCTTCTGACCCTTTATATATGCATGTATACATGCAGATGTCTTTGTTTTACAGAATCAGAGTCATATTTTAAAGGTATATTATTCTGTAGCCTTCAAGTTTCCGCCTTGAACTTAGCAGTGAAGTGTTAAGTGTTTTCTCATGTCATTAATAATTTTAGAAAACATATTTTTGAAATGACTACGTAGTATTCCGTCTTATGTGTAAACCATAATTAATCTAACTAATATCCTAGTGGGTTATTTCCAGTTTTGTCCTAGAATAAACAATGCTGTGAATAGCAGCTTTGCATTTAAATCTTTATATAAAGAGTACATATAGAATGTATATCATAAAAAGTATACAAAGAATACTGATTCCCTTAATTCAATGCAGGACTTTTATTATGTCTTTAGGACAGATTCCTAGAAGTGAAATTGCTAAGTGAAAAGTCTGCACATTTTTAAGGCTTTGAGTACATATTGCTGAATTTCCTTCTAGAAAGTCTCTTCTATACATGTGTAGCTTGTTGCATGTCTAGCCCTCTCCCTCCCTCCAGTCCTGGGTGTTTTCTTATTCTATCCCCATTTAATTTGTATTCTTGGGTTATTAGTGAATAGAAAATTCTTATATTTGTTAGCTATTTTATGTCTATTTTTAGCTGCCTGTTTCCTGCCACCCTTCTTTTCTTTTGATTAGTGTTCTTATTTTCTACTGAGTGATGGAGCTGCTTGTCCCAGGAGATTTTCCAATCAGTGCAGATGGTGCTAGGTGACAGTGTTCCCTGTGGTCCCAGATCTTGTCTCTGCTGAGGTTGTCGGCTGCCTGGCCATGCCCTTCCATCTGGGGGCTGGAGCCTGGGCCAGGCCCTCCCCATGGGGTGGCTGGGCACTTGTCTCCTGTGGGCCAGTTGAGAACCGCCTGACACAGTTTGACTCACCTCTGTGTTTGGCTACACCCTTTTAAGATTCCGGTTTTGTTGTATCCGTGCATGTCTGTGTTTAAACAGGTTCGGTAACTTGATTTGGGAAGTTGCATCTAGAGGAGACTCTCATCAGGGACCCAGGTGGGGAGTGTCAGTCTGGTGGGCATGGATGGTGTTGCGGCCCACCTCCTGTGGGTCTGCGACCCGTGAGCAGCAGGAAGCCCTGTGGGCGTTCCTAGGGGCGCCCCAGTTAGCAGGGGTTCAAGCCCTTTCCTAGGACCCATGACATTTCAGATAGAGGGCTCTTCCAATTTTAGGGAAGGAAAGGAGTGTCAGGGCCTGGGAGACGCAACCATTCAAGGTTGCTTCTAGGTGTCAGAAGCTCTAATGTTTGTGAATCACATCCTGAATCGGCGAAAATAGAGAGGCATCCTGCCCCTTTCCCACGAAGGGGCCTCCTGGACTTCGAGAGGCAAGCAAGGAAGGAGCTTGGAATGACGATGGCAGAGGCGTCTGTGAAAGGGGCCTCAGGGGTCTGCGAGTTGCATTTGGTCAACTAGCCGTTTCCATGTTTATAGGCTCCCTACTTCCTCTCGGCAGATTTCTCCTAAGCTGTGAACCTGGGGAGCAATGTGAGGTGCTGTGCCCCTTTCTAGCCCCAACACACACCTGGTAGCCCTCCTCTGAGGCTGCCCTGAACACACTAGGGGTATAGAGATGGTCCAGGCTGGATGCTGCGCTCTGTGTATAGGTTGCATTCAGAAGTATTTCTTAATATTTGGTTCACCACATACATATATATTCTAAATACATTACAGATAATAATTCATTAATCCCCATCACAGCCTTGCCAGATGGGTTCTGTTATAACCTCCCTTACACAAGAGAACACTGAAAAGTCAAGGTGGCTCCACTAACCTGGCCCAGGTCAGGGAGCTCAGGCAGTTCGGCTCCAGACCCCATGCTCTTTACCATGAACGGTCTGTGGCCCTGTTGGAGGAGGACTGCTGCCCCTCTCCCTCTGACAAGCCCTCAAGTCCAGGTCCGGATACTGACGCAGGTGTTCACAGCTCACCCCGTGTAGAATGAGGCAGTCCCTCTCGGGCTGTCTGGATCTGGAGTTTGGAAGGGTTAGGCCTAGTGCTTTGCGGGGAGGAAGCTCTACTTTTCTTCCATCCGGGAGCAGTTTCTAGCCATGTGGCCTTGAGGGAAGTCCAGTGTTCAGTAGTCATTCTTAAAAGCCTGTCATCCGTTGATGTATTCATTTACTGAGCAACTACAGTGTGACAGGTGTGGGGTTCGTGCTGCGGTAGGTACAAAGGTAACCAAGACAGCCAGTATCCTCACCTTAAAAACGTATGATCCAATGAAGGATCAGTCACTGATGGGCATATCGGAGTGCGTGGATGCGGGGGTCCTTCATTCTGATATCCGAAGTATCACCAAATCCACAGTTTCACATCTTGAGACCAGAGGTTTCCGGTGCATCCTGGCTGTCTTGCCCACATAGCAAGAGCAGTCGGTGCTCGGGCATCCAGGAGCTGCTCTTATCTTCTCTGGCGCCAGCAACAGCGGTGCCCCCACGGGTTGCTTTGAGATGAGTCAGAGCATCTTCTCCCCTCCTTGCTTCCAGAAGCAGCTGGGCTCTGGTCCCCACTTGTACGCATCTGGGGACTCTAGCTCTCTCCCTGTGCTACCTTTCTCAGTAGCACGCTCCAAGGAAAACATTCAGCGGCTAGAATGTGACAAGCAGTGCTTTGCATGCAGTAGGTACCCAATAAATGTTAGTTGAGTTGAAATCAGATGATTTTCCTGATAGCTGCTAGTTCAGAAGTGGTCTGTCAGGGTACTTGCAAAAAGAACTGCTTTTTGGGGCAGGTGACCAAAGCTGGATTCACCAATTGACTTATTCCCAGGGCATCTCTGAGAGGGGTCGGGGGCCTTGTCATCTGCCTGCTAGTGCCCTGGAGGGGAAGGGAGAGAACGGGGTAGCAGATGAGCTGAACAAAGAAGAGAAAATTTGGAAGTTCAAAGGAAGCTGATTTAAAAGTCCACGTGGACACCGCTGCTGTTGTAAGTGTCTCCTTATTTCCTTAGTGCTAAATTGTAGGCTGAGAGCTGCAGGGGCCCAGCTCGGGGCACGTCATCAGAACCAGCTCCTGTGCATCTCCACGAGTGCTGCCCACCCCTCTTCCCTGTAAACCCCACTGGCCCTACCTGCTTCCTCCGCCAGAGCGCCTGGGCAGCCCTGTGTTACCCATAGGTTAGGGGTAGCAGGACAGGGCTCTCACTGTTACAGCTGGGACAGCAGTTACCTTCGATGCCTCCTTTCCCTGTCCCCTAAGTTCAGTGCTTGCCAGGTTCCTGGGGTCCAGGGATATGTGTCCCGCACCCCACCATCCGTCTCTCCGGCTCGCCAAGACTGTGTTCCTCTGGGGCTCTGCAAAGATGCTTGCTGGTAGAGGAGGCCAAGCGGGTGGGCTCCTCTCACCATCCCCAGCCAGAGCATGTGCTCTGTATTTTGGGGTATATGTGTAGCTTTTTACTTGGGGGAAGTAAAAGAAAAGCTTTTGCCGCTTAAGGAGCCTCCTGCATGGCCCATCCCTGTTAGATTCTTAGTCTGTCACCCTCCCCAGGTCCACGGGCTGACCGTCTGCAATCTGATCCTCTCCTGCGCTTACGCGGGAAGCTCTGCCATGCCTCAAGGCTGAAACAGCTGCCTTTTCAGGAAACTGTTCCAGCCCTGCCTCACACCAGGGAATCTCCTGTGTGGAGTGCGGTGTGTGTGACAGGGAAGTGCACTAGTCTCAGGTGTGTGGCTTGATGAAATTTTACGTGTTTGCACACCCGGTGAGCACCGTGCACACACAGTGTGGGACATTTCGGCTTTCAGGAAGTGCCTTCGTGCGCTGTATAGTCAGCCCCCGTCCCCAGTGTAACCACCAGCAGGGTCTCTGTCACCAAAGGTGAGCGTGCTGGTTGTCAGGTGCGATGTCACAACGCAGCCTGTGTCCGCAGGGTCCATCCGTGTTGTGTGCGTGCAGAGATCTGTTTTCTATGGATTCAAAGTATTCCTTTGTGCAGAAGATGTGTACATATATACAACGGAATTTTACTCAGCCATAACAAGAAACGAAATTATTTGTATTGAGGTGGATGGACCTAGAGACTGTCATACAGAGTGAAGTAAGTCAGAAAGAGAAAGACAAATACCGTATGCTAACACATATATATGGAATCTAAGAAAAAATGGTTCTGAAGAACCTAGGGGCAGGACAGGAATAAAGACGCAGACGTAGAGAATGGACTTGATGGCCCCGAGGAGGGGGAAGGGTAAGCTGGGACGAAGTGAGAGAGTGGCATGCACATATATACACTACCAAACATAAGGTAGATAGCTAGTGGGAAGCAGCCGCATAGCACAGGGAGATCAGCTCGGTGCTTTGTGACCACCTAGAGGGGTGGGATAGGGAGGGTGGGAGGGAGGGAGACGCAAGAGGGAGGGGATATGGGAACATATGTATATGTATAACTGATTCACTTTGTTATACAGCAGAAACTAACACACCATTGTAAAGCAATTATACTCCAATAAAGATGTTAAAAAAAAAAGTATTCTTATGCATCCGTCTGTGTTGCTGGAGGTCCAGGCAGCCAAAGCCTCCTGTGAGCTCCCCTTCAGCGTGCTTGTGAGTTTCACTAGCTGTTCTCGATGCTGCTGGGGGCCGGCTGGCGGAGGCCCTGGTCAGGCTAGCGCACAGCCCACTGTGGCTCTTCTGGAGCGTCAGGTGTGCGGGCTCCGACCCTGGACTTGGGTGGATTTGGGTGGAGCAGCTGTTGTAGGGTTCTGAGGGTTAAGGAGTTCCCGAAGGCCTTGAGCCACAGCTTATTAATAGGTTGTTGATTACTGAATCCAAACAAATGAGGAATTTGCCTTACAGAATTGAAGGGCCTTCCTAGTCCTTCCTTTATTTATTTTAAAAAATATTTATGTATTTATTTATTTGGGTTGTGCCAGGTCTTAGTTGCAGAGCGCAGGATCTTTAGTAGCAGGACGCATACTCTGAGATGCGGCACGCAGACTCTCAGTTGTGGCACACAGGCTCTGAGATGCGGCACGCACGCGGGATCTAGTTCCCCGACCAGGGATGGAACCCGGGCTCCCTGCATCGGGAACGTGGAGTCCTGCCAGGACTGGCCTGCCAGGGAAGCCCCCCCCCGCCCACCTCCGCCCCGGTCTTTCATTTAATTCTGCAGTTTGAGTTGCTGCTGTCCTGCCTTCCTCTGCCCCGCTTTACCCCGTACTACCTGGCGTGGGCCCTTCTGGTGGGCCAGGTGCTCGGGGAATAACTGAGACACGACATGAACAAGGACGGGCCTGGTGCTGCTTGACGGGTCCAGGACAGCTCGTGCCACGGTCTCTTTCTTTCTTTGAATTTTATTTTGTTTATTTTTATACAGCAGGTTCTTCTTAGTCATGTTTCACACACATCAGTGTGTACATGTCAATCCCAATCTCCCAGTTCAGCCCCCCGCCGCCCCCGCGCCACCTCCCCCCTTGGTGTCCGTGCGCGTGTGGTCTGCAGCGCGCCACCTCCCCCCTTGGTGTCCGTGCGCGTGTGGTCTGCCTCTGCCACGGTCTCTTTGTCCGTACGCGTGTGGTCTGCCTCTGCCACGGTCTCTTTGTCCGTGCGCTTGTGGTCTGCCTCTGCCACGGTCTCTTTGTCCGTACGCTTGTGGTCTGCCTCTGCCACGGTCTCTTTGGTGACGGTGCACAGTCGTCCTTTTGAAAACTGTCTGAGTTTCCCACGCGGAACGAAGACCCCCACGGCGGCCTTGACCGTGGCGGGCTGTGGAGCCAGGAGCTTCACGTGGCCTTCACCTAGGGGTGTCCCTGTGTCGCCCTGCAGCTCACCACTCGCACACCTGAGGATGTTGGTGAGCCGCACCCTTTGCCTTCGGGAATTTCTTCGCTCTCCCTGAAAGTCCTGCCTAGTGGTCCGGCGTGTTTATTTTCCGTTTCACGGCGTGAGTGTGCCTGTCGAAAGCTGGATTGTATGTCCGTCAGTCTACAGAGCAGATCTCTCTGTGCCTTTGCTTCCGAGACAGGACGTGGGGCACTGATGCACAGGGGCAGAAAGCCCCCCCGACGGCCTCCTTTGGGGGTGCGTGTTGCCGTGGAAGGACCCTGGGGTCCCTGGTTAAGGGCTGTGGCAAAGAACTGTGAGGACCATTAGCGGCCGTCTTTCCATGGTCAGCTATGCTAGAGGAACTGGGAGACTAAAGGGATGTTCGCGTCCTGTTTTCCATGCTTGGGGGCCTGAGCGACTGCTTCCCCACCCACAAGCCCTGCCCTTACTTCCCTCGCTGGCCTGGAATGATGACGGGCCGCTGCTGTGGGGCAAACTGCTCTGCCTGCACAAAGGTCCTTCGCACAGAGGAGGAGGCGGCCCCTGACTCCTGGCAGCAGCTACAGGCGCAGGACGAGCGGGGCACCCAGATTTCACAGGAACGTGCTCCTTTGGCCTGGAAGGGGATGCAGAAGCCCGTACGTCTGGACGCTCCTGTGGGAAGCAGTGTGTCGCGGGTTCTCCGGAGAGGAGCTGCCCTGGAGCAGCTTTGTCCCTGCTCGCCTCGAGCTCGGAGTCACCGGTCCTGTGCACCGCCGCCCCGAACTGGGAGCGGTTTCCCAGGAATGCGACCGCACTGCTGATCGGTGGTGCCTCCTGTCAGCCCACCCGGTGGTGGGCCACAGACTCTGGTCACCGCCAGGCCGAGGATCCGCAGGGACCAGCCCTTGAGAGTGGGCAAGCATGTGCTATCGGGGTTGCCCTGCAGCGCTTCCTGGAGTGAGGTTCTGGGGAGCGCAGTCTCTGGGCTCCCTCCCTGACCTCACCTGGAGGAGAGTCCAGGCAGGTGTGACCTTCTCTCGTCAGTTTCAGTGGCGTCTCATGGTTGCAGCTTCCCTTCTTGGAGCATCGGCTGTGTACCCGCTTCCTGCCGGCCCTTCTGCCGGGTGCTCGTCACAGATGTTTTCCTTGACGCTCATGACACCTTATACATGGGCTGTAGAGGGGAGGACCCGGGGTCTTGACCGGGCTGTTAGCTCGCCCAGCCAAGGCCCCAGCCAAGTGGCAGAATCAGATCTTAAACCCTCAATTGCTGTGCCATCCTGCTTCCCATCTAGTTATTATCCCCTGGTTCCACCTCATGGAAGACAGACAACACCTACCTGGTCCAGACGTGCTCTGAAGTCACAGCATGTGTCTCTCCACCTTCCTCCCCAGCACCTCCTGGACACCAGCTCAGGGCTGCACTGCTTCTTAAATATCCCTCCTGCATCCTGTGAAGTCCCCTCTCCTCGGCAGCCCCACGAGCTCTGGCCTGTGTACAGTCTGACTGGAGGGAGATGGGGAGGGCACAGGGAGAGCCTTTTCCTCTGTAGCACTGCAGAGGCTCTTTGCAACTGTGGTCAGTGTTAGCGGTGACCTCCCAGGTCCCTAGCGCACTGGACGAGTGACTCGGAGGCCCCTTGGATTGCAAGGCTGGGGGTGGGCCGCGCCTGCCCAGCTTAGCTCGGAGTCCCCATCCAGAGATCGGGGTTAGGGTCACACTCCTGAGCACCGCTTTTCTCTCCCAGAGTTATAAAAAGGTGGTTTCACTGTGAAAGATGCCCTGAACGACAACTGCCTGCCAGTGGCGGAAGGGACAGGGCCTATGGAAGCCGTGGCTCGCGTTCAGAAATTAGGAAGGTGGCTCAGCTGAAGGAGGGGACGCTGCTGTGGGGGCCCGCGAGCTTCCTGCTCTGTCATTTATAAACCCACACCGGCCAAAGTCTCACTTCATGATGCTGGCCAGTCTGACGCTTTGAGAAGGGCTCAGTACAGCCCTGGGAATGCGTGCGGAAGGTCTAGCTCAGTGCAGAACTTCTCCACGCGTGCTTGGCCAAGAAGAGCAAAAGCTCCGGGAGCAGAGCTGATCGAGGGCGAGCTGGTGACTAGCTGCTGTTTGCTGGAATCTCACTCCGAGCAGCACATGGATGTGTATTCAGCTCTCAAAACAACCCTACGAGGAATATGCTTTGTCCCTCTTTTACAAAGGAGGAGGTAGGCTTGGAGAAGTCGAAATTATCGAGTCACCCAGCCAGTCAAGGTGAGTCAGGACTTTGAACCTAGTACACTGGTCCAGAGCCTTCGCTCTCGGTGACTCTGCCTTTTGTGTGATAAGCTACCACGGGCCCAGGCAGCGTCCCGCCTCAGCCCATCCCCTCCCTGGACACTAACGGTTTTCCATGCACCCTGAGCTCATGTCCGAACGTGACCTTGCCTCCCCACTCAGCTGGGGCTCCAGTCCTCTGCCTGAGCGGATTTCTGTTCCAGGAAAGTTCTGTGAAGGCAAAGACAGATGAGCACCCTGGCATTTGCCTCCACACTCTGGCCCAGGTGGACCTTCCAGTCCGCCAGCCCCACCTCAACACCAGGGTCTCCCTGCATGTTTACCCCCAGCTTCTAGAGCAGCCCGACTCTGGTTCATGCTGCTAACGCCACCATGGCCCCCCTCTGTCCACGCTGTCAGCTGGTCTGGGTGCCGTCCCTTCCCACGTAGGGCGTCCCTGTCCCTTGGAATTCTCACCCACACCATGGGCGCTCTTTAGGTCTTGTCTAAATTCTCCCCTGTATTAGCCTCAGTTCCTTCATTTACTAGCCTTGTACCCGTGCACTGTTATGGAATCCTTCCAGGCCTCAGTCTCCTGGTCTGTAAAATGGGAACAGTGACACCTCAGGGTCGCCGTCAGGGTCACGTAGAGCATGCACGCAGAGCTTGGCGCCCACCACACCTCCTCTGCCACCGTGGAAACCCCTGCCAGGCAGGGACCACAGGCCATATTCCTAAATCTCTCCTCCACTCTCAACCCTGCCCCACCGCTACATTTAGCAGTACTGGGTCCACGGGTGCCGGCCACGCATTCGTGAGCAGAGGAGTGCGTGCCCACCTGTCTGGGGCACACGTGGGGCTCGTAGAGGTGACCACAAGTGCAGTGGGTTCTCAGGCCCCAGCAGCTGTCTGGCAGCCTCGTGCAGGAATTGGTGCTTGTCTGAGCAGTTCTGCAGGCGCTGACAGCTGGGCCATCGTTGCTGTGGATTGAGGTGGGTGGACGGGGCACGGCAGGGGGCCAGGCTCCGCCCCATCTGACTCACAAGTCTGTGGCCCGATTTTAAACTGTCCCAGCGTGTCAGCCCAGGAGGTCGTCCCACGGCAGGTCCCACGCTCTGACAGATGCCTCGTTAGGAGGACAGCCTGTGCTACCTGATCATCCCATAAATGGAGGTCTCTCCACAGTTTTCCACGTGGCATGCTGTGTACACATGCTCCTTGGCCCCGTCCTGAAATGGTCCCGAGGTGCTGGCGTTTACCCTACGAATGTACACTCCTGAGATCTTTTATGGTTGGAATGTCGTGTTGATTGTGACTCCAGGACCCACCCCGATGAAGAGCAGGACATAGGTCACAGCCCACAGGGCTGCCCCGGCAGCCTCCTCGTGCACACAGCGAGGTCCTGCCCCCCGGTGCCTGGGCTGTTGGGAGCTCCTTCGGGCCACACGTGGGTGATGTGCTGCAGCCCCTTCTCCATCTGCTTGTTGCTTTCCTCGTGCGCACAGTTTAAACCAGGACCTGTGTCATGCCACTTCTTCGTTTACGTTTCTCAGTTTGTCATTACACATTTGCACATGTGATTACTGTTCAGCGTCTCAGTGTTGGGCTTTCAAGCTAAACCATCAGCCTCACGAAGACGCTCATCACTGGCGCAGGGCCTGGCCCGTATTGGGCATTCAGTGAAATCTTGTTGAATGAATGAATGAGTACTAAAAAGTAGCCCAGGGCTTCCCTGGTGGAGCAGTGGTTGAGAGTCCGCCTGCCGACGCAGGGGACACGGGTTCGTGCCCCGGTCCGGGAGGATCCCACGTGCCACGGAGCGGCTGGGCCCGTGAGCCATGGCCACTGAGGCTGCGCGTCTGGAGCCTGTGCTCCGCAACGGGAGAGGCCACAGCAGTGAGAGGCCCGCGTACCGCAAAAAAAAAAAAGTAGCCCATAGCGGTCACTGGCAAGATGCTTACTGGGATGTTTACGACACTGCCTTTGAGACTCTAGTGTGCACCCGGGTCACTGGGAATCTTGTGAGAATGCAGGTTCTGACTCCCTGTGCCTGGGCCCAGCCCAGAGAGCCAGAGGTGGGCCAGGTGTACGCAGCTCCCTGGGCTCTTGGCTTAGGCGGGAGTCCCAGACCCGGGGTGGGGCCTTGCTGCTTTGTTCTGTGTTGCACCCAGGTAATTTTCAACCTGATTGGGATCACACCGTGGATTTACCGTCGGGTTGTGTTTTCTTTCACTTTCCATATTGTAAAGGCTTCCTTGAGCGCTGAAACAGCACCTCTGTTGGCTTCATCGTCTTTCATCCTGCGCGCCTGCTTCATCTGTTTGACGAGCTTTTACAGTTTCCGTTTTTCACCGTATTTTGATGAAGATTTTCTATCAGAATCTACCTGTGCTTCTTTTCCTGTGATTGCTCTCACCTAAGGGGCCGGGGGTGGTGGCCTTGGTATGGGGTGGTGCCCCGGGGTGGGGTCGCCTGGGGGCGGAGCCTCTACCGCAGGATCCAGGGTGCTGCGCTGGGTTGCTTCCTGCAGTGAGAAGGCTGGGTAACGTGTGTGCGTCGTTTGAAGTCTGCGTTGTAAGACAGCCTTTACTTATAAGGGGTCGTTCGTGTGTGGAAGAACATAGTAGCCCCCCGGATAACCCTCAGGTATCTTCAAGAGAAACACATTTTACAGTAGGAAAATGAGCCGAGGAATCCTGGGTGCTTCAGCCCCAGGCCGCTGCCAGGGAGCAGTCAGTGGGGATTGGAATGAGAAGATTTAGCATCTAGCATCCTCCTTGGTCCCTCAAGATCAGGGCAGAGTCTCAGGATCACTGGGAAGAGCCTAGCCCTGAAGAGTTTTGAAGGAAAGCACTGCTTTCACAGTAATGGTTAAATTGTTACAGTGGTCAGAAGCAGCTAACCTGCTCTGTGTGCATAAAACCTTCAGGTAGCCGCATCCTACAGATGGGGTAACTGAAGCCCAGAGAGCTGTAGCACCGGGGCGACCTGTCCAGGCCCTGTGGAAGGGATCCAGCAGGCCTTTGAGCTGCCATGGTCTGTGCTCCTATGTAGCTTCCGGCAGGTTATGGAAAACACGTGGCTTCCATCAGCCCATCTCCTTACATTCTCTCCTTCTCCCCATGGCACTTACCACTTTCCTACACACTATAGGATCTGCTTATTCACTATTTTTACTGTTTGCTGCCTGTCCTCCCCACTAGTATGTAAGTCTCATGAGGGCAGGCATTTTTTCTGTTTTGTTCACTCACGTGCCCCAGTGTGAGGGGTCGTACCTGCTTCTTGGAACCTCTCCATGGATATTCTCTGCGTGAGTGAGAGCGGGGGCCATACCTTATTACTAGCTGTCCACTCAGCAGATGTACTTTGAGTGCCTGCTCTATGCCAGGGTCAGTGGGGATAAAATGGAGACCATAGTTTTCTTTTTGAAGCTATAAAGTCCAGCTCATGAAAATACTTTTTCAATGAATAAGTTCCTCCTTGGGGGACTTCCCTGGCGGTCCAGTGGTTAAGGCTTCTCCTTGCAGTGCAGGGGGTGCAGGTTCTATCCCTGGTCGGGGAGCTAAGATCCACATGCTTCGAGGCCAAAAAAACCAAAACATAAGACAGAAGCAATATTGTAACAAATTCAATAAAGACTTTAAAAATGGTCCACATCAAAAAAAAAAAAAAGTTCCTACTTGGTAGTTTGGAGGAGTGAGTTCACATGAATGAAGAGACACATGTCACGTGAAACGACACTTTTGTAAAAGTGTCCTGGTGGTTCTTGGGGCCTCTCTTGTGAAAGGGAGCGGCAAAAGCAAACGATGCTTCTCGGATGTTCTCCTCTTTCTAGGGTCAGTTCTGCTGCAGGGAGGGTGTGGGGCGGGCAGTGGTGGGAGCGGCTAGAGGTTCGGGGTCTACCTTCCTGCCGCAAATGCAGGGTGCCCACCGCGTGGTCTCTAGTGGAGGGCACACCTTCAGGCAGCCACTGGGTCGGAGACCCCCTGAGCCTCTGTGTCCTAAAGCTGGTACTTGATGTTGAGCTGTGTGCCCTCTGAAGCAGAGGCACAGCCAGAGTCTGTTACACCTGCCAGGTCACACCCCTTTGCAAATATTCATTGAAACAGTGCCTTTGCTGGTGAAGGTGTCTTCACTTTTGTGCTGACACGTGGCGGGCAGGGGCGGGCTGGCGTTCAGCTTCAGGTTGCTGGGATGTGGCAGGGCTGGCCTGAGGCGCGGGGCCTGCTTGGTGACTCCGTGCTCACATCTGCTGCATTCCTGTTTTGTCCGGTAATGTCAGCTTATAGACTTTTATTTTGACGCTGGTTAACACAGGTTTATTTCATTAATTCAATAAAGATTTGAGCGCCTACCATATAGCAGGGACCGTGCTAGGCTGCGGCAGACAGACCCTGCCCTCACGGTCTGGTGGCAGGCTCCTGCTTTCGCTCATACGGTAATTGAAAGTTTGTGGCTGCTTGGGGTTTGGGGGGTAGCTTATAAGTGACTCAGCTCCTAAGCAGATTTCAACAGGTAAAGACTCCTCCTTAATGCCTGGCTCCTCTGGCCTTGCCTGGTGAGTCTGACAATACCTCATCACGCCCCTGTGGGCACCTTGTGGGCACCTTACAAGCCAGGAGCCAGATGACGTGCAAGTTTGAGATACCTACCTCATGGGACCACAAGCATTCAGTAAAAGAATGTTTTTCAAGTACAGCAGGTCAGTGGAAATGCATAGAGTAGACCACTGCATGCAGTGTGCTCCTGTTTAAAAAAGAGGGAGTGTGGATACAGGCCACAGATACTGCACTTACATGCAGGAGATGCCTTTGGAAGGCACTACAGCTGAAATCATTGGCTCCTGTGGAGGGGACACTGGGTGGCTGGGATTCCTTCTGAATTTTGAGCTGTATGGTTCTATCCCATTCAAACCATAAAGATAAAGGTACCAAACTGTGTGATCCTAATTGTTTAAAAAGCACGCATGTTGGAGAAGCCTGGAGGAGCGTCCTCTCCCGAGCGCAGAGCTCTCTCAGTCAGCTGTCCCTCCCGGCCCAGGCAGGACTGGAACGGCCGCAGGACGGTGAGCCCTGGGCTCCAGTGGCACCTCAAGTGTCATACCAGACACCAGCCCTTGGCGTTTCCGCCCCTTTTTCGGTCCAGCATGAATCTTGCTGGTTTCTCCAGAGTGACTGTGTTCACAGGCACATGCAGTCGGCTTTTCTGACTGCCTCCGAGGCGAAGATTACCGTGAGTTGCATGCAGGAGAGGAAAGGATGCTTTTTTTTAAAAACAGCAGAGTATCTTAAGGAAATGATGAAGGAGGATAGAAATTCAGAGTTACAGACCTTTGTCCTTAAAGTTCAATTCCCCTTTTTTGTGAAAGGCAACCCGAAAGGGGAGGTGAGCTGGGGCTTGGGGGTGGTTGACTCAGACGCTGTGGCAAAGAGTGACCAAGTGCCCCTTTGCCTCTGGGTTTTAGCTGCCCACATCTAGGAGGGGGCAGCTTGAAAGTAACAGTAGTGTGGTGCGTTTCCTGCCCCCATATAGCTGTTAGAGACACAGCCACGGGTGCACCTTTACCTCCCACAGCTTTCGCCCGACTGATGGAAATGGTGATTGGTTGCCCCCCGCCGGGGGCCGTCGAGGGACATCACGCGGGGTTCAGGCCCTAGGAGCCCTCCCTAGTTAGAAAGACAACAGTGGGAAAGGACCTAGGTGAGAAGACAATACCATTTATCATTCTCCTACCCTTGCCTTTGGTGTTAGACCACAGGAGGATGGCAGCTGCTTGACTCAGTTTCTTTGGGAATGGTATTAAGCCAGAGCTGCATCTAATTATCAAAAGTGTGCCATTTTAGAGTTTTTAAGCAAAGAGTAGCTAAGTGAGTTTAAGATGAAACCTGGGACCATGATTTCAGTTGTGAAAAGAATGAACTTTTTGGTGGCTTGAAGTGGCAGCAGCTTACTGCTGCAGATGGAACACGGGAGCAGAGTCAGAAAATGGGCTTTATTTCCAGCCTGGAGTCACGTAGCTCTATGGCTTTGGGCAAATCTCTCTCTCTGAGACCCTCAGCATAGGAGCTTGGAAGTGCACTTCCACTAGGGAAGCTTATGATTTAATTGTGGGCGTAAAGACAGCTAACAAGACTTGCAGTGCACACCAAATGAGCTTTTCACGCTCTGAATTAAATATGTTTCCATGCAAAAGGGATTTGTTTAAACATGTGGATAACTGTAGAGAGAAATCCTTAGGTATCAAGAAAAAGAAAATTTTACATTTTTAATATTTTTAACCTGGAAAGTAAGAGATAATTATGGTAATGGTAATGAACTAACCTTGGAGTCACGTGACATTGAATGATGAAAATACATTTGTATTGCCAGAGCCTTGTGGCTCCAAAAACGTCATTCGTATGGAGCTTCAGCTTCTAAATTGGATGAGAGGGACTGAGGGCCTTTTGCAGTTTGGGGTCAGGGTGGAGATGGGCGTGTGAAGGAGGCAAGTTCTGCCCTGTTCAGAGTGCCTGCCCTCTGTCTTCCCTACCAGCTCTACGCTGTTGGACCAATTCGAACTGGAAAAGCTTGCCCTACCAGCTTGGACGAAGTCTCACATCCTGTTCTCCTCGGCAAGGGCCAGCAGTAATGGCGGCGGGGCGGGGGGCGGGCTTCCCTGAGTTCTCTGTAAGTCTTCGTCTTCTAAAATGAGGTGTGCTGGCAGCCGATGCTTGGACCCTTGGTCTCTGGGGATTGCCTGGGGCAAAAGCCGAGCCTCCGTGTGCACCAGCCAGTCCACCACCGTCTTCCGGGGTTTCCGTATTTCTCAACGCAACCGCCAATAAGCCTTCAATTGGCGGTTTAAAAAGCTTATTCTTTGAAGTGAAAGTTACAAAAACAGCTCTATAAGCTGTAATTTATATGAAATAAAATTCATACCTTTCAAGTGTAAATTCAGTAGTTTTTAGTATTTTCACAGAGTTGTGCAATCATTACCATTATTTAATTTTAGAACATTTTCTTCACCCCGAAAAGAAACCCCATACCTGTTAGCAGCCATTCTCAATTCCTTTCTACTTCTAGTCCCTAGAAACCACTAGTCTGCTTTCTTTATGAATTTGCGTATTCTGTACATTTCATATAAATAGACTCATACAGTATATGGTCTTACGTGTCTGACGTCTTTCATTAACCATAATGTTTCACGGTTCAAATTTGTCGCAGCGTGTATCATACTTCATTCCTTATTATGGCTGAGTAATAGTCACTAATAGGGTATACACACTTTTTGTTTATCCGTTCCTCAGCTGATGGACATGGGGATACTCTTTACTCTTTGGCTGTTGTGAACAATGCTGCTGTGAACATCTCGTGTACAAGTTTTTATGTGTTCATTAATCTTGGGTACATACCTGGGGGTGACATTTCTGGGCCACGTGGCAACTCTTTGTTCAACATTTTTAGGAGCCAAACTGATTACCAAAACAGACACATATTTTATATTCCTACCAGAAATGTATGAGAGAGTTCAGACTCCACATTCTTACCAACACATTGTTATCTATCTCTCTTTTTTTTTCTGCCTGCACCTCATGGCATGTGGGATCTTAGTTCCCTGACCAGGGATCTAACACATGCCCCCTGCAGTGGAAACGTGGATTCTTAACCACTGGACCGCCAGGCAAGTCCCTGTCATCTATCTCTTTGATTGTAGTCATCATAGTGGATGAAATGGTGGCTTATTACAGTTTTGATTTGCATTTTCCTAATGACTTATGATGTTGAGCTCTTTTCATGTGTTTATCGGCTATGTGTATATCTTCTTTGGAGGAATGTCTGTTCAAGTCCTTTGCCCATTTTAATAGGGTTGTTTGTCTTTTCGTTGTTGAGTTTTAAGGGGTCTTTATATATTTTTGGTACAAGTACATTACATATGATTTGCAGCATTTTCCTCCCGGTCTGTAGATTATCTTTTCACTTTGTTGATGCAGAACGCTTTCAGTTTTGACGAAGGCCAGTTTATCTAATTTATCCTTTTGTTGCTTATGCTTTTAGTATGATAGCGAAGAAATCATTGCCTAAGTGAAGTAATAAATTTAATCCTATGTATTCTTCTAAGAGTTTTATAATTTTAGCCCTCACATTTACGTCTGTGATCCAGTTTTAGTTTAGCTGTATATGATGTGAGGCAGGAGTCCAGCTTCATTGTTTTGCCTGTGAGTATCAGATTGCCTCAGCACCATTTGTTGAAAAGACTATTCTCTTCCACTACCGAATTGCCTTAGCGTTCTTGTCAAAAATCAATTGATCACAAATATAAGGGTTACTTTCCTGGACTCCCAATTCTATAATATTGATTATATGTCTACTTCTTTGCCAGCATTAGTCTGTAAGTTTTGAAATTTAGAAGTGTGAGTCCTCCCTGTTCTTCTTTTTCAAGAATCTTTTGGATTTTCTGGGTCCCTTGCATTTCCATATAAGTTTTAGGAACAGCTTGCCAGTTACTGCAAAAGGGCGGCTAGGATTTTCATAGGGCTTGAAATTGCAGTCAAGCTGGGGATTGTTGCCATCTTAACAGTATTAAGTCTTGCACTTCATAAGCATTGAAGATCTTTCTTCCTTCCCCCCCTCTTCCTTTCATGCCACAGGTAGCCATCTGCTCCCTGGAGACACCTGCCGATAACCTTGAGAAAAATATTTGACAAAATGGGAACTCATCAGGGAATTGTTGTTAATGTATTAGTCGTCTTACTTTATGAATTAAAAGCTGTTTTGTTTTGTCCTTTTTAGATATCCATATATGTGCTCACACTATTTAGTTCTTTAATTTTTCAACAGTATTCTGTACACTATTCTGTAGTTTTCAGTGTACAAGTCTTTCACTTCTTTTATTAGATTTATTCCTAAATACTTTAATCCTTTTTGATGCTATTGTAAGTGAAATTTTCTTAATTTCATTTTCAGATTGTTCATTGCTAGTGTACAGAAATAAATTTATATTTGTGTGTTGATACTGTATCCTGCAACCGTGCTGAACTCATCTATTAGGTCTAATAATTAATTCTTCCAGATTCCTTAGGACTTTCTACATGTAAGGACATATCAGATGGGGACAGACGTATTTTTAATTCTTCCTTTCCAATCTGGATGTCCTTTATTGTCTTCCCTAAGTGCCCTTGGTAGAACCTGTAGAACAGTGTTAAATAGTAGATGTGAAAGTGGAAATTCTTTTCTTGTTCCTCATCTCAGGGTGAAATCATTCTGTCTTTAACCGTTAAGTGTGAGGTGTTAACCTAAAACAAGCAGTTACTTTACCAACAAATAGGGTTTGTTTGGGAACAGCAAAAAAATTGCAATTTGAGACATGCAGTCTATGGCAAACCACAGGCATGTCCAGAGAACAAAGGGAGTCTGCTTTTATGGGGAAAATGGGGAAGCTGCAGGGGCTGTTCTAAATGAAAGTTCATTGGAGGAAGGTAGAAGTTCAGGATGGTGATGGCTTCTCCTTGGTCGAGCTGTGATGTTTCTCATTGGCTGAACTGTTGCTGAGCAAGGAGAAATTCTTCCTTTGGGATAGTAATGTAGTCACTTCCTGTCTGGGAGTGCAAGGTATGCTTCTTCCTGTGGGGCATACACATGAAATGCAGGGCATGCAAATGATGGTGAGTGAGAATGCGTGAGAGCTCCCTCTACAGGTCATTCCTGACTCTAATTTTAGTTGAGGTCTCCTTTATTAATTTCCAGAGGTTACATGTGAGTTTTCTTAGATGCCCTCTATCAGGGTGGAGAAGTCCCCTTATATTCCTAATTCATTGAGTATTTTAGATCATTAAAAGGTGTCAGATTTTGTCAAATGCTCTTTCTGCATCTTTTGAGATGATCACGTGGCTTTGCTCTTTATTGCTATTATATACTACATTGATTTTTAGGTGTTAAACTGACCTTGTGTTCCTATGATAAATCTCACTGGTCGTGATGTATTGTCCTTTCTATATAGTCCTTTGCTGGATATAGCTTGCTAGTATTTTGTTGAGAATTTCTGTGTTTCTGTTCACAGTGGATATTGATTTGTTGTTTTCTTTTCCTGTAATGTCTTTTTCTGGCTTTGCCAGGGTAATACTGACTTCATAGAATAAGTTGGAAAATGTTCCTTCCTCTTTTACTTTTTAGAAGATTTGTGAAGGATTGGTATTATTTTTGTAAATGTTTACTAGAATTCTCCAGTGAAGCCATATGGGCATCGGCTTTTCTTTGTGGGCAGTTTGAAAATTAAATAAATACCTTGCAGTAAGTTTAATCAGATTGTCTATTTATTCTTGAGTCAGTTTTGGTAATCTGTGTATTTCTAGCAATTTGTCCTTTTCATCTCGGTTATCAAATTTGTTGACACACAGTTATTAGTAGTATTCCCTTGTCATACTTTTAAAAAATAAACTTTTAATTTTAGGACAGCTTTAGATTTACAGAGAAGTTGCAAAGATAGTACAGAGAGTTTCCATATATGTGCCGCATCTAGTTTCCTCTTTTATTAACGTCTAATGTTAATAAAATAAAATCTAATGGGACATTTGTTATAGTCTGTAAATATTGATACATTTAAATGAAATACATACTTTATTTTTCCTTAGTTCTCACCTAGTATTCTTTTTAGCCTAATGTTTCAAAATCCTGTACAGGATACCACGTCATATTTGTGTGATGTCTCCTTAGGCTCCTCTTGACCATGACCATTTCTCTGACTTTGCTTTTTATTACCTCTATGAATTGAATGTTGAATTCAGTTCATATGTTGAAGCCCTAATCCCCAATCTGACTGTAGGTATTTGGAGGCATGAGGCCTTTGGGAGGTAATTAGGGTTAGATTAGGTTATCAGGGTAGAAGCCTTATGATGGAATTAATGTCCTTATAAAAAGAGGAAAAGATGCATGAGCTCTCCATCATGTGAGGACACACAGTAAGAAGGCGGCCATCAGCAAATGAGGAAGAGAGCTCTCACCAAACACTGAATCTGCCAGCGCCTTGATTCTGGACTTCCCAGCCTCCAGAACTGTGAGGAAAAAATATTTGTCGTTTAAACGACCCAGTCTATGGTATTTTGTTGTAGCAGCTCAAGCAGCGACCTCAGCAGTTTGAAGGAGTAATGGTCAGATACTTTGTGGATTATCCTTCAGTTGGGATTTGCCTGTTGTGTTTCTCATGATTATACTGGGATTATAGGTTTTGGGGAGGAAGACCACAGAGGTAAAGTGCCATTTTCATCACACCACATCAAGGGTACATGCTGTCAACATGGCTTATCACTGTCGATGTTGACCTTGATGACCTGGCTGAGAATGTTTGCCAGATTTCTCCACTTAAAGTTACTCTTTCTCTCCCTTTCCATACTGTATTCTTTGGAATGAACTCTGTGTACAGCCTACACTTAAGGAGTTATGTTCTACCTCCTTGAAGTTGGTGTATCTACGTAAATTATTTGGTGTTCTTCTGCATGGGAGGTCTGTCTCTTCTCTCCCATTTATTTATTCACCATTTATTATGGACGTTTATTTTGTATGCTGAGTTATAATCCAGTATACTTTATTGATCTTATTGCTCATATGGTTCCAGCTTCAGCAATCGGGAGCTTTTTCAGTTGGTTCCTGTTTCCTTTGACATACCCCCATGATGATGTGTTTTGTTTCTGTTTTCAGCACTTTCTGGTGTTATAAAATTTCCTAGGCTCATCTTAGGTATTTTGTGTACCAGTTCTAGAGCCAGTCGATTCCTCAAGGAGTTTCTTGGGTGTTAGGTGTGATTGTTACTACTGGGATGCCTGTGATCCTTCTTAATTCCTTAAGCTCAATAGTAATGTTTCCTCTTTCACTCCTGATTTTAGTAGTTTGAATCTTCTTTTTCTCTTAGTCCACCTACTTAAAGATTTGTCACTTTTGTTGATCTTTGATCTTTTCAAAGAACCAATTTTTGGTTTTGTTATTTTCTATATTTTTTTCTATTCTCTATCACATTCATTCTGTTCTAATCTCTATAATTTCTTACTTTCTGCTTGCATTGGGTTCTTTTTGTGCTTTTTTAGTTTCTAATGGTGGTAGTTTAGGTTATTGTTTTGATATCTTTCTTCTTCTATTACTATGGGTGTTTATAGCTGTGAATTTCCTCTAAGCACTGCTTTAGCTGATTCCCATAAATTTTGCTGCAGTATGTTTTCATTTTCTTTAATCTCTGTATTTGCTAATATCCCTTGTGATTTCTTCTTTAACCCATTGGTTATTTAGGAGTGTGTTGTTTAATTTCCACATATTTGTGAATTTCCCCAATTTCCTTCTATTATTGATTTCTAATTTCATTCCATTTTGGTTGGAAGACATATTTTTGTATAATTTCAATCCTTTTAAATTTATTAAGACTTGTTTTAGGGTCTAAAATGTGGTCCATCCTGGAGAATGTTCTATGTTCACTTGAGAAGAACGTGCATTCCACAGTTGTTTGGTGGCATATTGTATAGACTGTTAGGTCTAGTGTTGTCCTCTATTTCCTTTTTGATCTTCTGTCTAGTTCTATTTTGTAATGAAAGTGGAATATTGAAGCTTCCAACATTCATCGTTTTTTTTATGTTTCAGATTTTTTACATCTTTATTGGAGTATAATTGCTTTACAATGGTGTGCTAGTTTCTGCTTTATAACAAAGTGAATCAGTTATACATATACATATGTTCCCATATCTCTTCCCTCTTGCGTCTCCCTCCCTATCCCACCCTTCTAGGTGGTCACAAAGCCCCGAGCTGATCTCCCTGTGCTATGCGGCTGCTTTCCACTAGCTATCTATTTTACATTTGGTAGTGTATATATGTCCATGCCTCTCTCTCACTTAGTCACAGCTTACCCTTCCCCCTCCCCGTATCCTCAAGTCCATTCTCTAGTAGGTCTGTGTCTTTATTCCTGTCTTACCCCATGGCTCTTCATGACATTTTTTTTTCTTAGATTCCATATATATGTGTTAGCATACGGTATTTGTCTTTCTCTTTCTGACTTACTTCACTCTGTATGACAGACTCTAGGTCCATCCACCTCACTACAAATAACTCAATTTCGTTTCTTTTTATGGCTGAGTAATATTCCATTGTATATATGTGCCACATCTTCTTTATCCATTCATCCGATGATGGACACTTAGGTTGTTTCCTTCTCCTGGCTATTGTAAATAGAGCTGCATTGAACATTTTGGTACATGACTCTTTGAATTATGGTTTTCTCAGGGTATATGCCCAGTAGTGGGATTGCTGGGTCATATGGTACTTCTATTTGTAGTTTATTAAGGAACCTCCATACTGTTCTCCATAGTGGCTGTACCAATTCACATTCCCATCAGCAGTGTAAGAGTGTTCCCTTTTCTCCACACCCTCTCCAGCATTTATTGTTTCTAGATTTTTTGATGATGGCCATTCTGACCGGTGTGAGGTGATACCTCATTGTAGTGTCGATTTGCATTTCTCTAATGATTAATGATGTCGAGCATCCTTTCATGTGGTTGTTGGCAATCTGTATATCTTCTTTGAAGAAATGTGTATTTAGATCTTCTGCCCATTTTTGGATTGCGTTGTTTGTTTTTTTTTGTTATTGAGCTGCTTGCAAAGTTTGGAGATTAATCCTTTGTCAGTTGCTTCATTTGCAAATATTTTCTCCCATTCTGAGGGTTGTCTTTTGGTCTTGTTTATGGTTTCCTTTGCTGTGCAAAAGCTTTGAAGTTTCATTAGGTCCCATTTGTTTATTTTTGTTTTTATTTCCATTTCTCTGGGAGGTGGGTCAAAAAGGATCTTGCTGTGATTTATGTCATAGAGTGTTCTGCCTATGTTTTCCTCTAAGAGTTTCATAGTTTCTGGCCTTACATTTAAGTCTTTAATCCATTTTGAGCTTATTTTTGTGTATGGTGTTAGGGAGTTTTCTAATCTCATTCTTTTACATGTAGCTGTCCAGTTTTCCCAGCACCACTTATTGAAGAGGCTGGCAGGCGGATTCTTAACCACTGCGCAACCAGGGAAGTCCTTGCACTTGTCTTTTAATCAGAGAGAAGAAAAAGTTACAAGCAAACAACAACACATTTGTACATACCTATGTAGTTTTTTTTTCCTATGTGGTTACTTTTAACAGTGCTGTTTATCTCATCATGTGAATTTAAGTTAATGTGGAGTGTCCTTTCATGTCAGCCTAAAGGATGGCTTTAGTATTTTGTAAGGCAGTTCTGCTAGTGACAAATTCTCCCAGTTTTTGTTTATTTAAGAATGTCTCATTTCTCCTTCATTTTGAAGGAGAGTTTTGCTGGATATAGAATTCTTGGCCGACATTCTTTTTTCTACCCACAAGTTGCAACATGTCATTCCGCAGCATTTTAGCCTCCATGGTTTCTGATGAGAAGTCAGTTGTTAATTTATTGAGGATCATTTGGACATGACAAATTGTTATTCTCTTGCTGCTTTCAAGATTCTCTGTTTGGTTTTGAGTTTGGTAGTTTGACTATCATGCATCTAGATGTGGGTCTCACTGAGTTTATTCTACTTGTAATTTGTTGAACTTTTGGATATGTAGATTAAACTTTTTCATCAGATTTGGGAAGTTTTGGGCCACTATCTCTTCAGATATCCTTTAGCCTTTTTCTCTCTCTCTCTTCTCCTCTAGGATTTCTCCAAGATGTGTTTCTTGGTATGCTTGATAGTATGGCACAGATAGTATGTCTCTGAGACTCTGTTCATTTTCCTTCATTCCTTTTTCTTTTGCTTCTCAGACTGGATACTCTAAATTGACCTATCTTCAAGTTTGCTGATTCTTTCTCTGCCACCTCTACTACTGAGTCCCTCTAGGGAATTTTTCATTTCAGTTATTATAATTTTCAACTCTAGAATTTCTGTTTGGTTCTTTTTTTAAAAATGATTTTAGTCTCTATTATTTTCTAGTGGTGAGACATTGTTTTATGGTTTCCTTTAGTCTTTATACATGGTTTCCTTTAATTTGAACATATTTATAGTAGCTTATCTAAAAATCTTTGTCTAGTAAGTGCAACTTCTGGGCACCCTCAGGGACAGTTTGCATTGACTGTTTTATTTAACTCTGGCCATTTTTTCCTATTTCTTTGTATATCTCATAATTTTGTTGAAAACTAAACATTTTAAATAACATGACATAACTCTGAAAGCCAGACTCTTCCCTCAGGGGTTTGTGGTTGTGGCTGCTGTTGGTTTGTTGAGTGACTTTTCCTGGACTAATGCTGTAAAAAAGTGTATTCTTTCTCATATGTGACCACTGAAGCTCTGCTTAGTTAGCTTCATGGTCATCTGATGATTGGACACAGATTTTCTCAAGTGATTTTAACCAGTAAGTCTCCAGTCCTTTTGGTTATACGTACCAAAAGGGGCACGTATTGGGGTACACAGTCAACACTTCAGTAGTTTACAACTTTGCTTTAGCCTTCACTTCCTGATTGCACAGAATCTCAAAGTCAGCCAGATATGAGAGATTACAACCTTCTCGTGTCTTTCCTGACCATGCACACAGTCCTGCACACGAATGCGCCCTCATATTTCCAGGAATATATCAGAGCTTATCAAAGCCTTCTGTGGATACCTCATTCCCCAGCATTTTTAAATTTTCCTCCATTTTTCTATTGTAGTAAAATACACATAACATAAAGTTTACCATCGTAGCCATTTTTAGGTGTACAGTTTAATGGCATTAAATGCATTCACATTGTTGTGCAATCATGCCAGTGTTTACCCTTGGAACTCTTTCCATCTTGTTAAACTGAAACTTTATACCTGTTAAACAATAACTTCTGGGAATTCCCTGGCGGTCCAGTGGTTAGGGCAGGGGGCACGGGCTCAATCCCTGCTTGGGAAACTAAGATCCTGCATGACGCATGGCGCAGCCAGAAAACAGCAACAACAGAAAAAGAAGGTGTACCGAGTGACCTCCCTTCAAAAAAAGAAAAAACCAGTAACTTCCAATTTCCCCCTCCCCCAGCCCCTGGCATTGCCGTTCTACTTTCTGTCTCTGTGACTGTGATAACTCTAAGGGCACCATGTAAGTGGAGTCCTACAGTGTTAGTCTTCCTGTGACTGGCTCATTTCACTGAGCGTGCTGTCTCCCAGGTTCCTCCGTGTTGTAGCATGTGCCAGAATTGCCTGCCTTTCTAAGGCTGAATGACATTCCATGGCCTGGATAAGGCACATTTTGCTTATTCATTCATCTGTTGATAGAAACTTGGGTTGGTTCTACATTTAACCTGTTGTGAATAATGCTGCTATGAACATGAGCGTACAGATATCTCTGAGACCCTGCTTTCAGTTATTTTGGAGGTATACTCAGAATTTGAATTGCTGGGCCGTATGGTAATTCTTAATTTTTTGAGGAACCTCCATACTCTTTTCTACAGTGGATGTATCATTTTACATTGCTAACAACAGTGCACAAGGGTTCCACTTTCCCCACATCCTCACGACTACTTGTTTTCTGTTTCTTGACAGTAGTCATCCTAACAGGTGGGAATCCCCAGCATTTCTTTTTATTGTGTTTGTCCCAGCTGGTACTTGACTCAGGTACTTTTGTAGAGATTCCTATACCCTAATGCAGTAATCTTCATACGTTACAACCCCCTAAAAGAATTTTGAGAATTACCTCTATAGAACAGATAACGTATCTTGAAGTTTACATCTAAGTTTTCTTGTAATAAATATAGTTAGAAAGAATATGATTTCCTTCATGTTGTAAAAGTTCCATTTAAAAATGGGACTTTTATTGTATAATCTTTAATCATTAAACAGTTGTTGCTGGTTGTTCTCAACAAATGTCTTGAGGAAAGGGCTTTTCCCAATGAGTGATCTCTGACTCAGGTCACATAGAGACAAACCCTGAGAACAGGGCTTTTCCAGGGACTTGTGAGACACGTTTAAAGATGACAGTTCTATAAGTATGGGGCTTTTGGGTGAGCTCCAAGCCAGTTCTGCCCCCTGTAAAGCTATTAGGCTGCTGGTTTTCAAAGCTGAGGAACGGGGGAAGTTCAAACACTGTAAAACTTGCCGTTCCGAGATTCAGCTGCTTTTCTGGAATAAATGCACTGTGGATTATTGCTTGCAAACCTTTGGTTAATTTCCAGAATTCTCAAAAAGTTGATTTTTTACTATCTTTGCCAGGGTTCTCGTTGCTTTTAGGGAGGAGCAGATTTTTGCAGATCGTGACTCCACTGCTCTAGAAGTACTTCAAGATTCTTTTAGAACAACAAATAACTTGTACTTCCCCAGCTCTTAGCTATCTTGGGTTTCTACCACTCTTTTCTGTCTCCTTGCTTCTTGACCAAGGAAAAGCTTCTTGTTGACAAAGGACTTTGTCAGTAACATAGTGTACTCGGTAGCATATTACTTTTGTAGCAACTAAGTTCTAGGTATTATTCATTCAACAAGCATTTGTCAGAAGTATCCCTTCTTCCTGAAGGGAAAGAGGGTCAAAATAGATGTGTAGGTAAATCTTTGTTTTCTAATTATAATGATCATTTTAGTACTTATGTAATATTTTTAAAGGAAATAAAAGTACATTTCATTTAGAGGCCGATTCATTTTTGCTTACTGACTTACTTATTTCATATTTGAGATAACTAAAAAATTTAAAGAGGTGAACCCCCTCCCCCATTTTTACTGTCCTATTGTGGGAATAACAGGTGGGGTCAGCTGTAAAATTCAATAAATATTATCAAGATAATAATGGAATGGCAGTTTATTTATCTGCAAGCTTTGGGAAATAAGGAGTTGTTACGTCTGTTAATTTCCCAATAATTAATGTTGTTTCTTTGGGGAAAGTGCTTGATTCTTTCCTTTTATTTACTTATTTCAAAGTAGTAGGTTGGTTCCCTGGCACCCTCCAAAAAGTAAAAAATAAAATTCTGGTTCTCATTATAAACAAATATGCATTATTTATGCATATTGGATGTGTTCCAATCCATAGCAGTTATTATCCTTATAGATGATAAATGCACAAACGTCCCATCTTCAGCTGTTGGGAGATCATTCAAACTAGTTCCTGAGTCCTTTTGATATGACCCTAACAGTCTTTGATAATTCCTTGCTTCTTAGAAGGATGAGATTCACAGGGTCATATAAAGTTCTTGACTCATATCTAGAATTAGCCATTTTGACAAGGAACCCTAGATCTTTTTTTTTTTTTAATTTGTGTTAAAATGCACAGAACAGGGACTTCCCTGGTGGCGCAGTGGTTGAGTGTCTGCCTGCCAATGCAGGGGACACGGGTTTGAGCCCTGGTCCGGGAAGATCCCACATGCCACGGAGCAACTAAGCCCATGAGCCCGGGTGCCACGACTACTGAAGCCCGCACGCCTAGAGCCCATGCTCTGCAGCAAGAGAAGCAACCGCAATGAGAAGTCCTCGCACCACGATGAAGCGTCTCCCCACCACTCGCCGCAGCTAGAGAAAGCCTGCGTGCAGCAATGAAGACCCAACGCAGCCAAAATTAAATAAATAAATAAATTTTAAAAATACACAGAATATAAAATTTGCCATCTTAATCATTTTTAAGTTTAGTGATATTAAATACATTCACATTATTGTGGAGCCATCACCATTCATCCCCATAACTCTTTTTATCTTATAAAATTGAAACTCTATACCCATTAAACAATAACTAACCATTTTCCCCTCCTCCTAAGCGCCTGGCTACCACCGTGGGACTTTCTATGATTTTGACGACTCTGAGTACCTCATATGGTGGAATCCTACAGTATCGTCCTTTATGACTGACTTATTTCATCGAGTAAGGCCCCATGCTGTAGCAGATGCCAGAATTTTCCTCTTTAAGGCTGAATAACATTTTGCTTAGGAATTCTTTATATATTCTGAATACGGTGGACCCTCAGTATCCACAGGTTCTGCATCCGTGGATTCAACCAACTGTGGATAGAAAATATTCAGAATAAAAATTACAGAAATTTTCAAAAAGTAAAACTTGAATTTGGTGTGCACTGGCCACTATTTACATTGTATTAACAACTATTTACCTAGTGTTTACATTGTATTAGGTATTATATGTCATCTAGAGTTGATTTAAAGTATGAGGGTGGGGCACGTGTGTAGGTTGTATGCATGTAGTGTGGCATTTTATAAGGGACTTGGGCTTCTTAGGGTTCTGCTGATACAGAGGTACGACTGTATTTATCACTGTTTAAAGCCTTTTTACTCTGTGGATACTGTCCTTTGATGCACAAGATTTAGTTTTTAAGAAGTCCAATGTCTTTTTTTAATTCTGTTACCTGTGCCTTTGGTGTCATATCGAGAACTCATTATCAAACCTCATGGACTGAAACTTTTGCCCTATGTTTTTGTCCAAGAATTTTATAGTTTTAGGCCTTACATTTAGGTCATGGATCCATTTCGAGTTAATCTTTGTAATGATGTTAGGTAAGGGTCCAACTTTATTATGACAAAACTATTTTATTTTTTAAAAATATTGGCATGTGGTACTAATTTTATATTTTTACTTCCCTGTTCTATCAGATCATACAGGTTGCCTCTAAATGAAGGAATTAGCCGGCACAATTCGTTGTCGTATAATTCTTGGCATAGTTACCAGAAATTGAAAAAGTGAATGGCTGTAATGACTGGGCAATAAATCTTCCAAGTCAAGTATTTTGCAATTCTTTGTTTTCAAAAAACTTGAAAGTGGTCCTAATTGAATTGTCAGCGAATAGTTTGTCTGAAACAATTCTAATGATAGGCTGCTCTGTGGTTACTTCTGGCCCAAGACTTGGTGAGACTCACAGGGCTGAGCATCTTTGTGCCTGTCTCCTGCTTCACGTGAAAAGGCTTCTCAGAGCCAACACCACCACAACAAGAAACAGCAGAAGAATCGATGCTACCCTCGCCTCATTTAGCAATAAATACTTCCTATTAAAAGATTTTTTAAATGTTTACTTTGGAAGGCTAATAATTATTTGTCAAGTTTTATAAATGTGTTCCAGCTTGATTTAATAATTGTAATGACTCAATCTAGAAACTTTTTACTGTAAAAATCTATTTGCTTATTCTATATTACTTGATTTATGAATGTGATAAAATACACGTGCATAAAATTTACCGACTCGGCCATTTTCAGTGTGCTCTTCAGTAGCGTTAATTACATTCACACTGCATCCACTCCAGAACACTTTCCACTTTTCAAAACTAAAACTCTACACCCATTAGAAACAACTTGGAAATATTTTTCACAAAGAGAGCCTTATGGCCTTGGGGAAAATGTTTAATTTCAATTTATCTAACTTTGTTGTAGAGAAGAGTGATAGGGTAATCAAGCATAACTTATTAGGATAAAATATCGGGGTTAAATTCTCTTGGAGCAGTGTAATGGAAACGAGATCAAAGAGAAAAAGGAACCTTGTTGAATTTCTTTTTCTTTGGCTGCGCTGGGTCTTCGTTGTGGTGCATGGGCTTCCTTTTCTCTAGTTGTGGCGAGCAGGGGTTTCTCATCCTTGTTGAATTTCTGATTGTTATAAAAGAGCTTGTTCATTCTATTTTAAAATGCGTGACAGTAGTATCAAATCACTATGGCATTTAGATTTCACTGACTATATTTAAAAGATCATATGATAAAATATTTTTAAATGAAATATTTACAGCATGCTGGAAATTATATCCTTTGCAACTATTTATTTTTATTATGAAGAATTTAGATGCCAACTTAAAAGTATATTATCCTCTTCATAGTGGTAGGTTTTCCAAAATTCTTGAGGGGATATGTGACATTTGGAGACCACTGCATTAGGGTAGAGGGATCCCTATGAAATGCCTGAACTAACAGTGGAGTTCACTGGAGACTCACCACCCCTTTAAGGTGTTCAGTATCTCACTGGACCGTGTTCCCACGGCAGGACTCACGAAAGGGTGACCGCAGAGCTTCACTCCTTCACCTGTTATCCGGTAGTCAGACCCATAAAACGGCTCACTCCATTACCAATTTCAAATGAAGTTCAATACTTACTAAGGAAAGTTTTAAGAAAAACTTGCCTTAAATGTGCCTGACCTGGGTTAGGAAGTAAGTTACAGAACTGTATCAAAAGTCCAGCTTAAAAAAACAAAACAAAACAGCCCAGCTTCCCCTCCCAGCACCCTGGTTACTTAAAGGACCCAGATCCACAGAGTAAAAGACAGAATGGGAGAAAATGTTTACAAAGCATGTATCTGATAAAGAATTATATGCATATATATATGTGTGTGTGTGTGTGTGTGTGTGTGTGTATATGTGTATATATATATATATATATATATAGAGAGAGAGAGAGAGAGAGAGAGAGAGAGAGAGAGAGGGAGGGAGAGAGAGAGAGGGAGGGAGAGAGGAAGCACAGTGGAAGCACAGTGGTGGTTGCCAGGGTCTGGGGGGCAGGGAAATGTGTAGTTATTGCTTAACGGGTATAGGCTTTCAGTTTTACAAGATAAAGAGTTAAGGCAGATGGATGGTGGTGATGGTTGTACAACAGTGTGAATGTACTTAATGCCACAGAGCTGTACACTTAAGAATGGTTAGATGGTGAATTTTATGTATATTTTGCCACAATAAAAAAAAAGCTTGAAAAAAATGCTTTTATCATATCACATTCCACACCTCCCTTTGCCCAGCTGTGGAGCTCATTCAGCATACGAAGCATATCCCACATGTAGTTGGATTGACAAAGCCACAGCCTCTCTATCCAACAGAAATCAGACTTCCTGTCAGGAAAAAGCCAGAACTCATTTGCACTTCAAATTAACATGTACTTTGAGGAAAATTATTAAAAGAACTGAGAAACAAATGAAACTTCATCTGAAGTTAATTACCAAGTGCAGTTAGGACTAAAACATTGCAGAACGGACTTACTTAACACATGCTGTTCCTCATTACTTAAATTGCAAGATGCGGCATAAGTCTAGCGTGAGGGAGAAGAATGAGAGTTCCCTGGTGTCCCTTGGATGAAAGTGAGTGTGTTGTGTCCGGTTTGGGGGAATATTCAACTGGAACTTATATATAATACGCGGTTTCATTAGACATGATGAAGCTCTTGTGTATTTCGTGAATAAGACATAGACTGATGGAAACTAATTGCTCTGGAAGTCAGCATGTGTGAGATATATGAGACTGGAAGGACGGTGGTTGACTGCTGTTGAAATGAGCATTCGTGGTGTGACTGGATAACTGATTGTGAAGAATCCCATTAACCTTGTGTTGTCTGCTCGTCTCTTGTGTCTGGAAGTTTTGCCGGCCGGGGTGTCTCCCCTGTGTGTAAGGCGTGGGGTGCGCCCTGCTCACTGTGAGCCTGCTCTTGTGAGCGCTTGGAGAAAATACTGAGAGGGAGAATGGGGCTTGTCTTTTAAGTAAAGGGGAGAGGGACCCCGTCTCAAGGGGAGGCATCTCTGGCAGCAGCAGGGGACGAGGAGAGTGCTCCCCTGGGCCCTGGCTTGCGGAGCCAGGCTTTAGTTTCGATTAGCCATTGAAGGTGGTTTTCCCAAACTTGAAGTTTTTCGTTCCTGGGGCAGTGCAGGATGGGTGTTGTCCTTTGCTTTTTAAAAGGGAAATGGGATCTGAGGCTCTGTTTCTAAGAGATCTGTGGAGGTTGAGGTCTGAAGACTAACCCTTTAAACCTGTGGTTTTGTCTGTGTGCTTTGCAGACCAGCACCATCAGCTTCTCCTGGGAACTTGTTAAAATGCACATTCCTGGGCTGCATTCCAAATCAGGCAGTTCCAGAACTCTGGGGTCCTCCAGGTGATTCTGATGCCTCCCCAAAGTTCAGAACCACTCACACCTATATGGTTTGAGTCGCATTGCCCTTGAGTAGTTGACATAATGTCTTGATGATGTCACTGTTAGTTTGTGTAAACATTAGACATTTCATTTTTGTGTATTTTGGAACCAATGTAATTAGTTGTCAGTTATGTACAAGGGCACAGAATCTGTCCTGCCTGATGGATAAAGGTCCCTTTGGCAAGTGCGGAACAACAGCACGTCCTAAGCCAGCAGCCTCAGGCCAAACAAACAGGCGGTGTCCCGAGATCGCGGGACAGTCGGCCCATGGGAGCTGACCCAGGGCCCTCTCCTGAGATCGCGGGACAGTCGGCCATGGGAGCTGACCCAGGGCCCTCTCCTGAGATCGCGGGACAGTCGGCCATGGGAGCTGACCCAGGGTCCTCTCCTGAGATCGCTGGACAGTCAGCCATGGGAGCTGACCCAGGGTCCTCTTCTGAGATCGCTGGACAGTCCGGCCATGGGAGCTGACCCAGGGTCCTCTCCTGAGATCGCTGGACAGTCCGGCCATGGGAGCTGACCCAGGGTCCTCTCCTGAGATCGCTGGACAGTCGGCCATGGGAGCTGACCCAGGGTCCTCTTCTGAGATCGCTGGACAGTCCGGCCATGGGAGCTGACCCAGGGTCCTCTCCTGAGATCGTGGGACAGTCGGCCCATGGGAGCTGACCCAGGGTCCTCCCCTGGCAGGTGGCCTGGAGGTCTGCAGGCAACTCTGTGGGCATCTGAGCCAGAGCCAGGGGCTGACGGGAAGGAGGTGGGCCCTGCGTGTTTCCTACAACAGGAGAGTGAATAGCATCTCTTTTGAAAAGACCTGCTCTGTCCTTTTGGCCAGTCCAGAACCCATGCTCCTGCCCCAGATATTTGTAAAGCATCTGATCCTTTTGAAGTGCAGCCGTTTGGTCTTTTTAAAAATGCAAATCATATCAAGTCGTTTCCTTCCTTAATGTTACAGTTGTCCAGGACTTCCCATTGCCCTTAGGAAAGAGTGCAGAAGTTGCAGCTGGCCTTGGCTTCCCTCCCACCTTTGAGTGTCTAAGGCTGCCCCGGGCTTGCGCTGTTGCCTGGGCCTGGAGATGCACCCCAGCGTCCTCAGAGGAGGTGAGGGTCCCCCACAAACTGAGCTCCAGCGCCTGTCCTGCACTCAAGCGAGCCGGTCCCTCCCCTCAGGGCTCGCATGGCCCCGAGGACTGGGGTGTTCGCAGCTGTGTCCCAGGCCTCCTGGAGGCCCTGTAAGTGCTCCTTTGTCAGGCAAACGAGCCACGGCGCTGCTGCCCTTTCCCTGCTGTCCGCGGACCCGCTGTCTATTTCGTTGTAGTTTGGAGCCGAGTTCCGAAGGTTCTCCTTGGACCGACAAAAGCCTGGAAAGTTCGAAGACTTCTACAAGCTGGTTGTGCACACCCATCACATCTCCAACACCGAGGTGACCATCGGCTACGCGGACGTGCATGGCGACCTGCTGCCCATCAACAACGACGACAACTTCTGCAAGGCGGTCTCCAGCGCAAACCCCCTGCTCAGGGTCTTCATCCAGAAACGAGGTACCGAGGAGGCTGAGCTCGTGCTCTTGCTTGGCACTCATTTAAGAAATAAATGCAGTTTTCTATTTTGTCTGTCATTTCAGAACCATGTTATTCTGCTTTCTAGCCTTTGGTGGGAGACTAAAGAAATTAACATCTGTTTGGTCGACGTTAATTTCTTAGAAAGGCTTAACAGTATTTAAGCTGCATTTTCCACCTGAAATCGTGTTGACTTATGATTTGTAAATACCGAGGAAAAATAATATCGATATTTTCAGTATTTTAACTGGATGCATTAGCCAGTAACCCAAGAGTGAAACTTAAGGTTGTTAGTATATGTTTTTCACTGTCTTCTTAGGGTTGAAAAAAATGTTAGCTTTAGATTTTAACTTTTAGCTCTGAAGGCCTAGCTTTGCTGTAAGTAAGAACAATATCATTTTATGTGAGAATAAGTCACTAACACAGGTTAGCGGCTGAAAGGTGGGGCACCCTGCTGTGGAGTCACTTCTCAGAGCTGCGTGTTAGACTTGTTTTATCGTCTCAGAACTTGGGAGAACCCTAACAATTCTACATAACGTACTGAAGAAAAGAGCCACCTGCAGGCGAGGCCCGAGGTTAAAGAAAGAGGCACCTTATGATTGCCCTGGTCACGACCGTCCCTCCTTCCCTGAGCAGACCTCTGTGCCCGCAGCAAGTGCTGACCACCCTGGGGGAGCAGCATGGCGGTGGGGACACCGTACTCGCCGTTGTGGACTTCCGGCGAAGGGGAGGAGAGAGAACGGTCTTAGCCTCTGGGGCAGTGGGGCAGCTTCACGGACACTAGCAGGGCGGGGCGCCCTCCAGGCTGCGGGAGCCGGAGCCAGGCTTGGTAAGCATGAGACTGCAGGAGGCCGAAGTGCGGGCCCAGGTGCCTGGCTCTCTCTCCTCCGCCCGAGTCCCCACCTTTGCGTGACGGCGTTCGAAGCGTGCTCGCCCGCCAAGCCGTCCCGAGGTTGGGAGGCCGCACATGCCGAGTGCTGAGAGTGCTGGCCGGCGGCCCGTGCTCTGAACACTGGCTGCTGCTGTCCTCCGGTCTGTGGTGTTGGAAGGGAGTGTGTAGCAAGGGAACGGCAGGGGATCTGCTGACCTCACTTCGGGCTGGTTCCCTGGCACTAGATCAGAAAGCTGTGCGTCTGCACCCCTGGTTTAGCCTGGGTGTCCTGCTGACGGTACCGAAAGTCAACACAGCTGTCACTTGCTCACGGTGGCCCTCCTGTGGAGCTGCTGGGGCCGCAGGGAGCCCGCCGCTCCTCACGTCGTTTGGGTGCCTCTTCTCGTCCGTCCACCCTCTTGGCGAGGCCTGGTCTCGATTGGCCTGTGTCCCCGTCCCCTTGTCTCTATTCTGCTCTCTCTGTGTTGTATCATCAGTTGCTCCCAGAGGCTGGCGCGTGGTCCACATCCCACGTCCACAGCTCTGCCCTGGCCATCCCAGGTCGTGGCGTTGTCTCACAGGGTGCGGAAGGGTGAGTAGTGGGTGTGAAGCCCTGCGAGTGACGGACGTGCACACGGGCTCTGCCACCTGTGTAGGCAACAGGCGTCTCTGTACTGCTGCGTTGGGAGCACCGCCGCAGGCACTCTTGCCCTTTGTGAGGGCAGCCCTAGGGACACTTGGCAGCCTGTGCTGTCGAGTCACCGAAGGTCAGGTGAGGCGGGAAGCCGCAGGCGGGGATGTGCCGCTTCCGCGGGTCGCTCGGATGGCTTTGCTGCTCAGCTTGCTGGCTCAGGCCCTGCCTCCTGTCTTTATTATTTTCTTTTCCTCTTTCCCTTGGCCTCAGAGGAACAGCCCAGAGTTTAACTAGCTGCCTTAGGGTTTCTAACCGTCCTGTGTTGTAAGGGTGCAGGCTTCGCCTCCAGCCCCTGCCTTTCTCTGTTAGGTGACGGCAGGGAGCTGCATTCATACCCTGCCCCCAGCACTTTCTCGCTGGCTCTACGACCCCCCACCCTAAGGTTCTCATCTGTACAGTGGGAGAACCTACCTCAGGTTATTGTCAGGCTTCGAGAGGAAAATGTTCCTGATGGTCCCAAAGCCTGGCCCCTCGCTCCATCACTGGGGAGACTGGGGCTCTCCTCTCACTCTCCTCGACGGAGTCCACCTGTAAAGACTGCATCCCAGTGGGAGAGGCGAGGGCAGTTGTGTTTCTGTGGACGGCGGCAAGCAGGAGCCATCCTGGTGCCCTGCGTGTTCAGGAAAGACTCGCTAACCGTGTGAAAGGGGCTGTCCGTCACGGGTGGGGCAGAGATGAGGTTCCTCTGGAGGTGACACTCAAGTCCCATGTCCTTTTCCTACAGCGTGGGTCCTGAGATTTGGGTCACAGTAATGCCGTCCTCATGATCTTACTGTAGCCACACCTGGTCTGTAGTTTACTTAATAACTTTCTGTACATTGATGTGTATTGTAAGAGGAAATTGTTTGACCATCACAAATGAAGAGTCATTCTTCTAATAGGTGTTGAAATAGACCCACAGTGATGTTTAGGAAAATGAATTTGTTTGCCACTTACTAATCCCCTCCCCAAACCGCACAAAGACACCACAGTAAAACTACAGACCAACACCCCTTATGAATATAGATGTAAAAACCCCTCAGCAAAATACTAGGATATGGAAAACATGTTTCCGTGGTGGATGAATAGATAAACAGAATGTGGTATATACATCCAATGAGATATTATGCAGCCATAAAAAGGAACAAAGTACTAAATGGTCCAGACTGCAGTATGGATGGGAAAGAATGCCAAGTGGATGAAACAGCCATGGGTTATAGGATTCCATTTATGATCTGTCCTCATCCTTTGCAGATTCTGTGTTTGTGAACTCAGTCCAGTTTGTTTGTAACCCAGCATCAGCACGCAGGGCCCTTTCACAATCGTTTGCAGACGTGCACAGGTTGCCAACGCATGTTCCAGACGAGGCTAAGTAGGCACTGCTCTGCCTGCTTGTTTCAGCTCACGCTGTGAACAAGCGTGCTTTTCATGGTCTATTTAATGCCACATTTTTGTACTTTTTTGTTTTGTGAAACTGTATTAAAATACATACAACATAAGATTTAGCATCATAACCATTCTTAAATGTTCAGCTCAGTGGCATTAAATACATTCAGAGCGCTGTGCAGCCGCCACCATCCGTCCCCTTTCCGTCTTGTAAAACTGAATCACTCTGACTTTTAAACAGTAACTCCCCACTTCCCCTCCCCCAAACCTGGCAACCACCATTCCACTTTCTGTCTCTAGGATTTTGACAACTCTGAGTACCTCCTATAAGTGAAGTCATACAGGATTTGTCCTTTTGTGCCAGCTCATCTCACTGAGCATCACGTCCTTCAGGTTCATCCACGTTGTAGCCTGTGTCACAGTTTGGTCCTCCTTCCATTCTATGACGATACCACATTGTGCTTATCCACTCATCCGCTGATGAACACATGAGTTTCATCCACATTTAAGCTATTGTGAATAATGCTGCTGTGAACATGAGTGACAGATATCTCTCTGAGACCCTCTTTGAGTATAAACCCAGAAGTGCAATTTCTGGGTCACGTGGTAGTTCTATTTTTGATTTTTTTTGAGGAACCCGCATACTGTTTCCCACAGTGGCTGTTCCATTTTACGTCCCCACCAACAGTGTGTAACGGTTCCAGTTTCCCCACGTCCACACCAGCACTCATTGCTTTCTGGTTTTTGGATAATAGCCATCCTGATGGGTGTGAGGTGGTAGCTCATTGTAGTTTTGATTAGTGTTTCCCTGATTACTAGTGGTGTTCCGCATCTTTTCACTTGCTTAACGGCCACTCGTATGTATTCTTTGGAGAAATGTCTATTCAAGTCTTTTGCCCATTTTGTACTAGGTTGTTTGTTTTTGGTTGTTGAGTTTTAGGAGTTCTCTATTTATCTGGATATTGATCCCTCATCAGATATATTATTTGCAAACATTTTCTCCCATTCTGTGGGTTGCCTTTTACTCTGTGGATTGTGTCTTTTGATGTACAAAATTTTAAATTTTTCCCAAGGTCCAATTTGTCTAATTTTTCTTTTGTTACCTGTGCCTGTGGTATCATATCCAAGAAATCATTGCCAAATCCAATGTCATAAGACATTTGTCCTACGTATTCTTGTAAGAGTTTTATAGTTTTAGGTCTTCAGTGTAGGTTCTTGATCCATTTTGAGTTAATTTTTGTGTACGATGTTAGGTAAGGGTTCAACTTTATGCTTTTGCATGTGGATATCCTATTTTCCAACACCATTTGTTGAAAAGACTGTCCTTTAAACATTTAGTGGTCCTGCCACCCTTGTAAAAAATCATTTGACTATATGTGAGAGTCTATTTCCAGGCTCTCTATTCTATCCCATCAGTCTCTATGTCTGTCTTTATCTCAGTATCACACTGTTTTGATTACTGTAGCTTTGTAATAAGTTTTAGAATCAGGAAGTGTGAGTCTTCCAGTTTTAGTCTCTTTTTCAAGATTGTTTTGGCTACTCAGAGTCCTTTGAGATTTCATATGAATTTTAGGATGGTTTTTCTATTCCTGCAAAAAAAAAAATAGCATTGGGATTTTGATAGGGATCACTTTGAATCTGTAAGATTGTTTTGGGTAATCTTGGCATTATAACAATATTAAGTCGTACAATCCATGAACATAGGATATATTTCCATTTATTTATGTCTTTAATTTTTTTCAGTAGTGTTTTAAGGTTTCATTGTATAAGACTTTCATCTCCTTGGTTGTTAATTTCTAAATATTTTATAAATTTTGATGCTCTTATAACTGGAATTGTTTTTGTAATATCCTTTTCAGATTGTTCCTTGCTTATAAATAGAAATGCCACTGATTTTATGTGTTGACTTTGAATCTTGCTACTTTGATGAATTCATTTATTAGATCTAACAGCTTCTCTGTGGAATCTTTAGGATTTTCTGCATATAAGGTCGTATCATCTGTAAACAGAGATTATTTTACTTCTTCCTTTTCAGTTTGGATGCCTTTTATTTCTTTCTGTTGCCTAATTGCTATGGCTAGACTTCCTGTGCTTTGTTGAATAGAAGTGGTGAAAGCAGGCATCTATGCCTTCTTCCTGATTTTAGAGGAAAAGCTTTCAGTCTTTCACCATTGAGTATATGTCTGCTGTGGGTTTTTCACATATAGTTTATTATGTGGAGGTAGTTTCCTTCTATTTCTAATTTTGTGAAGTGTTTTTATAATGAAAGGATGTTGAATTTTGTCAGATGCTTTTTCTGCATCATTTGAGATGATCATGTGATTTTTTTCTCCCTTCATGTTGTTGATTGATTGATTTTTGTGTTTAACCATCCTTGAATTTGCAGAAAAAAATCCCACTAGGTCATGGTGTACAATCCTTTTACTTTGCTGCTGAATTCTGTATCCTAGTGTTTTGTTGAGTATTTTTGCATCAATGTTCATAAGGAATGTTGGTCTGTAATTTTCTTCTCTTGTGGTATCTTTGTCTGGCTTTGGCATCAGAGTTATGCTGGCCTCCTAGAATGAGGTGGGAAGTGTTCACTCCTCTCCAGTTTTGGGGAAAGTTTGAGAAGGATTGGTATTAGTTCTTCTTTAAATGTTTGGTAGAATTCACCACTGAAGCCATCAGGTCCAGAGCTTTTTTTGGGGGGAGGTTTTTGGTTACTTATTCAATCTCATTACTAGTTATAGGTCTATTTAGATTTTCTGTTTCTTCTTGACTTAGTCTTGGTAGGTTTTGTATTTCTAGGGATTTGTCCATTTCATCAGGGTTATCCAATTTGTTGGTGTAAAATTGTTTATAGTACTCTCTTATAATCTTTATTTCTGTAGAAATGGTAGTAATGTCACCACTGTCATTTCTTAGTTTAGTAATTTGAGTCTTCACTCTTTTTTTAGTTTATCTAGCTAAAGATTTGCTGATTTTCTTGATCTTTTTGAAGAACCAACATTTAGTTTCAATGATGTGTTCTGCTGTTTTTCTATACTCCATTTCTTTTATTTTTGCTCTACTCTTTCCTTCCTTCTGCTAGCTTTCCGTTTAGTTTGTTCTTATTTTTCTAGTTCCTTAAGTTGTAAGTTAGGTTGTTGATTTGAGGCTTTTCTTGGTTTTTAATGCAAACATTATAGCTATAAATTTACCCTTAGCACTACTTTTGCTGCATCCCATAAGTTTTGGTATGTTTATTTTCATTTTCATTTGTCTTTAAGTATTTTCTTTCTTCCCATGTGAGTTCCTCTTTGACCCATTGGTTGTTTATAGGTGTGTTGTTTACTTTCCACAGTTTTGTGAATTTTCCAGTTTTTTGTTTGGTTTGTAACTTCATCCCATTGTAAACAGAGAAGATTCTTTGTATGATGTCTTTTTTAAATCTTCTGTGACTTACATTGTGGCCTAACATATGGTCTGTCCTGGAAAATGTCCCATGCGCACTTGAGAAGACTATGTATGTGGTCGTTGTTTGGTGGAGTGTTCCGTGTGTGTCAGATCTATTTGGTTTATTGTATTAAGTCCTCTATTTCCTTAGTTATCTTCTGTCTGGCTTTTGTATCCATTATTGTGAGAGGGGTATTTCAGTCTCCAACTATTCTTGTAAAACTGTCTGTTTCTTCAGTCCTGTCAGGCTTTGTTTCATATATTTTGATGATCTGTCATTTGGTTTATAAATGTTTATAATTGTTATATCTTCTTGCTGTGTGAACCTTTTATTAGTATATAGTGTTATACTTTGTCTCTTGTAATCTTTTCTGATTTAACATCCATTTTATTTGATATAAGTATAGCTACCCCTGCTCTATTTTGATTACTCTTTGCATAGAATATCATTTTTCATCTTTTCACTTTCAACCTGTCCTTGGGTCTGAGGTGAGTCTCTTGCAGACAGCCTATGGGTGGAACATATGTTTTTATCCATTCTGCCAATCTCTGTCTTTTGATTGAAGAGTTTAATCTGTTTTCATATAAGGTGATTACTGATAAGAGGGGCTTACTTCTGCCATTGTGCTATTTGTTTAGTATATGTCTTATAGTAACATATAAGACTGTCTTTTATGTTACTCATTTTCTGTAATCCTATCTTCTTTTGTGGGTTTTATTGGTTGTGAAATGTTTAACTTCACTTCTCATTTCCTTTTGTGTATATTATACAGCTATTTTCTTTTTGGCTGCCATGACAATTACATTTAACATCCTAAAGTTATAACACTGTAATTTGAATTCATACCATCTTACCTTTAGTAACATACAGAAACTCTGTTCTTTTTTTTTTTTTTTTTTGCGGTAGGCGGGCCTCTCACTGCTGTGGCCTCTCCCGTTGCGGAGCACAGGCTCCGGACGCACAGGCTCAGCGGCCATGGCTCACGGGCCCAGCCGCTCCGCGGCACGCGGGATCCCCCCAGACTGGGGCACGAACCCGCGTCCCCTGCATCGGCAGGCAGACCCCCAACCACTGCGCCAGCAGGGAAGCCCCAGAAACTCTGTTCTTTTACAGCTCTATCCCTACTACTTTTGTTGTTGATGTCACAAAATTACATCTTTTTACATTGTGTGCCCCCAGACGTAAATTAATAATTCTTTTAAGTGCATTAGACTCCTAAATTATGTAGAAAAGAAGATTTGGAGTTACAAATCAAAGTTACCTTAATATTGGCTTTACACTTATAATTGTTTTCTTTTTTTAAAAATGTGTTAATGTTTTGAACCATGTAGAAAACAAAAAGTCCAGTCTGGGGCTTCCCTGGTGGCGCAGTGGTTGAGAGTCCACCTGCCGCTGCAGGGGACACGGGTTCGTGCCCCGGTCTGGGAGGATCCCACATGCCGCGGAGCAGCTGGGCCTGCGAGCCATGGCCGCTGGGCCTGCACGTCCGGAGCCTGTGCTCCGCAATGGGAGGGGCCACAGCAGTGAGAGGCCCGCATATAGCCACAAAAAAAAAAAAAAAAAAGTCCAGTCTAAAACGTTGTTACAATACTATAGCATTTATAATTACCCATATATTTAATTTTATAGAGATCTTTATTTCTCCAGTTGGCCTTGAAATTCTGTCTACTGTCCTCTCATTTCATCAGCAGGACTCCCTTGAGCATTTTTTGCAGGGCAGGTCTAGTGGTAATGAACTCCCTCAGCTTTTGTATATGTTGAAATGTCTTGATTTCTCCCTCACTTTTGAAGGACAGTTTTACCGGGTATAGGATTATTCATTGACAGGTTTTTTTCTTTCCACGTTTTCAACACATTGCCCTTTGTCTACTTGCCTCCAAAGTTTCTGATGAGAAATATGCGGATAATCTTATTGAGGATGGCCTGCACGTGATGATTTTGCTTCTCTCTTGCTGCTTTCAAGATTCTCTGTTTGTCGTTGGCTTTTGAAAGTTTGATTAAAATTTGTCTCAATGTGGGTCTCTTTGAGTTCATCTTATTTGGAATTTGCTGTGCTTCTTGAATTTTAAATTCATGTCTATTCAAATTTGGAAAGTTTTCAGCCATTCTTCTTCAGATGGTCTGCTCTTTTCTATCTCTCTTCCTCTTCTGGGACTCCCATAATACATATGTTGGTCCTCTTGATGGTGTACCACAGGCCCCTTAGGGTATTTTCTTTTTTCTCCCCCAATCTTTTGCTTTCTAGTCCTCAGCCTTGATGATTTACATTTCCCTATCTTCAAGTTCACTGATTCTTTCTTCTGCCTGCTCAGATCTGCCTTTGAATCCCTCGAGGGCATCTTTCAGTTCAGTTATTGTACTTTTCAGCTCCAGGATTTCTTTTTGGTTTATTCTTAGGTTTTCTGTATATTTATTGATATTTCCATTTTGTTCATACTTTTTCTTTACTTTCTCCACATATTCCTAAAGTTCTTTGAGCATTTTTAGGACTGTTGTTTTAAAGTCTTTGTCTAATATATCTGCCATTAAGTCTTTTCAGGGACAGATTCGGTTGAATTATTTTCTCCTGTGAATGGGCCATACTCTCTTATTTCTTTGTATGCCTTGTGATTTTTTTGTTGAACACTGGACATTTTAATCTAATAACATGGCAACTCTGGAAATCAGATTCTACCCCTCCCCCAGGGTTTGCTGGGGTTTTTTGTTTGTTTGGTTGGTTGGTTGGTTTTTTAAAATTATTGTTGTAGGCTTTCTCTGCTAAGCCATCAGCATAAGGTGTAAAATTAATAACTTCTGAGGTCTTTTCTGAGACTTCCTTGGGTACGCACAGTCACTTCCTGGTTTTCGCAGTTGTTTTTCAATGTCCTAGTCTTTAATGTCTGGTTCATGAAAGGGGAAAAGAGAAAAAGGGGGGATAAAAGGGCACTCACTTTTGAAATCCCCTTCAGGTCACTTCAGCTTCTTGGGGAGGGGTTTGCAACAGTGGGGGAAAATGTAACAACAATGGCCACCTGCCTCTGGCTGCACCTTTGCGATCAGACGCAACAGTCAGCATCAGAGCACAGATTCCTGGTATTTGCAGGGAAGAGTCCTCTTTGCCCACCCTGGCTCCTGCAAGCTGCTCCAGACATACATGCAGAGCTGCCTGCTGTGTGGCTGGGGGTGCGATGGGTGGGTGCTAAGACCTGAAATGAACCAGAGTTGAGGGCAGTAACCTTCTAGTTCTTCCCCTTGAAGTCGTGAGCCTTCAACAGCCTCAGATTTCCAAATTAGTTACCCCAGACAGGTCCTGCCATTGTTGTCCAGGTGGGGGGTGTCCCTGGTGCTCCCTTCTCTACCGTCATCCCAGAGCTCTCCTGTGTGTGCGTGTGTGTGCGTGTGATTTCGCATAAAATTGCTCCAAGCATAGTGCCGGAGTGCTGTAGGGCTTCTCTGAGCCCAGGGTGCATGGGATGTGCTTTACTTAGAAAATGCTCTTGGCCATGTGTTTGATGTTAATGAATCAATAGTATATATGAAATCAGGCGTCTTAACCAGAAACACACTAACGCAAGTTTATTGCTCGGTGGATGAAAATGTTGTGATCAGAGGCTCACAGGACCCTGTATTTCCTGGCAGCCATGGTTCAGTGTTCAGTAATGCAGTGTTCATGGAGACTCTGTGAAACGTAACTACTGTGAATAACGAGAATCAACTGTATATGAAAAGTCTAGAATGGGCAGTCTGTAGAGACAGAAGGCACATTCATGAGGGTGGGAGGTACAGGGTTTCTTTGCTGGATCATGGAAATATTCTGAAATTCGATAGTGGTGCTGGTTGCACAGCTCTGTAGATATACTAATAACCATTGAATTATACTCTTTAAATGGGTGAACTTTATGGGATGTAAATTATATCCCAGTAAAGTTGTTAAAAATTAAAAGTATGAGATTCAAACCAGACTCTCCTGGATCTGAGTCTCGGCCCTGAGTGAAGTCATCTGGGCTCATCTCCAGCCTTTATTTCCAAACTTCAGCCATCCTCAATCCATGTGAATACTTTGACTTTTTAACTCATTTATTTGTACAGGTTTTTTTTTAAATCGTCTTTTCCTCTGGTAATAGGGACTCTTTGTTCTTCGCTGTGGCCTCAGCTGTAAGCACCACCTGCGGTCCTGACGCACGGGCTTTGGGACTCAAGACAGCGCTCAGGACACCCAAGTGGCTCCCAAGGGACTTCCCTGGCTGCCATCCTTGAACTCATTGGGAATGTCAGTGGCAGGCACAGTAAAATTAGCAGGACCCGCAACATTGTTACCAGTAGAAATCACAGATAGCATTTTCATATCATGTGATCGTATCGGCCAGAGATCCTGAATATCGTTTACAGTGATCATGATTTTTAAATAGCGCAGATTGTTATTGAATGCGTTAGTGAGAAACATATGTAGTATCCCACACTTGCTTTGATCATTGCCTTCAAAGTAATTTCGTTCTTTTGTCATCCCATGTCTCTTAGCTTATGCATTTAAGAACATTATTCTGAGGATTCCCAGGCCTCAGCAGATTGCTGAGGGTTCTTGGTACGCAGAGTTAGGAACCCAGCTGTAGATAGTCTGCATTTGGGGGCTCAGACAACAGGCCAGCGATGACTGGGATTTTGCCCTCCTGGCCCCCAGTCAGGGGCATTTGTGTCCACAGGGGGCAGAGAACCACGCCTTTGGCCTTCACATCTGCAGACTTCTTTCCTTCTGCGTTTAGTAGACTTTGTCAGTCCTCTGTCCTGGGCTGGCTGCTGTTACCAGCTGTGGGGTTTTTCCCTTGGGTGAATAAAAGATGTCATTATGCCTTTCGCTTTAATGCTTTGCCCATTTAAGGGAAGAAGAAGAGCCGTTACCAGGATGAAGTAGTCACAGTGGGGAACCTGGACCACAGATCCTCTCCATCCCCTGCATACTCCTGTCCTCCCCGAGCTTGCAGGAACACTGGGGAAACCGGCCCAAGTCAGAGGGAATGCAGGACGAGACCAGCAAAGGAGCTGGGGGTCTATTTTTAGCAGAATAAACAGGAAGTGCAGACACTCACTTGTCACCACTTACCCATCAAATAAACCCTCCCAATACTAGCAACCCCTGTGTTCTCATCACTTAAGAGATGCCCTTTACCCCCAGGTCCCAGGCCAGGACCAGCGGAGGAACGCTGATGGAATTTCAGTTGCTTTCTGTCCCTGGGGTAAGGGGCCTCCCAGGGTGTCAGAGGAGGCTTGTTGAAGACAATTATACCAAAAGATTTCCAGCACAATTAGAGGGCTCTCAACTATTTACTTTTAAAATAAGCGTAACTATTGCTCATTTACACGTGTCTGTTAACTGCTCTTGGCATTCTAGCATTCTCTGGGGTTTCTAGGATGAGGAAGACACATTTTAAAGCTTTTGACTCATCAGAAAGTTGCATGACTCGGGGCAGGGTGGGGAGGTAGGGGTATTTGCTTGTGATGTCACTTAAGCGTGTTGCCGGAAAAAGTAATTAAGGGAAGTTCTTCAAAGTAAAACGTATAGAATCATTGAAGATTTGGTTATAGACACTGGCAGACTCTTAGAAGTATCAGGCCTGCAAATTCTGCTTATAAACGCTTTCCTTGGACTCGTCATTAATTAGCAGGAGGCGTGTTTGGCTCTTACGTTGGTGGCTTTCTGCTTAGCAGGGAGCACTCAGCGGGTCTAACAGTTTAGCTGCCGCAGCTGAATCTCTCTGCTTCTCTCCCCGTTTTACTCTCTTTCCTCGGATGCTGCCTAAGGTTTTGAGGCTGTGTGTTGAGGGCAGGGTAAAGATGTAGTTTAGCTGAATTAGCTTCATCTATGCGCCCACACATATAGGAACAAGTGTGTGAGGAGAACCTGCAGTTAAACACCCCTCTGCTCTGGGATCTTTTTCATGAGACACGTTTGCTGTTTTAATTGTCACTGATTCCTGGAAGTTCGTGTGTTTGGAGAATTTCCTTCTTTTTTTTCCCAACTGTGAAAAAGGGCAAAAACTCTCCCACTGCTCTACCGTGGGAACATGCAGAAAACAAAATGCCTGAAGCCGGTGTTCACCCCTGGAGTGGGAGTGGACCGGGGGAGAGAATGTGCTGATGTAGCTCATTAAAAAGCAAACAAAGCCAGAGCCGCCCACCGTCCAGAAAGAGCTTGTCCTGGAAAAGCTGGCCACTCTGTGCAGGCACTGCTGGGCAGCCCGGGCCTCGCCGTGTCCTGGACGTGGCTCACTCCACCCGTGTCGCTGGGTCTGCAACTTCCCCTCCAGTTGGGCCTCTGGGAGGGAGGGGAGAACATCAGAGGGTGATTTTATTCTCTCACTGTCCCACAGAACACCTTGCGTATAAACAGTGAGAGTTTACACGGGTGGAATTTTGCATTCTCCTCTTCCCTTATTTATTTGAGAGTCATACGTACTTTTTATGTATTCAAGCCCATAGTATACTAACAATTTGGATTCTTTTTGAAATCCTTACATATCATAAACATATCCTATGTCATTAAACCCTTCGTGAAACTTTTGTTTTAAAAGATGTTTTTTCTGTTTATAACGTATTTGTAAAACAAAATTCAAACAACATGGAAATAACTTCACCACCCTGAGGTGACCATTGTTAGCAGTTTGGTGAGCCCCCTCCAGACCCCTTGCTGTAGATACAACTAGTTGGATATAGTTTCACATAAACAGGGTCATAATACACATACTGTAGAAATTCTTTTAGCCTAGCATCACTTTTTTTTTTTTATTGCAGTATGCGGGCCTCTCACTGCTGTGGCCTCTCCCGTTGCGGAGCACAGGCTCCGGACGCGCAGGCTCAGCGGCCATGGCTCACGGGCCCAGCCGCTCCGCGGCATGTGGGATCTTCCTGGACCGGGGCACGAACCCGTGTCCCCTGCATCGGCAGGCGGACTCCCAACCACTGCGCCACCAGGGAAGCCCCTGGCATCATATTTTTGACTCCTTGTAGATACATAGATATACACCATCTTTTTAACAGACATAGCAGTTGTATGAATTTAACAAAATGTAACCAATCCCATAATAATTTATATTTAAACTGTTCCAATTTTTCATTACAATAAACTGTGTTGTACCTTTTAATGTACATGTCAGATTCAGGATTAATTGGTAGAAATGTTCTTGCCGGATTAAAAGGCATGCGTATCTTTAACTAAAGTATATTTTTGCCAGTGGACCTCTCTTTAGCAGGGCATTAGAATGACATTTGAATTGGGTCTTTTTAAAACACATCTGTGAAGGCCGTTCTTGGGTGGCGTGGAAGCTCGTGAGCTTTGGATTTACCGTCTTGAACGCTGCAACAAAGGCCAGTGAGGGGCTGGCGAGTGGTGTGGGGGGAGGGCTGCCCTCCTGCTAGGATGGCAGCCGCCGTGGGCTCATGAGTCCGGTGCCTTGCAGGTCCCAGCCTGCCCCCGCGAGCTGATTATCCTGCCCCAGACTCCTGAGCTCAGGGAGCCCCTCCCAACCTGGCCTCCCTGGGCGGGAGCTGAAGACCCGCAGGACGTGAGCTCCTGGGGGGAAACCGCCCAGGGGGGGCGGACGGTACCAGCTGAAGCCGTTTGCTTCCACGGAGGCCAAAGGACCGTGTGGCTGCACGTGGGCGTCGTATCGTTTCTTTCCTGTCTTCGATATCAGAGTGCCTCGTTTGTGACCAATCAACACGTGTACTTAAGCCAGTTCTCAGTGAGGACGAGCTCAAGGAGTTCTGCTTTGATGGGAAATAAGGCCAGGAACGGAGGCACCGTTTGGGGCTTTCCTTTCATGTTTCAGCTGATAATCCTGGTTGTCAGGCTGCCTGTGTTAGTAGGATTTCTTTTTTTTCTTTTAGCAACTTTACTGGAGTATAATTGCTTTACAATGGTGTGTTAGTTTCTGCTTTATAACAAAGTGAATCAGTTATACATATACATATGTTCCCATATCTCTTCCCTCTTGCGTCTCCCTCCCACCCTCCCTATCCCACCCCTCCAGGTGGTCACAAAGCACCGAGCTGACCTCCCTGTGCTATGCGGCTGCTTCCCACTAGCTATCTATTTTACGTTTGGTAGTGTATATATGTACAGGCCTCTCTCTCGCTTTGTCACAGCTTACCCTTCCCCCTCCCCATATCCTCAAGTCCATGCTTTAGTAGGTCTGTGTCTTTATTCCCGTCTTGCCCCTAGGTTCTTCGTGACCTTTTTTTTTTTTTTTTCTTAGATTCCATATATATGCCTTACCATACGGTATTTGTTTTTCTCTTTCTGACTTACTTCACTTTGTATGACAGACTCTAGGTCCATCCACCTCACTACAAATAACTCAGTTTCGTTTCTTTTTATGGCTGAGTAATATTCCATTGTATACATGTGCCACATCTTCATCCATTCATCTGGCGATGGACACTTAGGTTGCTTCCATGTCCTGGCTATTGTAAATAGAGCTGCAATGAACATTGTGGTACATGACCCTTTTGAATTATGGTTTTCTCAGGGTTTATGCCCAGTAGTGGGATTGCTGGGTCGTATGGTGGTTCTATTTTTAGTTTTCTAAGGCACCTCCATACTGTTCTCCATAGTATTTCTCTTTGAAAACTCTTTTTAAACGCAAAGCAACATGCTCCTCAGGTAATGTAACAGGGCTGTGTTTCTGTTTCCAGAGTGGGTGAGGGTTATGTGGTGTCACCTGCTTTTAGAAGGGAGGGATTCTTTGGCCTTCTGAAGCATCCCAGCCTGTAAACTCTGCACCCACACCCCAGCCTCCCATGTGTGCCTGAGGCCTTGGAGGCGCTCAGAGCCTGGCACTCAGGCGTCTCCCGTGGGGCCCACCTGCGTTCAGGCCGGCAAGTGGTCATTCCTTCTTGGGCTCGCTGAATCTCACGCCCCGCCCCCCCACCCCCCAGTGCTGCGGCATGCAGGTTGGGTCGTGTTCCTGCTCTCTGGGTGCAGGTTCTACTGGGAGGCATGTTGCAGGGAGGCATTGTAGCCCCAGGGATGGGCCAGCTGCTGCAGGGCCGTGCGGGTTGCTCCAAGGCTGATGGAGAGCCGTGGGGAGGTTGAAGCAGACGCCCTGTGTGAAGGGGCCGAGGTGCCCTGTGGGTGGTGCCTTGCCTACCGCACCTGCTTCCCCTGCGGCCCGAGGGAACCCGTGCCCGCTGCGTGTTCTGGGCCACACTCTCCGTGAGCTGGGGCCCCGCTCCTTTCCGTCCGGAAGGCCTGCTTTGCCGAGCAGGCTGGCAGCGTCCCCTCGGCAGGTGTGCAGCTGTGGGGGAGGGCCCTGTGCCTGGAGTTAAAACCGGGTTTTACCGAGTGTTTCTGAAGGCCAGCAGATCGAGACGCGCCAGCCCCCGTGGGCCTTTGTAAGCAAGGGGTTAAGGTTGAGCTTTCCTGGCCCTCGTTGGGGATGGGTGTCCACAGGTGTCAGCACAGAGATTTTGGAGAGGTGACCTGGCCTCGGGCAGCTTCCAAAAGTCAGGTCCTTGCTTCATTCCCCGTTGATCCGGATAATGGTTCCTAGGTCAGCCAGCCCTAACTCTGCACTGGAAAACGCAGAGCCCCTACTAAAGATGTGGCTTCTAGGCCATCATTCATAATGGTCACAGAACTACCAGCTCTTTGCTGACTTACTCGTTCGGCCAACATGGTCTACTGACAGGCTCACCTCGCTGACGGGCACCTGCTCTGTGCTCAGCACTGCCAAGTCCTGGGGCACAAGGTCAGGTCGTGGCTCCTGCGCTAACAAGGGACCTGCAGCCCCACAGTCTGCCGTGAAAACAGCGACCACCCAGGGGACTGTGCTTCGGGAACTGGGAAGAACTGCGTTAGGTGGAGAGTCCAGGAGGGCTTTGTGAAGAGGTGGTGCCAGAGCCGAGTGTCGACTAAAAAGCGTGTGCAGGGTCACGGGAGAAGCAGGAAGTTGCGGGGGCGGGGGGGCTCTGTTTCACAGCGCCAGGCTGAAGTCTGTGACGGGAGGAAATGGTGGGAGGTGACCAGGGGTCTCTGAGCTCCAGGAGAGCCTGGGGATTGCGTATCCCCACCTGCAAACAGGAGGAGCTCACTCGTAAGCTGGTGGCTACGTTAGTGAGCTTCTGGCCAAGGATGCGGTCAGATGACAGATGCCCCTCAGAGCTTGCAGATGAGAGGAGGGGGCACATAGGAGAAGCCCTTCAAGGTCTTGATAAGATCTGGGGACCAATCGCACATCCCTTGGGAGATCTATATTCCAGTTGCCTTCAGTCAAGACCTTTCTTTTTAGCGTGTTTACAGAGTGGCTGGCTAAAACATCTTTTGCGTAGGTGAGAAGTAGTTGATCGGTATTAATCTATTTTTATTTTATTTTTTTATTTTTGGCTGCAGTGGGTCTTTGGTGCTGCGCGCAGGCTTTCTCTAGTTGCGGCAAACGGGAGCCACTGTTTGTTGCGGTGCGCGGGCCCCTCGTGGCAGCGGCTTCTCTTGTTGTGGCTCACGGGCTCCAGGCGCGCGGGCCTCAGTAGCTGTGGCGCACGGGCTTAGTTGCTCCACGGCATGTGGGATCTTCCTGGACCAGGGCTCGAACCCGTGTCCCCTAGCCTTGGCAGGCGGATTCTCAACCACTGCGCCACCAGGGAAGCCCGGTATTAATCTTAAAGTGTGTTCTTTTAAGCATTTTGCATTTGACACGTTTTTGCTAGAAAAAAGCTCCAGGTTACTCAAAACAGTGAAGTCTTCCCTCTTAGCTAAAGGCTAGCCCATCTAACCTACACCTACCTGTATCCTTAGGGTCACTGGGCTGGGAAGCTGCTTATGTTCCCGTTAGTAGTCATTTTCAGTCCAATTAAATGCCACTCCATTTGGAAGAAATTCTTTTGGGGAGAGAATGAAGACGGCTGGAGGAGAGCCTGCAGCTGGTGTGGGCCCCATGGAAGCCCCAGGGAGGAGACTGGACCCCGGGTGCAGCTCCCATGAAAGCACAGCCCACGGAGAAGCTCAAGGACACTCTTGTGACAGGTTCCGCTAGTTCTGCGCGGCCATTTCTGTTTAAAAGGGCTTCTCATTGCAGAGGACAGCTGCGGAGACTGGAAGCTGGTGGCAGTCGGGTGGGCTTGTCTGAAGCCCACCCATCCGCTGTGATCTGTCCTCAGTGGAACGCACCAGTGACGAGGAGGGGATCATTCTAAACAGGCAGCTGGAGGGGAAGAAGGCCGCTCTGTTTTAGAAAAATGGTTCCAAAGCCCTGAATGAAATTGCTTCGGTGCCCGCTTCGTCCAAGGCCCTTAAACTCACAGCTCTGGAGATGTTTGCTTGCTGGGTTTTTCCTTTTTCACTTTCTTTCTCCTTTCTTCCCAAACTCTGGCCTGTCTTCCAGCTCTGCTGACTACTTCTCCATGTTCTGCCTGCCTGACCCCTCCTCTTGGTCTCTGTGGCACCCCCGGTGGGCTGAGCTGGCCTTCTGCCTGTCACTCCCTCCTTCTGCCCACACACCTGGTTCAGGAGCTTAGAGGCTGGACTGGCCCCTGACGTACAGCTCACGCCCCACAGCAGCTGCGGGCATCCTCACCACGCTTTTCGTTACCGCGCATCGTGGCTTCTCACGCCAGCATCTCGCATGTTGGCTTCTGTGTTTGTTTATGTCATTCCCCGGCTCAGTCATAGCCCGCTTGTTTCCCTTTAACATCCATTCCTTCCTAAGTTCCACCGCTGTTACCATCTTACTTGAGGAGTCCTTAAAAGTAATTCCCGTGTGCCCTGGGGATCACCTTCATCAGAACCCCAGGGAGGGGAGGAAGCTTGTGAGACACAGATTCTCGAGCTCGTCCCAACCCAGGAACCAGAACCTCTGGGGTGAAGGTCAGAGTGGACTTCTCCAGTGACTCACGCACACAGCCTCAGAACACATATATCCCTTCTACTCTCAAGACGAAAGCTCATTTAGCAGTTTACGGTTGACCAAGGGCTTTGAAGCTATCACGTGACTGTCACAACAAACCAAGTTGTATAATTGTTCTCGTTTTGAAACTGAAGCTTCAAGAAAGGTTAAACATTCCAAATATAGTTCTCAACTGAAGTTGTTTGGAATTTATTTAAAATACCCCCTGGGGAGGGCTTATCTGGCACCTTTCAACAAAGGATGTAGAGCCGGTGACATCCAACCATTTCACAGTAATGGGTGTGACATGTGACTGTCCGCAGCTCAGAACAAGCAGTCAGCCTTGGGAACTGGAATTAAGACCACATTAAAGACCGTACTGTCTTCCCATAGCCAGGAGAATCGTTATTTAGAATACAGTAAACTTCAGTGGAACCTTAGTGCCGAGTAGTTTACTGCGCAAATGATTTACCTGTACTAGTTTGGAGTCCAGAGATTAAAATTTCCATCATGAACTTTTTTCTTTTCCAGAGGCGTAAGCAAGGTTTGGATTTCCTCTTGCATAGTGATTTGTCTTCCTGTTTTTGCCCTGTGTCCCTGTAGTTTCCATCCTCTGCTGTGGGAAAGTGACTCAACACAGAGGCCACCATCTCTAGCGGACGCCACCTGCACCCGGACTCTCGTAAAGCCCCGAGCCACTTTGTAGCATTTAGCAAAGGCGGGCGGAGAATTAGGATGACACTGACAGTTGGATTTGGAGCTGTTTACTCCTGGGTTGTTTTCTGTGGGGACGTGAATGCAGCAGGATACGCCCTCTAGGCCCTGCCCCCCGCCCCCCGTATTCCAGCAGCCCGCTAGAACCACGGACGGGGAGAGGCTGTGGCTGGGAGTTCTGTACCTTGTTAAACTGTAAAGGAGACTGTTGATACAGTACACACCAACTAGGAAAGGCTGTTTTTATTGCGGTGAAACATAGGTACCATAACGTTTACCATTTTAACCATCTGTGAGTGTGCAGGGCTGTTCCGTACATTCACACGGCTGTGCGGCCACCGTCCACCTCCTGAACCTTTTCATCTCCCAGCTGAAACTGTACCCACTAAAACATTATGTGTTTTGGTGAGTTAAAGTCAAACGCCAAGAAGCACCTCCGTCCGTGTAAGTCTGAATTCCTATAAAATGCCCATGGGGCACATTTATAACTGATAGTGTCTGTGGTCTTCTTAGAATTTCGGACCAAAGGGTGAGGGATTATACTTTTGCAAAAAGCACATCGCTTAGGAAATAATTGTCGCTTGCTAGTGGCGTCATCGTGTCCCTGCAGAGACCCCAGGCCTTCCCTGGGGGCTGTGTCTGCGGCCCACCCTCATCCCTCTGGTTCCCGTGCGCTGACCACGCCCGGACCGGAGGCTGGCAGTGAGGACCGGGCTTCTTGGACTTCAGGTCGCACGTGGAGAGTCTCAGGTTAAATGAATCCAGCTCCTCTGGACACGTCAGGGCATCGGCAGTGACTCAGAAGGGTCAGCCAGCCTCACTTCTCCTCCTCCTGCTTGGGACCCCTCTGAGTGGGGAAGTACAGCACGCAGCGTGACGGGTGTCTGTGTGTTGGGGGCGGGATGCCCTCTGCCAGGGCGGCTGCAGCAGTGTGGCAGATCTGCTTCCCTGCAGACCTTTCTCCCTGCGCCTCCCAGACTCCGGTGAGGGGAGCCTGGAGATGGCCGGGCCCCCGTGGCTCCTCGTGTGGCTAACAGGCCTGGGACTCTCTTCTGGCGGACAGAATAGCAGGAGAATGGGGAGGCTGAGGCTGGCGGCCCTCCTTGCCCAGGCCGGTGTGCTGGTCGCGTCTTCCTGGCCCTCCCTGCAGCCCAGCCTGTCCTGGCGGTGGTGGACGCCGGGCGGTGTGCGAGCACGTCCTCATTCCCAGCCCCAAGAGCCACCGTCCGCAGCCTTGGGTGTGCTCCCAGCCCTGGCCTTGGCTCGCTCTCGGGTGGGCTTCGGGTGGGGTGGACGTTTGGTTGAGGCCCCTCTGGGGGAGGGGGCTCCAACACAGATCTGCCCCTCGTGGCCCCTGCCCATCTCCTGCCAGCTTCAGACACCACGAAAAAGTGTGCTGGCCTTTGGGAGCAGGCGCCAGGCAGAGGGCGCCTCGTCTCCTGATGTCGCCTTTGACCTTGGAACCATCCCAGTCTTTCTGAGCATCATTTAGCGGATGGAGGTTCTTCGTGCAGTTGACGCTGGAAAACGGTTCTGACGTTCAAGCTCATCAGAGGGCAGAGCCTGAGACCGGCCCACGTGTAGATTCGGGGTGTGTCCACCCGAGGACCTGACCCTCCTCAACCCTCCCGCCAGCAGCTCTTTCTGGCGGCCCTCACTGTCGAGCGTGGGGGCACGCTTAGCTAGTGAACCCTGGCGGGCCTCCTGCGCTCTCAGAGTCGATCAGAGCAATTGCCAAAGCTTGACAAGCTCTCCGGTGCAGGTGCTCACGGACAGGCGAGGAAGACTGTGTACTTCGCGCTGCAGGCTCCAGGGCTTCACACAAGGAGGTTTCCAGACCCTTTAGCTGTGGACCCTCGTCGAGTTCCCGGGGAATTCCTGCTGACCGCAAACTATGGCGAGGTGCTTCTGAAATGAAAATGCGTCCTTCTTACCCTGTGTGCCTTTTAAACCCTCATCCACCTGGCACCCCCGACCCAGTTGGTCCTCTTGTGCCGTGTGCCGCCTGCGTTGCTCTGCCGGCCCCCTCGTAACGGGCAGGCGTTCCCAGGACAGTGAGTGAAGGGAGCTGCAGAAGTGGTGTGTGTTTCACAGGGGCTTGGGAATACGGCGTCAGGGTCTGTTGTTACAGCGGGAACTTAACGAGCCCTGTTTCCTGCGTCAAGATGGCGGTGTGGCGCGTGGGCCGCTGGCACCAGTGAAGACTCCAAGGGCTGCGGAGCGCTCATGGTCGAGGCAGGCGTCCTCAAGTCCATGGTCTCCCCGAGTGGGGTGACCTGTCCCTTTTACAGAGGACGAACCTGAGTCCCAGAGAGGTCCACACGGCTGTCCAGATTTCTCTGGTTTCCTCCCATGGCTGAAGTGGGGAGTGAAGGAGGAGGTTGCAGCGCTCCCGAGCGGTCAGCAGAGGACCGTGGCACTTGCACAAACCCAGCCCGCAGGCTACAGTTTCCACTGGCCTGAGGTGGGGGGGCATCAGGAAGTGCCCCCCGGACAGACCACAGATTCCTCTGGACGGGAGAAAGACAGGCACTGTGGTTCCTGGTCGCCGTGGTTTGTCCATCTTGGACAATCCTGCCGGTCAGGACCCTCTCCTGACCCAGACTGTCGCTGGTGGACTGGGCAGCTCCGTAGAAACAGCAGGAAGATGACTTGTTCAGCTCTTAAAATCCAGGGTCTTCAAGATGTATTAAGTGGAAAACCTAGGTGCAAAATTGTGTGTATAATTCGTTACCCCCGAAACAAAATGAGGGAGTACGAATCTTTGTTCATATTTGCTTGTAGTTGCATAAATAGACCTGGAGTGATTGATAAACTAGCAAAAGTCACAACCTCGAGTACGGGGTGGGGAGTGACTGCTGACGTGTCTGGGGTTTCCTTTCGGGGTGATGCAAGTGTTCTGGAATTAGGCAGTGGAGACGGTTGCCCAGCCGAGTGCGCCAAAACCGATGAACTGTACCCCTTAACGAGGGGCACTGTGGAAGCCAACCACGTGGCGTGTAGCTGAGTCCTGCGGTTAAAGCATCTTCCTGAAGCAGGCATCTCGCGTGGCTCTGAGCCTCTTTGAGCCAAGTGTTTAGCGCTAGCGGAGCTGCACTGGCCTTCGCCCCGTCTCTGGATTCGTGGACTGAGGGCCTGCGAAGCTGTGTCTCTCGCAGCGTCTTCGGGGTGAATCGGGCGGAGACCCAGGGCAGGGCTGGCCCCTGGGCTCTGTCGTAGGGTCCCGGGAACTGCTCCCTGGGATTCACGCTTAGGAGCTGTTGGTGAGAGAGGCAGCTGGAGCCGGCGGCCTTGGCTGTGGGCTCGCAGAACAGAGACGTCTCCCCGTGGCCGCCACCGCCCAGCGGCCTCTGCTGCGGAGGCTTGCAGTGCCGGGTGGCGCAGAGGCCTGGCCGCTGAGGGCAGGGGTGGGGACCTGTGGCCCTCCTCCAGGCTCCCGTGGAGCTTCCGCGGCGCCCTGTGCTGTGCTGGCCTGCTGGAGGGCTGGCCATGGGAACTGCTGGAGGAGGTCTGCTCTAAGTACAGGCTTTCCTGCCAGCAGTTATTTTCGGCTGTTTCAATTACAGTTGTCCCCTCTGGTAACCGCTGTAGCATCCCGTAAATACAGGCCGAATCACAGCCCCCGGCTGTGGAGCCAGCGGGGGAGGGTGGACACGTGGATGGCCCCGCTCCTCCTGGAGGGCACGGCGACCCCGTGGGGCTCGGAGGAAGGGGAGCCAGTGAACGGCGCCCCTTCTCTCTGATTCGATCGTGCTATTCTTCCCACACCCTCTGCTCAGCACCTGAAATCACCTTGTGTGCAGGAACCCGCTGTGAGCTGGGGGCAGAGCCACCGACCCTGACGGGCGTCGGAGAGCTGGCTTTTCGGAAATGCCTGACCCAGTTCTGCCCCCGCCGATCCAACCCTGCTCCTGAGACAGGCTCCTGAGAGGCCCAGTGTTTTCCTTGGAACTTGGGGGTTCATATTTCCTTGCTTTTTATCTGATCTCCTTTCTCCTACGTCATAACAAAGGTTAAATATGAGAGGGCGGGGAACGGGGAGAACTCTTCCTCGGGCCGACCTCCGCGAGGCAGAGGGACTGGGAAGGACTGCCCGCCGGGGGCCGAGCCGGGCTTAGCCGCCAGCGCGCCGCCCTGGGGCTGGTGAGGCCAGGCCGTTACTGTTGATCGTGTCTGGGCCGCGGGTCAGCACAGCGGCCCCGCTTGGAGGTGAGGGTGGACTTGAGGGTGGAGGGAAGTGCTGCTTGGACCCTCAGAATGGCTGGCATCAGTGCCCCTCGATTCTAGGTTTCTGAAAGTGTTCTGCTCGGGAGAGACACCAGCTCTGTCCCCTGGATGTCCAGAGGTGTGGTGGGTCTACGGGAGGGCCTGCTCACGGCCCACTTCTCAGTGGTTCCTGAGTCTGGATCTTAATTACGTTGCACTGCAGACTCGGGAGGGGCAGAAGTCCTGCGAAGTGAGAGGGACTGACCGAGTCCAAGCCGTCTCACTTCTGGCGCCGAGGTCTTTCCGTTAAGCTTCTTGTCTGAGATCAGCCCCCAGAACTTGGAGTTTCTTCAGTCCGGCTCCCTTAGGACCACCAGCGTGCTCTCCCTTCTGGGTCAGTCGTGCTCCTCAGACATGGCAGTGATGAAAGTGAGTGCCTGTTCCTCACCCCACCAGCCACGTGGCCTCGGGCAAATCACTTCATCCCTCTTGTGCCTCAGTTTCCTCATCTGTGAAACCTCAGTTTGGGAGGATTAAATCTTCAGAACTGTGCCTGACGCCTTAGGGCGTTTTGTGAGGGTTAGCTGTTACCACCCTCCCCTTTCCCACGGCACCTGGCTGAGGTGTGAGTGACGACGGGGTGTGTGTAACGGGGTGTGGGCCCAGGGGTCCCGGTCCTTGAGCATCGGGGGCGGGGCTGGATGTCCTTCAGACCCACAGTAGCCCAGCTGCTGCCCAGCACCTCCCTGAGTGCAGAGCAGCAGTGAGCCTCCCCCTCGAGAAGCTGGTCGTTCGGCCCGAGGGGTACGTGGCTCTCACACCACCCGTCTTCCGTGTCCTGCCCACGGGACACAGTTCCCTCCACTCTGGGGCACGAGTTAAGAGCGGTCAGGGCCGGTGTTGCACACCCAGGGCTCTCTAGGAAGGGGCCCATTGAGCAGAACGCACCCGTGTGTTGCCGGTTCCTCCCAGAAGCCAGGTTGGAGCCTGGGGCAGTCCTGCGTCCTGAGCTGTCAGCCAGCAACCCCACCATGGGACGCGTTCTGATTGGGCTTCAGGGGCATTAGAGTGACTCCTGTTGGATTCTTCCCCCATTGCTTAAGCTGGTTCTGAAGACCAGAAGAGATGAAAAGCCACTGGGCACGAAACAGACTTTAGGGATGGAGGATGACATTTTACGCGTTAACTTCTGAAACAGTTGGAAGACGAGCGGCTACAGAAGAGATGCTTCTTAGCGCTTGATCACAGCCAGCGGTTGGCGTGTGCACGTGCCCCTGTGTGTGTGTCCTGCTGTGTCCCGAGGTCTTTGGTTGTGTGCCTGGAAAGATTTTGCACCCCGGTGGTGTGACACTTAGGTACCTTTGGGCCCAAGTGTAGCTAAGTAGGAAAGACAGTGAAAGTTAATTTACCTTCATTAAAATTAGTTTTAAAATCACTTATTCCTAACACACTGAACCTTAAATCACCTTCTGAGGCTATAATTGGCCATTCAAAATGGATTTGTAAGTAGAGACTTTGCCACCTGTGTGCTCAAGGGAACTGATTACTGACGTCAGCAAAGCGGAGCAGCACTGACTAGACTTTTGTTCATCAAGATCAGTTGCTGGAAAAAGACCCTGAAGAGGGCGGGACCTTCCGATTCAGTGACGACCTGATCTTCCGATAATACACCCGAAAGAACAGTCTCCTTGGGCCCCAAGCAGGACCTGGGAGGACGAGACGCCCTGGTTCAGACACACGCACCGTCTCACGTCAGATCCTGAGCTCGACCCGGACCCGCCGTGCACTTCCAGGCCGCCCAGCACAGGCAACGTGAGGAAATAGCCCGACAGCGAGCCTGGCCCCGGCCCCCCGGGAGTGTCTCCCTGGCGTCTGCCTGTTTTCCCACCGCGCCGGCAGGTCAGTCGCTGTTGGATCGGCCGTGCTCATCTCAGCTTCCCAGAGGGCTGTGCCGAGGTGGGCAGCAGGGGTGCCAGCTCAGACCTGCCCCTGTGGGGGGCAAGGCCGAGTGCAGGCTGCTTTCCAAGGCGCGAGGAGTGGGCTCGGGCTCTCGGGGCTGCCCAAGGGGGCAGGACTTCACTGAAGCGGGGAACTCGGCGTGAAGGAGGCACTGGCCACTTGTTTGCCGATCATCGTCTGGCCTGTGTCAAGTCTTAATTTTTGCCTTCAACAGAATGAGGATTATTTTACTTGTCAGTTGCTCATCTGATAAAGGGTGTTAGAGTTAATGAAATAACATTGGCAAATTACGGCAGGCTTCTGAGCGGTGAGGTTCTGTGTCCGCGTGAAGCGTCACTGAAGCTGCAGTGGGAGCAGGTTCCTTTGACCCGCCTCTCTTCCCGGGGACTGAAAACAAAGGCAGACGTTTGGGGTCACCCCTCAAATTGCTGCTCCTTCCTTCTGCAAAGCCTGCGGTCCTTACCGTTGCCTCCTCAGAGCCCTGCACAGAAGCCAGAAGGACCAAAAGCTCCCGGTTTGTAGCGCAAATGGAAGCAATCCAGATTAGTCAGGAGGAAAAAGAGCCTTCAGCGAAGATGAATGGCCACCATGTTCACGAGCGTTGCAGAGCCGTCCAGTTGTGGCGTGTGGAGCCTCCCCAGGGGTCTCCTGGCCCTGCCCTCGCAAGGCCCCGTCCTGGGACACGGGTGAAGGTGAGCCTGTTTGGAAGCGGAGAATGTGGACAAGCAAGGTGTGGACCCGATAAAACGCAAAACCAGATAAAGGCAAAAATGTTCAGGTTTTAATCCGTTAGTGTTGATTGTAGTCTAACTGGGGGAAGGAGGGTAGATTAAAAGTAGGGAGAAGATGAGAATGTCTCCAAAATGTCTTCTTCTTAAAAGGCATTCTGAGGATGCAACAACTAGGAAGCGCTGGGCTGTATCTAGTATTTCTTTTTCTTCCCCCAGAGCTGGAACAATTTTATTTCTTTGTTTTAATAAAAGCTTCACTGAGATGTAATTCCCGCATCATACACTTCACCCATTTAAAGTATGCAGCTCACTGGCTTTCAGGGCGTTCACAGAATTGTGCCGCCGTCACAGCGATTGTAGAACACGTCCATCACCCCAAAAAGAAGCCCTGAACCCAGAAAACGGCTTCTTGCCAGCCCCTGACAACCCCTGATCTGCCTTCTGTCCCCCCAGATGTGCCATCCTGGGCGTTTCGCATAAACGGGTCCCATCACATGTGGTCTTTTGTGACTGGCTTCCTTCACTTGACATCGTGTTCTTGAGACACATCCGTGTTGTGTCCTGTGTCAGTACCTCGGTCCTTCTTTATGGCTGAATAATATTCCATGTATGGATGCATCACACGTTTTGCATCCATTCCTCAGTGGATGGACACTGGGGTCATTTCCCCCGTTTGGCTGCTGTAAACATTCCTGTTCAAGTGTCTGTGTAGACGTATGTATTCAGTTCAGTTTGGTGCCTCCTCAAAAGGTTCAGCGTGGCATTACCACGGGACCCAGCGGTCCTACTTCTGATGATGGCTGTACTTCACATTTTCCCACCGGAATGAACGCCTGTTCCTTCTTCTTCTTGCCTAATCCCCCGGCTGGAACCTCCAGGGGCTGCGTTGAGTGAAGAGTAGATACTCTCGTGCCCGAGTTTGGAGACAAGCACCCAGCCTGTCACCCGAGTGTGAGGTTCGTGGTGGCTTTTTCATGAATGTCCTCTATCAGGCTGAAGACCTAGTGTTTCTTTTTACATCAGGGCAAATGCATCTGGGAGTGGGTTCTTAATTTCATCTTCTTCATAAAAACGACCAAAGAGAATAGAGCTACTTGACTACTAACACGTTTATAAGAAGAAAACCCATAAAAACGAGAGTGAAAGCACTTTTATCAGCGTCAGCATTCACGGCACACACGTCGTCGGAGTTACAGTTCCGTGTGTATCTGTACTTGTGGTTTCGTTGTGTGCCGTGGGCTCTCAGCTCAGCCTAGGAAAACTGAGTTGATTTCCTGAGTTGGGGCATTGAAACTTGATGCCACAGCTCCATTTAGAGCATTCATTTTGTTGTGTTTTCCATTCGCTTTTATTTAAACGTTGTGTGAAAGGTCGTTGGGGCTGGGTTTGATGGGGAAAGGTCATTATGCCTGGCTTGGCTAGATGCATATCTTTGTGGTCTTGGGGACGTGCTGTGCTCAAGCCTAGGAATGTCTGCAGAAACAAATGCGGGGTTTCTCCCAGCACAGAGCTGGAGGGGAGAGACGGCCTGCCCTGGCGTTGCATCCTGCAAGTGGGCTTAGCTGGGGGAGCCTGCACTGCCTCTCTGACCAGCGTGTGCCCTCAGGGCCGGTGAGGCTTGTCTGACTGCAAAGGAAGGAGAATGGTGCTGCGGATTTTGTCTTCTGGGTGGCTTTGTTTTCGTTTTTAGAAGGACCCGTGGGAAGAGCGGCGTGCTTCTCCGCTCTGCCCGTGAGTGGCTTTCCCCAAGCCCTTTGTGCTGTTTCACAGCATCGTCCCCCAGCCTGTGTCTCTCTGTCGTCCTCAGCTCCCGCTCCTTCCTCAGTTTCCCCGCAGGTGCTCCTTCAGACGGAGCTCACGAGGGTGGGCTGGATGCAACCCTTGAGCGCATCCTGCCACCTCCAGGGGAGGACGCCTGTGACCCCACCCCCCCCAGACCCCTGCCACCTGCCCCCTGGCCAGCCCGTCCAGGAGGCCCAGCCGCACGCGGCAGGGGGACGCGGCAGGAGGGCCTTCGGCTTCTGGGTGCGTGCCACCTTCAGCCGAGCGTCTAGCCCTGTACCCAGAGCTAAAGTGTACAGCTGTCTTCTTAGATGTTTGTCCTGCCCAAACAATAAGTGTGCGTTTTTAAAGAGTTAACCCAAGCTTTGTGAGTGCTGAGAACCTGCTTTGTCTGAGGCACTGCTGATGTGGAATCGGCTTCAGGCTGTACCTCCCAGGTGATTTCCAGGGAATTGGAGAAAGTGTTGGATTAGCACCGTTTTTTCCCTGTGAAAGTTATCTTTACGCAGTGTCCGTTTGTTCTCAGAACACATTGGCCAAAATCGTTACCTTAAAGTGTGAATTAATTTTTAGTGTGTATTTTCAGATATCGTTGGAAATAAATTCAGAGTTGAGGTGTCTAAACGTGGAAGATTGATTCCTCAGCCGTGAACGAAGACAAAGACGTTTAGAAAAGCTAATAGCTTTCTAAGTGCAGTTCCAGAGTCTGCACAGCCACTACTTTACAAGTAGAAGGAGGGGAGAGGGGGAGACGAGCCACTGCAGACCCACCACAAAGCCGCCACTACCTTCAGGGACAAGGGCACGACCAGGGAGTCCGCCAAGCTGTGACGACCGGTGACCACCCAGCCAACCGCAGGCCCCCGCCGCTGACTCCCTGGGGTGCCACCCGTGGGCGAGCTGGAGCCATGGCTAGCTCAGCTGAGCGGGAGGGAGCCCAGGTCCCTTGCTCAGCCTCACAGCGACCCTAGCCTCTACCCACACTGCCTGCCCTTGACCTCAGCACACACCCTCGCCAGCATCTGCTGGTTACAGTAAAAGAAACACATAGAATTAGACACAGAACCTGTCCTTTGGCCACCTTCCCTTGCCTGGCGTACGTCTGCTCGTGGGGACGTCAGGGCGCCGAAGGGAAGGCGGGGCTGCCGTTTCTCCGAGGCCCTCAGCAGAGGCGGCCTGGGTGTTTCAGGAGAGGGATGCAGTGGCTCGAGGTCCAGGGCAGCTGTCAAGTTGCAGACACAGGAGGGCTGTAAGTGCTCTGGGTGCCCGCTTCCGGCCTTAAGTTCCCCCTGACGAGGGGCAGAGGGGGCGGAGCCAGGCGCCAGGCTTCCCACGGCCACGCGTGGGTGCTCCCGGGTCTGGTTAAATGCGGGTTCCGCCGGGCGGGGCCTGGTCTGATCTCTGGGGCAGCTCCACGGCCCAGCCCGCTCAGCAGACCCAGGGCCTGCTTCCCGCGTTCATTCCGCACGAGGAGGGTGCCGGACCAGGCCCCCACCAGGAAGGGGGCGACTCCCGGCAGGCGAAAGGCCAGGCGCCCCTGTCTCAGCCTGCCATGGCCCCAGGCTGTGGCGAGCAGCTCTGACACTGGGTGGGGCACCGGGCTGGGAGGTCGCCCCTGTGTCCCAGTCACGACCCAGCACAGCTGGGGCGCAGGTCCTCAGAGGGTGGCCCGGGCTCACAGGCACCCGAGCGCTGCCCCCGTGTGTCCCATGTGTGCCGCCAGGTGGGGAGCGGACTGGGCAGAGAACGGCCACGAGCTGGTCGCCCGTCTGTGCCAGCTCGTCCACCGCAGACGGCTTCCAGGTTTGCCCCCAAGCCCCCTTGGCCTCAGGTCCCGCCAGCAGGGTCGCCCGCTGGCCCACAGTCTTCTCCATCACGTGGATATGGTGCCCCCAGTTCCCAGCGCTAACGGCAGCCCGGGGGCCCCCCGGCCCTCTCGCTGTTTGGGGTCCTGGCGGCAGGGAGCTGTGAGCGGACACGGCAAGATCTACCTTCAGGGAGTGTGCAGAGGAGAAGGGGTCTCCAGACGCAGTTTTGGTGAGACTGCTAAGTCTGGGGAGGGGGCGGGAGCAAAGGCCTGCGGACCCCCTGGGCGCTTACGGCCCCATTCCGGCCAGTTCCTGGTGCCCGAGTGTGTGTGTAACGCGCACGTGCGCCCCAGGCCTGATGTCCACCTCGGGCGTGTGCAGGCCATGCCAGTCGGGGGCACTGAGGCCACAGCGCCGGGAAACCAGGGGCCAGTGCAGAGCCCCAGTGGGGATGCCTCCCTGTGCCTGGCCTGGGATGCTCGGCCTGCCCTGCAGGCCCCGGTGTCAGCACCAGGGCTGGTCCTCACAGCGTCCTGACCACAGACGGACCCTCTAGGCTGTACCTTCCCCCCCGCCCGCCCAGGCCGGCAGTCTCCTGTGACCCACGTTAACACGTCGCGACCTCTCGTGTGTTGCCACGCGCCTTAGACGGCCTGACTCTGCAGGGGCCCCTCCCACCTGCTGGAGACGTGTGCGTGGCGGGTGTTCTCCCCTGCGGCCCTGCTGACACTTGGGCCAGATGACCCTTCGCTGCGGGCTGTCTGTGCCTTGCGGGCACCTGGCGGCGCTCCTGGCCCTCACCTGCACGGCGCCAGTAGCACCCGGCTGATGACAGCCACAGGCGTCTCCACCGTCGCAACACGTCCCCTGGGGGCCGTTCCCTGCGTTGGGTGTCACTTTCTGTGCTGCGGTCGTGAGGAAGGCGCTGTGCTCTCAGGCTGAGGGTCTGGCCTCCCCAGGAAAGGCTGGCCCTTGGGGTCTGGGGCGTGTGGAGTGTGTACTGAAGTGCTAGGAGCTGGGCCAGGCCTGCTTCCTACAGAGGTGGAGCGGCCCCATCACACTGGGCACCCCGTCACTGTGGTGTGACAGAGACAAGCAAGCTTAACGTGAGACGGTCCTGCTGGAAACTTCCGGGGGCAGCTGCCTGCCCGGCCGCGGGCGGCTCCCAGCTGAGCTGCTGGTGAACGTGACCAGGGAGCTTGGAGGGAAGTGAGCTCTGGTCCCCACTCGGGGACTGGTCCGAGGAGAGCCTGGAGCCCATGTTTCCAAAGACGTGGGCACAGACGTGGGCAGGGCTCCCTCCCCCTCGCAGGGCTGCCGGGGAGCCCGTGTGGGCCGAGCGTCCCACCCCCCCAGGGTGAGAGCCGAGCACCACGGGCCCTGCTGCGAACTCCCCCAGCAGGAGCTCAGGCCGGTAGGGCTGCCAGGACCGTACCTTCAGGCAAAGTGAGCTCCAAGCCCCGAATCCGGGGCTGCCAGGCCAGGCCTTCCGGTCACTTATGCACGGGGCACCTCAGTCTCCTTTCTGCATCTCTCGGGAGGGCGCTGGACTTTGTCACCTCTGCCTCTGTCCGCGGGGAGAGAGGACCAGCTGAGTGCAGCTCTGCCAGCCAGGCACACGCCTACTGCTGCCGCCGCCTTGTCACACCTTCACAGAGGCCCCCCGCAGCCTGCTTTCTCCTTGTCTCTTGGAGCCTCGGGGCAGCTTCCTTGGCCCTCAGACCACAGGAGCGTCTGTGTCAGCTGTGTTCCGAGCCAGCACGCAGGCAGGCAGTGGAGGCTCGTTCTGAAATTTGCGTTACCCAGGCCATTTGCTCTAATGAGACAGTGTTGGGGCGCCGCGTATTCCGAACACTCGGGTAGCCCACGGCATTGGTGTTTGTCGCCGTGCTCACGTACCCAATGAGAAAACGCAGTCTTGGGGCCTAAGTGGCTCCCAGGGTGCCATGGTTGGTGCAGTGCCTCAGGTGCAAAGGCAGGAGACCTCAGACAAGACCTGCCTGGGGACCTGGGGATGGGGGAGCGGGGCATTCACTGGGGGCTCCCACCCCTGTCAGCCCTTTTGCAGTGACGTTGAGGCCCGTGGCCTGCGGAGGGCAGGGCGCAGTCCTGGCGAGGAAAGGGATACTCCCCTGCGACGGCCAAGGAGCCGGGGGGCGTGCTGCTGCAGTTTGGGGCACGCGAGCCTGGTTGCAGAGGGGCGACTTCGTCCTGCCCCGGCCTCGACGTGCGTCTGAGGCTGCTTCACCGAGACACACCTGAGTGACTTCGGTTCCCGGGATTTCCGAGGGAAAATGTTCCCCTCTAGTTAAAACTATGACTGCAGTCCTCCTACCGGCCCCTCCCGTGGGGGCCGGGCCACGGGCACGAGGCCGGGAGGTTTGGCAAGACGTCCTCCCACGTGGGCTTGAGGCGGGAACGCCGAGTTCCGATTGGTGCTTTGTGATCAGCCCCCCTTCGTGGCTTCTGCAAAAATGTAAGAATTTGGGTGGTTGGCTGTGTCTCCCCTTGACTCGGCATGTTCTTTATTAGCTGTCTGCCCAGGTTGGGTTCGTCCTCCCGCTCTCCTTCCCGAGGAGACATGGTCCCGTAGGTGGCAGGAAGGGATTGGGGCCGAGGAAGGGGAGGGAGGATGCCTGATTCTCAGCATTTGCAGGCTTGGCTTGGGCAGAGACATTCAAGGAAACCATGCTGGATTCCCCCAAACGCTGTTCCTCACCCCTTCTGCCTTAGATCCGCGTCCTCTCGAAGCAACGCAGGGCAGTCAGCCCCAGCCCCTCCCGTGTACCCCTCCCCAGGGCTGGGTCTCCACTCACCCAGATTTGTTGACGTTTGCTTCCTGCCCTGTGTTATGTACGTAAAGACGGGTTTCCCACAAGGGCTGGATAAGCGGGTTGTGCTGAAGGTGAGGCTCCATCACACTCTGAGGGCCCCCACCCCGCTCCAGTGAGCGGGGCAGCCCTAGAGCAGAGACGACCCGAGAGTCTGGCAGGAGCCTGTGTGTGTGTGTGTGTGTGTGTGTGTGTGTGTGTGTGTGTGTGTGTGTGTGTGTGTGTGTGTTGGCCCGGGTGCGGGGTGGGGGGAGCTGGGAGCTGGCCAGCAGGACGCGTTAGGAATTCTCCAGGAAGATCCCTGTGGGCTCTGGGCGTCTCTGCTCATCTTTGCATTGCCGAGAGAGCAGAAGGTTTGGGAGAAGTTTTCCTGCCGTGAATGCAGCCAGGAGTGCGGTGCTGGGGCCTTGCAGTGGGGGCCCAGGGGCCCTCATGGCAGCACCCGACTCTCCCAAAGACACTGAGTTTGCAGAGCCTCAGCCGGAGTGGGGGGCTGGGCATGCGGGACCCTCCCCCCGCTGGCATGGGGTTTTTATTGAGATGGTTGCAGTTTTCAGAAATGATACAGAGATCCCAGTGTACTCTGCCCAGTTCCCCCCAGCGGTGGTAGTTTACGAAACTGTCACAAGTGTCACACGTGACACACCCGCACCTTGTTCAGGTTTGCCTAGCTTTACTTGGCACCCAGTTGTGGGTGCTGGCATGATTTTTAAGAGCAAATCACAGCAATATCTGGTAAGACTGAACACACAAAGACAAGCCACTTTCCCATCTGTGGCAGGATGTTCTGTCCCATCAGACGGCGATTTACGAGTGCTTCCTACCTCTTAGGGCTCGGTCACGGGCTACTCACATAAGTAACGTTTGTCTGTGGGCCACGCCTGATACCTGTCAGCCCTCGCGGCCACGGCCTCCCAAGAGTGCTTTCCTCCCCCGTGGAGCTGTCCTGGGGCCTGCATCCCACAGCAAGCTGCAGAAGCAGCCCTCCGAAAGCAGGCAGGCGGCAGCTGTAAGGCTGACTGTGCTTCACTCCTTCCCGTTCCCCCTGCCGACCCCTCACCCCCGTCACACAGCCACAGCCCCTTACCCTGCTCCCCAGCCCGGGTTACCTGTGTGCCCTCTCTCAGGCGAGGCCCGCGTGGATGCTGAGATCCCAGAGCAGGTGCTGGTTTTTTTCTCTGGGGTTTGGGGGCATTTTTTCAGCTTTGAAGGAAGTGGTAAATACACATTATAAGTAGGATAACTGGTTCTGAAAAACACTTAACGTGTTCGAAGTTTAAACGTAACTTACAGGTATATCCATCAGTCTTTTCTCAGGGCATGAAGTTTTCCAGGTAGAGACACTAGGAAAAACTTATTAAAAAGCGGGTATGCTCTTGCAACTCAATATTAAAAAAAAAACCACCCAATCCACAAACGGGCAGAAGACCTAAACAGACATTTCCCCAAAGAAGGTATACAGATGGCCAAGAGGCACATGAAAAGCTGCTCTACATCACTAATCATTAGAGAAATGCAAATCAAAACTACAGTGAGCTATCACCTCACACCAGATGGAATGGGCATCGTCAGAAAATCTGCAAACTACAAATGCTGGAGAGGGTGTGGAGAAAAGGAACCCTCTTCCACTATTGGTGGGAATGTAAATTGATACAGTCACTATGGAGAACAGTATGGAGGTTCCTTAAAAAACTAAAAATAGAATTACCATATGACCCAGCAATCCCACTACTGGGCATATACCCAGAGAAAACCATAAATCAAAAAGACACATGCACCCCAATGTTCACTGCAGCACTATTTACAATAGCCAGGTCATGGAAGCAACCTAAGTGTCCATCGACAGACAAATGGATAAAGAAGATGTGGTACCTGTATACAATGGAATATTACTCAGCCATAAAAAGGAATGAAATTGGGTCGTTTGTAGAGACGTGGATGGACCTAGAGACAGTCATACAGAGTGAAGTAAGTCAGAAAGAGAAAAACAAATACCGTATATTAACGCATATATGTGGAACCTAGAAAAATGGTACAGGTGAACCGGTTTGCAGGGCAGAAATAGACACCGATATAGAGAACAAACATACAGACACCAAGTGGGGAAAGCAGATTGGGGGTGGTGGTGATGGTGGGATGAACTGGGAGATTGGGATTGACATGTAGACACTAATATACGTATAAAGCAGGTAACTAATGAGAACCTGATGTATAAGAAAATAAATAAAATTCAAAATGAAGAAATAAATAAAAAGCAGGTATCAGCTACTTTAAGAGTGGTCGGGTATCTGCTCTGATTTCTGTTCCTCAGCTGTCCCTTTAAGCCGATATTCCCTCCTCTTCTACACACTTGCTTCTGTCGCCAATCCTTTACAGGTAAAATGTGAACTCCACCCCCTCACCACTTTCTCTCTTCATCGTGACCGTAGCTCTTCTCTCCTCATCCACCTTCAAGGCTGGTCCTCATAAACCACAAACCTCTCCTCTCCTTGCAAAGCTCCTCCTCCGGGAAGCCTCTCAGGATTTACTGTCCTCTGACCGGAAAGACGTCACAGTGTCGCTGGCGCTGGTGGGCCGTTGGGGTCATCGGATTTAGAGGCGCTGCCTGCGGCGGCGTCACAGCAGCAGGCCCGGCGTGGCTCATCGTGCACGTTGACCCAAAGCTCGCAGCCCCGCTTCCAGGAAGAGCCCACTCAGAGGCACAGTGACGGTCTTAGGGTCATCGGAGAGTGGTTCGAGCGTCCAGGTGGGCACGCGGAGGCCTCTCCCTGCAGTGTGCACCTGATAACTATGACAGAGAGAGACCTGTCCTACCTGGAGAGCGCCCAGGGTACGGTAAATGAAGGAGCCAGCTGTGAACCGGGCACCCAGCAACACGGACCGAGCTATGTCTCGAAGCCACACGCCGAAGCCCTCACCCCAACGCGAGGGTCTTCAGGAGGCGATTAAGGTTAAATGAGGTCATGGGAGGGGGCCTGTGTCCTTCTAAGAAGAGGAGAGGACACCAGAGCTCCCCCTCCACCACGAAGAGGCCTCATTAGAACCCACCACGCGGTGCCCCGAGGGCGGACTCCAGTCCCCAGGACTGTGCGAAGTAAACATCTTCCGTTCAAACCACCCAGCTCGAGCTAACGTAGGAAGTTCCCGGTTACTAAAGTGCTGTTTTATGTATTTTCTGTGTGTGTTATCATGATGGTTAATTTTATGTGTCAACCTGATTGGCGTAAGGGATGCCCGGAGAGCAGATAAAACATTATTTCCGGGTGTGTCTGTCAGGGTGTTTGCAGGAGAGATGAGCGTTTCCATCAGTGGACTGAGTAAAGTAGGTCACCCCCGGCCCCCCGCAGTCGGTTAGGGGCCCAAATGGGACCAAAGGTGAAGGAAGGGCAAATTCTCTCTCCTGGAGCTGGGGCATCTCCCTGTCTTTGCCCTCGGACATGGAGCTCCTGGGTCCCCAGCTCGCCTACGGCTGGGGGCTGCCTTGGCGCCCGTAAGCGCCGGAACCGCTTCCCGTGAGAAGTCTTCTCCTACGTCTGTGTCTGTATGTGTCCTGTCAGCTCCATGCCACTGAGAACCCCACGAGTACAGATACGTTTTAGTTGCGCTAAACAGCCTGGGAAAGTGTGCGCGAGACAGTTACTAGGAAGGAGGGCCATCGGGGCATTTTCTTTCTGTTTTGTGTATTTAATCCTCTTGATCCAATCTGGGCTGTTCTGCCCCCAGCGCGTGCTGAGCGCTTTCTCTGCCCGCTGTTTAAATGAATGAGCCAGCAGAAGGTAGCGACTTTTCACGATGCCGCCTTTGCCCCTGCTGAGGGGCTCACACTCCTCCTGGCCACCGGCGCAGTGCCGCAGGCGAGCACCTGGGTCCCGTGCCTAGTGGCGTCTGCCTCTAGCCTCAGTTTCCCCATCTGTCAAAGGAAGGTACCCTGGGCCTCAGGAGCCGTGAGGACCGAGGAGGACGGGGTGGGAAGCTCTTAGTCGGCTCGGCCTCCAGGAAGGTTTGTTCCCGGCTGAGCCGGCCTCTCCAGGCCTCAGGAAAGCCGCCCGAGTGGCTCCCGTGTCTGTGGGCCTGAAGGGTGGGCTCTGAGCACCCACAGAGGGTTGGAGAGGACGGCTTCCACTACCTGGCTGCAGGCGTCTTCGCGTTCTTCCTCTGGAGCCCTGGGGGAGGTCGAGCGTGGCTCAGAAACGGCAAACAGCTCTCCGGGCTGACCGGGCTGAGCCTCAGCCGGGGCTCCTCCCGTGTCCTGACGACATAAAGCTTCACTTGTCACTGACCTCAGTGGTTCTGCCAGCAGCCTGGACCCTGAATCTCGGTGGAGAATTTCGAGTGCTGCCCAGAACTGGCCACACAGGACCCAGCACTCTTCACTGTGGGCTTTGAAAGCATCTCAGCAAACCCTTCGGGGAGTGGTCCAAACATCTCCCAACTCGGGCATGGCTTCCTTTGGCAGAGAAAGGTATTTCAGAGTTGACTTTATTTTTACTTTGAGGTGGCTTTCAAGACCCGATCCATTGTTTGCGGCAGCTTTTAACAGAAAACACCAAGTGTTGGTCTGAGTCTTGTTTTCCTGGTAAACTTGTTCAGGCTCCTGGTGTACACCACCCTCACATGAGGCTGGGAAACTGGGAGCTGAGCGCCATACCTAGCCTCTCAAATTAGGACTTTCTACATTGTGTGGTTGGTTTGTTCATGTTTACACCATGCTGGTTCCAGACAGCTTCTATTAATGCCTGGTATTTTGTGTTGGGCCTCTTCTCCAGGGAAGAGCTCCTAAGACCAGGCCCCACACACAGGGTGTTATTTATGCTTCTGTTTTTTAAAACCAGGGCCACAGCTACTTTTGTTTGCTGCTTTACTTAGAAATGCACAGGGACATGACCGTGGGTTAGGCAGTGGTTTCCTAAATATAATATCAAAAGCAACAGGGGCTTCCCTGGTGGCGCGGTGGTTGGGAGTCCGCCTGCCGATGCAGGGGACGGGGGTTCGTGCCCTGGTCCGGGAGGATCCCACATGCCGCGGAGCAGCTGGGTCCGTGAGCCATGGCCGCTGAGCCTGTGCATCCAGAGCCTGTGCTCCGCAGCGGGAGAGGCCACAGCAGTGAGAGGCCCGCGTACCACAAAAAAAAAAAAAAAAAAAAAGCACAAGCAACAGAAGAAAAAAATAGATAAATTGGACTTCATCAAAATTTAAAACTTTTATATCAAGAAAATGAAAAGATAACCCACAGAACAGAATATTTTAAAGTCTTGTATCTTATTAAGAGATTTGTGTCTAGAATATAAAGAACATTCTCATCAATGATAAAAAGACAAATTGAAACCTGAATGTGTCAGATTTGGCAAAGGATCTGAAAAGATGTTTCTCCAAAGAAGATATTCAGATGGCCAATAAGCACGTGAAACGATGAAAGACAGATAAAAACAAATATGGAGAAACTAGAACTTTCGGGCACTGCTGATGGAAATAAAAAATAGTGCAGCCGCTGTGGAAAACCATTCGGTGAATCCTCAAAAAGGTGAAAGTATAGTTAGCATACGACCCGGCGATTTCACTCCTAGCCACCTACCCAAGAGAAATGGACATACATGTCCGCACAAAACACACATAGCCACATTATTCACGATAGCCAAAAAGTGGAAACAACCCACGTGTCCATCAAGGAGGCATGGATTTTTAAAATGTGGTCCATCCATACAGTGGTATATTTCTCGGCCATAGAAAGAAATGAAGCACTGATAAATGCTAGAGTGTAGATGAACTTGAAAATATTATGCTCCGTGAAAGAAGTCAGACACAAAAAGCCACATACGGTATGATTCCACTTACATGAAGTGTCCGGAATTGGCAAATCTATAGAGATAGAAGGCAGGTTAGTATTTGCTCGGGGTTCGAGGGAGGGAGCCATTCTGAAGGGCGGTGTTTCTTTCTGGGTGATGAAAATGCTCCAGAGTTAGGCAGTGGTGATGTTTCCACAACACTGTGAATTTACTAAAAACTTGTGGACTGTACGTTTTTGTTTTTTCGGTATGTGGGCCTCTCACTGTTGTTTGGAAATATCTTAAAGGAAAAGATTTTTTTTTTTTTTTTTTTTTGCGGTAAGCGGGCCTCTCACTGTTGTGGCCTCTCCCGTTGCGGAGCACAGGCTCCGGACGCGCAGGCTCAGCGGCCATGGCTCACGGGCCCAGCCGCTCCGTGGCATGTGGGATCTTCCCGGACCGGGGCACGAAACCCGTGTCCCCTGCATCGGCAGGCGGACTCTCAACCACTGCGCCACCAGGGAAGCCCCGGACTGTATATTTTTAAATGGTCTAAATGGTGAATTTTATGTTACATGAATTTTATCTCAATTTTTTAAAAAACACCTTTCCTTGAGCCAGATGCACAGGGAGCAAACGTGGGCTGGTGAAGTGAACAGCTGGGCGGTGCCTGTTGCATGGACCACTTGGTGCTCGCTGCTGACGCCGCCCCCATGGACTGGGGCAGAGGTGGGAGCCTGGAAGCTCCTCTGTCTTAGAGGTTTTCTTGGGTGGGGGCGGGGTGTGGAAACACCCACCTGGGATGACGATGCCCTCTAGCTCTGTCCATGGTCACCTGCTGGAGGTTCACAGAGGAGCAGGTGGGCGGCCTGAGTCTTTCCTGAGACAGTTCTAGTGGGGAATGCTGACACTGGTAACCTAGGAGTGGGGCTACAGCTTTGGGGGTTTTCTAATTATTCTTTGCTTCCATTTTTTCTATAATGCATATGGATGATTTGGGTTAACTTTTTAATAGAATGAGATACTAGACGCCCAGAAGCAAAAGAAAACGTAAACTCTCTTCCTTTCCTTGCCCTGGACTTGGGGTGGGGGGGCCTTCCAGAAACAGCACCCTAAGTAAGTTAAGAATTCCATGCCCTAGTTACAGAAGACACTACCCAGGGGAAAACTAGTACAGTTGACCCTGTGTATCCACGGGTTTCACATCCATGGACTGAACCAGCCGAGGATCGAAGGGGATACAGATGCAGAACCCACGGATACGGAGGGCTCACCACACTGGGCCATTTTATGTAAGGGGCTTGAACATCGCAGATTTTGGTGTCCACGGGGGTCCCTGGAAGCAGTGCCCCTCGGATACTGAGGAATGACTGTACTGTGTTTTGTTTTTTGGTTTTTTGTCAAAAGAAAGCTTGTTGTCAAGCACCCAGGCTCTCCGAAGCTCATGTGAGGAGAGGTTATTTTGAAAGAATGTGTTTTAAGGTGAGAGGGAAGGAGGGCTGGAGGACTGGCCGTGTTACTAGGGAGGTTTTCTCCCTGAGGGATCCCTGGCTACGTGCTCTTGCCTGTTTCCCTTCCTCCGTCTGTGGCGAGTCCGAGGTGCCCCTCTTCCCCCACCTTCCAGCTCTCAATGGCACCGGAGTCCCTGCCTGTTTTCAGCGTTCTTAGGCTCTCTGTGCACACCTAGCAGACAGGTGTGTCTCAGCCCACCTGCTGGGAGCTCGTCCTTACCTGAGTACCGCATGGCATCCTTCTATACGGGACCCAGGGTCCTAGTCTACGTTGAGCTGGGTTACAAATAAGTTAGTACTGCTAAGAACAAAAGCATTGAAGATGTTTAGAGTTTACCAGAAAGGGTGGACCCACAGATATGATTCTAAGGAAACTGTCGGTCAGTCAGCTCTTGGGGGAGGCTTAGAGCCCTCCCAGACCTGACCCAGGTGGGGACGGAGGTGCTGGGAGCTGCTCAGGGTCACCAGCCTGTCTCCCAGTGCCAGCGGCTCCCAGGCTGGGGTGCCCTGCCGACCACCGTCTGCAGCTCGGCCAAGCCACAGCCAGCCTCTGTGTGAGATACACAGTAGAGCTTGTCCCGGTGAAGCTGGGGCAGGAGGGTGGGAGCTCTGCCGTGGACAGAGGCAAAAACCCAAGAAGAAACAAGCGCCTGGGAACAGAAGACAAGCACAGGAGACACCTCTATGCCCGTTAAAAGAGATCTCGTCACCTGAGCACAAGGCCCAGAAGCCGACTCTAGTTCCTGGACACACCCTGCTCTGGGGTGTCGGGGAGCTCACAGCCACCGAGAAGGCCCCACCCCAGGAGCCCTGTGAGTGATGCCCAGGCCCCGCCGCTGGGTGCCCTCCTTCCAAGCCTCCTGACACTGGCCTGGGGGTCACCGCGGCCGGGGCCGTCTGTGGTGTCGCAGCAAGGATCTGCCGCTCCCCGTCCCCTAGATGGGCCTCGGTGACCCAGACCTACCCGAATTTCTCTGCTGGGTGAGTAACAGACGCTCAAGACACGTGCGAGTGGCCATGCCGAGCCCCCCAGAGCCTGCGTGCAGCCCCTGGAGGACAGGTCTGTGTCTGCCGTCGGCAGGGCTCCTAGGACCACGACTCTGAGAGGGGCCCCGAAGCTGTCAGGAGGCGTCTTGCCCTGAAGCAGTGCCTCACAGCCTCTTCCCGAGAAGGACTGAAACGCAGGTTTACCTTTGGGAGGGGTCCTAGCACCACAGCTCCAGGGGGCCCTGATTGGCCTGAGCCCAACCCAGCCCCGCCCAAGTCCTTGTTTCCAGAACAGGCACAGACTGACACACTGACAGGTGACGGGCTAGAGTTTTCCGCTCCCAAGCCACGCATTCCTCGATCCCCGAGGAGCTGTTTACTGCCAGAGGCCCTAAAGGGCTCACTGCCCTAGGCCTGATTCTGCATCCATTTCGAGACATTTCTTAGAAATGCTCTTTAAACTTCCTTTGAAGCTGGAACCAGCCCCGATAGAAGCAACCGTGATGCCAGGACCGACGCTCAGAGCACATTCAGCCGGTTCCTGAGCTGTGGGCCCCCGGGTGCCCTGTGGAGCCGTCCCAAACCCAGAGGACTGCACTCCTGGGAAAGATGGGGGACTAACCGGGATGGCGTCCTTTGAGGAAAACTCAGGGGGGTGGGGGGCATCCGGGAGTGGCCCGACTGAGTCCCTCAGCCCAGCAAATCGGATGAGCCGGGAGTGGCGAGAGAGCTGGGTGCGCGGCGGGGGCTCCAGGGAGTTCCGCTCCGCGAGTTCATCTGGGGGCGCCGGGGGGAAATAGAGCCAGGAGACAGGTCCCAAGTCTGCACGACAGAGTTTGTGGGGAGGGAGAAAACTGCGGGGCTTCCGGGTTCCTTTGTAATATGTGGCCTCTTTTGTTCTTCAGCGTGCGTGGCAGTGTCTCTAGGAAGAACATCTTGCTCTGCCTGGTGTTTTGACCCAGTCGTGCAGTTCTTCTGGGATGTTCTCTGTATGTGTCTGCGGTGTTTGCTTAATTGTGGGAAGGGGAGCTTGGCCTTAACCACCCTTGGACAAGCCAAGGCTGGAGGAGGTGTTTCCGTGCAGCCAGGCTGACGGCTGATTAAAGTCACCCGTGTGAGCCTCCCGTCCCCTGTGTGGTACGTCACCGAAAGGGCCTCCAGCTCTCTGCGGCCTGTTCTCCGGCCTCCTCCCGCCTCCCCCCTTCCCTCCATCCCTCTCCCTCCTCTCACTTTTTGTTTCTAGAATCCTTTCACACGGAAGCCGGCAGCCGTCTGCTGGCACCGCTTCCTGCGCCGCGTGGCCCAGGATGCTGCTCTGGTGACCACGCAGCCGACTCGCAGCAGCTCTTGTGATCCTGGTGGCAAATCGGGCTCGTTGGGGAGCTGTTCCTTCTTCTCCTGGAGGTGCTTTAAAGTCGGGTAACTGTCCTGGGAGGGAAGGAGGCCTCCTCGGCTTGTGTCTCGAGAAGCTGAGTCAGCAGCAGCAGGATGGAGGACAGTGGGGACAGCTTATTGGACAGAAGGCAGGGCGCCTGGAGAGGCCTTCCCCTCCCCGCAGGCCCGGTCTGTCTGATCCTGGAGGAAGAGCGCCACTGAGCGCCCGATGGGGCAGAGGGTTTCTGCCAGAGGTTTCTGCATCTGTCTGGTGCGTCCCCCCTTGAGCAGTTACAGGAACGTAAGGGAGCTGTGGGTGGAGCGTGGCCTACAGGCTTGAGGCGTCCAGGCGCTGAGGTCCAGCACAGCCTGGCTGAGGCCGCGCCCCCGGCCTCCTGCCCTCGGCCCGCCCTGCTTGCCTTCTCTGGACACAGCCCGGCTCTGCGGAAAGTGCACCCCGAGCTGTTTCCTTGTACCACGTGCAGACACGCAAGACCATTCCTGGAACTGCAAATTAGAGCGGCATGGGTGGTGTTTTCTCACGTTTGTGCTTCCATGGTGATGCCCTGGTTGAGTGCATTCAGGCTGGGGTCCTGGTGACGCGCCGGCCAGCTGACCTGGCGACTCACGTCCGGGCATCTGCCTTAAGGAAACGGAGGAATGTACGGCCACCTCGTCGTTACTTGTAGGACTGCAAAGTGATGTCAAACCAAATATCCAGTTGTGAGGGGTGGGTTAGACAGCTGCGGGCAAATCCATGTCCTGGTGTCTTATGTAGTCTTTAAAAGCAGAACAGTTACTGAACAGCCTCCTAACGCACAGCATTAATGGGGAAAGCATCACACACGGGGAGGCAGCAGCCAAAGGGCACAGAGAGCATCCCAGCACCGGGGGCCGCGCGACGACGCCACGTGTGCGCAGCCGGGGAGTGTAGCAGTGAGCGTGTATCGCTTCTGAAATCAGACGGAAACGTGTTATTTAAAGCACAGCCAACACCCAGAAGAGCAGTGGTAGGGAAAACGGGTGTCCTTTCAGACAGGGATCCCCCAGACTCGGCCTGGGGTGGGACCGCACGCCTGACCTCTGCTGGCTGCCTCTGGCGGCCACGCAGCCGACTCGCAGCAGCTCGCACCTGGACCGGGCTGCAAGGGGCAGCCGTGGCAGCGGTGGTAGTTCACCGCCGCCCCCGTCCAGTCTCGGTCAGTGGGGCCCCTGGGCATGGACAAGGCATGACCGCTCGGCACCGTGATCCGGCGGGTTGTGGTTCGCCTCAAGCTGTGTCCAGGGTGCTGGGCAGTGTGGACTGAGGATGGGCTGGAGCTTCTCGGGGCCACCGTGGACTGACCTCGAGGGCCCACACGAGGCAGCAGGAGGACACACAGACCCAGGGAGGTGGAGCAGACCCGGGGGCGCCCTGTGCTTCCTGGAGGGGACGGGGTTCCGGGCGCCGAGTGCCGGCCCCCCACGCACAGGCCCCTTCTCCAGCTCAAGAGTGTTAGCAAGCGGCCTGCAAAGCCAGACCCAGGGAGGGGGGAGGTTGGGTGGGAACTCTTTGTGGGAGAGGGGATGGAGAAGGGTGTGTGTGCTGACTCCTGGACTCCCACCCAGCTTCCGTCTGTCTCTTGGGGGTCCCCTGCCCACCTGCCGTGCGTTACTTTAAAGGGAAAGCAGGCCTTTAACTGTGCCACTGCTTACAGCACAGTGACTTGCAGCCTCCTGGCACTGCCTAGGCTGCCGGCCTGTTCCGCCCGTCACACAGGGCTGCTCCGGACCCTCTCCCGGGCCTGTTTTCTTCCTGGCACAGTTGCTGGACGTTGCTGCCGGCTGCTTGTTCTCCTGACTCCGACGCTGGACTGGGGCTCTGTGACACGGAGGTTCTGTCTGTCCGTCCTGTGGTCACAGGTGCGGGCAGGTGGCGGGGAGTGAGGTACCATCCCCCGGCCTCTGGGGCAAACCGAGGTCTCCTCAACCTGCCAGGCTGAGCCCCCATCTGAGCTCTGTGTCTGGGGTGCTCGCCCAGCCAGCTGGCCAGGGCTGGCCCTCGAGTCGGGGCTGCGAGGGCCAAGGGGAGATGGTTCCAGGCAGTTCTAGCTGCTTTGATGGCTTTTCGACCACTAATACCTAGTTTACTTTTAAAGAAAACGGTCAGTGCTACCAAGGGAGTAGTTTGTTTTGTGTAAGAACCATAGACTGATTTCTAGCCTTTTATGCTTTAAGGCATTTTTAAAAATGAACAGACTTTATCTTTTAGAGCAGCTTTAGATTTATAGAAAAATGCAGCAGGAAGTACAGAGAATTCCCATCGCCCTCTCCCTGCTGAGAGCATCCCACATTAACGCGTTACACTCTTACGGCTGATGAGCAGCACTGGTAAGTTACTGTTCATTAAAGTCCGTCGTTTACATTCGGGCCCCTCTCGGTGCTGTGGTGTTCAGTGAGTTTGCCTCGTGCACAGTGACCCGTGTCCATCACGACAGTCATGCAGAGTATTTTCACCGTGCTGAAGATCTGTGCTCCGTTTCTCCCCCGCCCCCCCTCGCCCACTCCATCCTGGGCAGCCACGGGTCTGTCTCTTCAGTGTCTCCACAGTTCTGTCTTTTTCCGAGTGTCATCTAGTGGGAATCACAGAGTGCACAGCCTTTTCGGATTGGTGTCTTTCGCGTAGTTATAGACCTTTTTAAAGTTCCTTCTGCTCTTTTCATGGCTCGATAGGTCGTTTCGTTTTACTGCTGGATGACTCTCCATTGTCTGGCTTTACCACGGGTGATCTCCTCACGGTTTGGTTGCTTCCAAGTTTCGGCAATTACGAATAAAGCTGCTGTAAACATCCACGGGTCAGTTTTTGTGAGGACATAAGTTTTCGGTTCATTTGGGCAAATACCAAGGGGTGCGACTGCTGGATCATATCGTTAGACTATGTTTAACTTCGTTAGAAACCTCCGAACTGTCGTCTTGCGATGCTGCACCTTTTTGCGTTCCCACCAACAGCGCGTGAGCGTTCCTGTTGCTCCGCGTCCTCACGGGCGCTTGGTGTTGCCAGTGTTCTGGAGTTTGGCTCTTCTGTTAGAATGGCCGAACTAACAGGCGTGTGGCGGTATCTCGTTTTACCTTCTGTCTCCCTGATGATGTGACATGGAGCATTTTTCAGGTGCTCGTTTGTCATTTGTGTATTGGGCGAGGGATCTGTTCACACTTTTTGCCCATTTTTTTAATTGGGTTGTTTGTTTTCTTATTGTTGAGTTTTGAGAGCTCTTTGTGTTCTTTAGAAACAAGTCCTTTTTCAGATGTGTGTTTTAAAAATATTTTCTCCCAGTTTGCGGCTCCTTTTTTTTTTTTTTTCCATTCTCTGTGTCTTTCACAGAACAGTTTTTATTTCAATAAGTTCCCATTTATGCATTCTTCCTCTCCTGGATCACGTTTTGGTGTTGTATTTAAAAACTTGCTGCCAACCCAGAGTCGCCTAGATTTTCTGCGCTGTCAGCTTCTAGGGGTTTTACAGTTTCACGTTTACCTTTAGGTCTGTGGCCCCTTTTGAGTTAGTTTTTTGAGGGTTGTGAGGTCTGGGTCTGAATTCACCTTCTGCGTGTGGACATCCAGCTGTTCCAGCACCGTCTGTTGAACAGACTGTCCTTTCACCGTTGAATCACCTTTGCCCCTTTGTCAGAAAAGTCGGTTGAGTGTCTGTATGCAGGTCTGTTCTGAGCGCTCTGTTCTGTTCAGTTGCTGTGTCTCTGTCCCTTCACCACAACCTTATGGTGAGTCTTAAAGTCGGGGGCGTCGGTCCTCCGACCCTGTTCTCCTCCTTCAGTATTTTGCGGGCTGTTCAGGGCCCTTTGGCTTTTCTGTGTAACCTTGAAATCGGTTTGTTGACATCCACACGGTAGAATGTTCACTGACGCTAAAGGAATGGCTGTTTTGACGTAGGCATCGCATGATGATTTTCAGCCTTTTATACTTTAAGACATTGTTTCCTGTTCTTCAGAATCAGAGGGTTTGGGGCTTTGGCAGGGGGAGCCGCTAATCTTTATGAACTCCGGGATTGTTTTTTAAGCATTTTTACTGGTCCTCTGGATTTAGAAAATTCTCAGTGAATTTTTAAAATAAAATTTCAATTTAATGTCCAGTTTCTAGTGAATTGCCAAAAAACAATTTGTTTGAAAGGGAGTACTATCCGTCCACAAGTTCCCGTGTTTATAACATGGAAAATACCATGGATACCCTACGTGATTCTGCGTTTTCCAAATTTAAAAGTTTCAAGTTTAAAAATTTTAAAGTTCCTTTCATGTAACTTGGTCGATTTTCCAGAGTAGACCTGAGCCAGCGGAGCGGCCCACGACACGGCGCCTTCCCCAGCCGCGCGGGTGCCTTGCCGCTTCCCTCCCTCTGCCCGGCCCCCCTTCCTCCTACTGACCCTGCCCCGGGGGACGCACAGCCCTCCGCCCGGGCCCCCGTCAGCCCCTGCCCAGCCTCCCCTCAGCTGGCCTGCGTCCCCGCGTCTCCTGGACGCGGCTCCCTCCTCGCGGGGGAGGGCCGGTCCCTAACCCAGCGCCCAGAGGCACTTCAGGTCACGGCTCTCCCTCACCCTGCCCGTCTCCTCTCCGCCGCCTGACGAGTGCTCCCGACGGGACCCGCGCCCACCTACCCATGTCCTCGCATCCGCCAGGCCCTCGGGGCCTCAGCGCGCTCCACGCGGGCAGAAGTGGAGCACGTGCAGGTGGCGGCGCTCCGACGGCCGTTTGCTGGCAGCGAGGCCGGTTTGCGGCCGGTCAGCCGGCCCTCGGACCCAGGACGGCCCCAAGGAGCCCCCTCGCGCCACGAACGTGTGTCACGCGCGGCGCGCTGAGCGGCCTTGTCGCCCGTGAGGAAGGACTGCGGAGCGGTCGGCCTGCCCTACCCCGGCTGGACCTGGGCCGAGGAGGGAGACGTGCTCGGGAAGCGGGCAGGCTTGTCTCCCTTCCTGCCGAGGGTGTCTGGAAGCAGAGGTGGGGAAGGGAACATAGTTTCACGTGAGTGGAAAGGTGAAACGGGAGAGGGCGGTGGCCGTGCGCCCAGAAAACGGGGGCCTCCCTTCATGGTTGACTTCGTGGAAAACATAAGATCGAACACGTTGCGGGATAAAGAAGCCATGACCGTGCTGCTCTTGGGAAAGGAATTCCAGGAACCAAAGCCGGGATCTTAGGAGTGGGACATTCTAGACACCAAGTTTCGTTTTTGAGGTCCTGGTCCCCGTGCGACGGCTTGTGTGTGAAACGACCTGAGCCGCAGGGCTGCCCCGCCGGTGTCGGCACCGGGCGTCTGACCGGAGCTTTGCCGCGCTGCTTAGGACGTGGGAGGACGGAGGGAAGCCGCCTGGGACCTGGGCGCGGGGCCGCTGGCCTCGGGACTCGGGGTGAAGCCTGGGCGCCCCGCCTCCTCGTGAGGGCGTCGTTTCTTTCCCCCTTGAGCCGCCTGCCCTGACCGCCGCCGAGACTCGTTTGCCTTTCCGTTCAAACCAGTGTTTGCCGGCCTGGCGCCAGCCCCCTCGTCGTTCAGAAGCAGCCGTGACCCGCGTGCATCACCTGAGGCTCTCGGGCTGCGTCCCAGGCCAGGGACGGAACCTGCCTGGCACAAGTCCCAGCGTCAACCTGCCTGAAAAGCAGGTCCGCAGGACCCCGAACGCGCTCACCCGGGGTCGGGTCCGGACCGCCTCACCTCTCGCTGCGAGTCCCCGCCAGCCACACCTGAGAAAGGAGGACAGGGGTCCCCGAGCCTGGAGGAAACGTCGACGGCTGGCTGCATGTGCCCGCCTGGCCAGGCCACGCGGCCCAGAGGGTGGGCATTTCGGAGCGTTTCCGGAAAAGGTGAGCATTCGAGTCAATAGACTGAGTGAAGTAGGCTGGGCTGCATTCAGTCCCCGAAGGCCTGGATGGAACAAAACGGTGGAGGAGGGAGAATTCTCCCTCCTTCTGCTGGGCTGGGGCATCGTCCTCTTTGCCCTTTGACATCAGTGCTCCTGGGTCACCACTGGCTCACCTGGGCCTCCAGCCTGCAGACAGTCTCCATAATTGCCTGAGCCACTATATAATAAATTGCTGTCTGTACCTGCACGCGCGCACACACACACACACACACACACACACCCTATTGGTTCCGTTTCCCTGGGGAACCCTGACCAACGTTTCAGGGATCTGAGATGCCTCCCTTCCAGAGAGGGGATCTGTGCTGGACAAAGCAAAGGACGGGGTCACTCCTGCCCGATTCTCACCAGCATCCTCTCCCAGCCCCCGGGAACGTGGTGAAGCCTCCACTCAGGACCCGCCTCCCCCAGGCCTTTCTGGACCCCGTCCCACCCTCCAGGGTGCACTGCTCGGGGCCCCTGGACCCAGGCTTACTGCCCTGTCCCCAGGTCCCCGTGTCTTCGTGCTTCCATGCGTGTTCATACGTGTTTCCCAGTAGACAGGGCGCTCCCAGGATGGGAACCACACAACAGAATGTCCCCTGCTCCTTGACACCCACAAGGCCCATGAGGTCCCCGGATGTATCTGCTCACTCTGGACAGGGTCTTTGCTGGAAGGACTGAGCACCCGGTATGGTACCTTGGTCCCCTTTAGATTTGCTGACACTCCTTTGGAGGCAGCGCTAAATAAACCAGGGCAGCTGGGCACACAGGGTAGGGTCAGCATGGAGTGTCAGCTTTCAGCCAGCATGATCAGGGTCAGATGTTGGGCCTTCCAGTGTTTGTGTTCAGAGGCTCCTCAAAGGAAGGAGGCCAAGTGGTAGAGAGGGGACCGGGTCAGCCTCCAGGCTCCAGCCCCACCAGCTAACCCCCTTCCCGCTTCCCCCGCCATCCTCAGAGGTTAGCAGGCCTCCTCGCCAGCAGATGGAGAAAGGCAAGAAGGTGCTGCAGCCGGGACCCGGCCTGGCTAACAGTGTGATCAGGACCCACGAGGCGGCCGCCCCCGCTGGCCGTGGGCCCGCAGCCCTCACCTCACACTCCTGGTCTGCTTCTCCGAGGTCACCGAGAAGATGGGAACAGGCTTGTAAATCATCACATGTGGCTGCGAGCAGCAGGAATGGGCTGAAATAAGCAAGTTTCCTCCCACCTGTCTGATGATCTCTACTGAGGACATTTAGCAGAAAATGGAAAATACTGTTTTGTTTGTAAATAATAAGCCGCCACTGAGCAGCTGTGTTTTCTCACCTGGCAGCTAATTAAACCTCGCGGTGGCAGCGTGGTTCCAGGCCCCGCCCCGACCAGGGAGACTGTAATTAATTGCTTACGATCATCGTATTGAACTCTTCGGACTCTAAAGGAGGGGTGGTGTGTGTAGCTATGTGCCTTCAGTTTGGTAACGCCGAGACCCAGTTTCAAACATTCATCTGGCTCAGCGCGAGGATTTTATCGTTTGAAACAGATGAACCATCTTAATGTTGGAAAACTAGTGTATAACATGTCCATGGGAAAGCGTCAAAGCAAAAACTGTGTCCAAAATGTCAGGGCCATTAAGGAAGTAACCGTACCCGGCTGATATGCTTCCCGGATGGAATTACCAACGATTTGAACAAAAACCCTGTGGCGTATTATTTGAAAGTAAGGGCTGCTTTTTCTTACAGGAACTTTCTGACTTATGGTTAGGCAAACATGAGAAACACTTAACAACAAACGGGAAAATCTCCCATTTCCTGAACTACGTTTTCATCAGTGACTGAGCACGCCAGCTATGACTTCCAGCCCTGAAAACACTAATAATTCACCCATGCCGAGAGGGTGCAGCTCTGAGGCCTTCCTGCCAGCTCTCCGCCCTTCTCGAAAATATCTAATTCCAGAACATTCCACCGAGCTGAGGGGTCCGCCTCGTGCCTGCAGGCTGGGGAGGCAGGTCAGATCAGCAGGGGCGTCCATCCGCACACAGGTGGCCCAGGCTGTGTTGCCTCCTTGGGTTATCCGGGGCACGGGGCCAGGACTGCTGAGGAAAGACCTCGCGGTCGCGCTCCTGGGCTTGTTTCGTTTGGGGTGGGCGCCGCTGGGTGGAGGGGCACAGCGGTGATGCTTGGGCAGCGTGTGGCCTAGTGCCCCCCTGGCCGTACGGCCTCAGGTAGCGAGGCTGTGTTGTGTGGGCAGCATTGCAGGCCGGCCTGCCTTCATTTCAGAAGGAAAAATACAAGCGGAAGCGTCACAGCATTTGTTTCCACGTCCAGATGGTGACAGGGGTAGCTTTTTCACTCAGGAAGTAAGTAGCAATGATAAATGATGGTTTCTGGCAACTTCCTAGAGGTTAGTCATTCAACGCCATTAAAAACATTTATCAGCGTGAAGTTGGCTGGGATTTTTATATTGTTGTCTGTGGGCCAGCGAGGCCCCCTCATACTGTCCTCTCTGTTAGGGTCCGGGGAGGCCCAGGACCAGTGGTCCTGTGCCCTGACGCTGAACACCACTCAACACGACACTCGTGGGGACAGTACGGACCCTTCAGAAAGCACTCGGACAGGAGAGTGGAAAGCTGGAGCCCTCTAGACCAGAGGAGAACACGCCATGGAGGGGATGCCCTTGGAGTCTGAAGGGTTTGGCTTCCGGAGGAGGGGGGACGTGCGTTTGCCGTGGTTTGGACTTGGCGTGACGGTGGGGTGAACGTGTCAAGAGCACGTAAGGCAGGTAGGGAGGAGAGCTGTGGGGGACCCGCTCAGGCAGCTGGGCGGGGGGGGCGCAATGGTGCGTGAGCCCCAGCAGGCCTGGAGCGCACATGGGGATGCGGCCCAGGGCAAGGGCCCAGGACCACAGGGTGAGAGCACCCCCATCAGACTGTGACAGACTTGGCCGCTGGCGTCATGGATTTTCTCTGTTTCCAGGCTTGTTGAGTCACTTCTTCTCTTTATCCCTTCCTTCCTTCCTTCCTTCCTTCCGGTGTGGGCCCTGACTGCTGACCAGAGGCTGCTCCCCTTGTCTGACGTGTTCTGGGTGCCTCTCCCGTCCCTGCACCCCGCACTCCTCTCCCCCCAGGCCATCCCAGCCGCCCCGTCTCATGTGCTTGGACGGCTGCGCTTCCTTTCCACTCCAGCCAGTGCCGGGTTTTCTCCTTAGAGACGGCCGGTTTACCTGTGGCTTATTTCCCCAGCGTTTGGAGACCCTCCCGTGGCCTCCCCAGTGCTGATCTCTGCTTTGATCGCACACTCGGTGTGACTCCAGGTGTGAAGAGTTTGTTGAGGTCGGGGCGCGGCCGTCCCGGCACGGAGCCCTTGGGCGCTTGGAAGAGTGGGTGTCCCCCCCGTGGGCTGTCCCCAGAGGCTGTCCTGCTGGGTCCTGTGCTGGGTCAGGAGGGTTGAGGGCGAGTCTCCAGCCGTGATGGGACTTGTCGGTTTCTCCCGCAGCTCTTCTAGGGCGTTTTGCTCGGTTTTTGTTCTGTTGGTTTGCTCCACCTCGCTGCGGCCCCGCTGGGGCACTTGGGGCTTCCCGGGTGGACTGTCTTGCGTGTGGCCCGTCTGTCCCTCTGCCCAAGGTATACATTACCTATCAGCGCAGCTTCTGCTTTCCTCTGATTTATGTCTGAGTGGCTCCTCCATCCTTTTAACCCGCCTACATTAGGACATTGGATTGGACTTGCAGCTGACCCTGGGCAGGTCCTGTTCTGACGCCCCCGCCCAGGGTGGACGTCCAGCCTCCGCGCTCGGCCTTCACCGACCTGCGGGGGCTTCTCCGGCCTGAGGGGGGGGCCCTCCTCCCTCCGCCTTTGCTGTCGGATGCGGGTAAAGCGGCGTTTTTCGCTGTTGGATTTGGACTGGGAAGAGATTCCTAAAAGTGCTGTCTCTTCAGGCTGCCCCTTCCTGGTGCTTCGGGTGGAAAGAGCGGTTTTGCTGGACTTCCGGGTCTGTGCACACTGGCGTCTCAGGCTGCGGCCTTGGAAACAGAAAACCCAGGCACTGAACAGCAAGTGGTCCCTGGGGCTACGGTCCTGGGGCCGCCTTCCCCTCACCACCCTCGGGGTCGTCCTGCGGTTTGTGTGACGTCGGTGAACCCTGAGTAGGGTGGGCAGGTGGGCATCCCCACCCTCGGGAGGCAGAAGCCCACCCCGTCTCGTGCGGGGGCCTCATCCACCTGTGTACGTGGGGAGCCCTGCTGTCCTCTGTCCCCCGAGTCCTGGGTGGACGCACAGGGACGCAGCCCTTGGGCCTCCGTCTGGTGACCGCGCCTGGAGTGCCCACTGCCCTGGGGCCACCCAGCCTGGGGACGCGGGGAAGGGAGCCCGGGGGAATGGGGGCCTGGAAGGCCAGCGGCTCTGATGGAATCACAGCGCAGGTCCTGAGTCCGGGGAGAGGATGCTCTGGGCGGGGGCAGAGCCTGTGGAGGACCGGATGCTGCCGCTCAGAGCATCCGCCCGCCCCCTCACCCCACCCCAAATCCTTCACACTTGGAATTGCCCAGGATGTTCATGTGGGATATTGGTCTGTAGTTTTCTTTCCTCTTAGTGTGTTTGTCTGGCTTTGTCAGGGTTATGCAGTCCTCATAGAATGAGGTGGAAAGGTTCCCTCCTCTTGAATTTTGGGAGAAGTTTGAGAAGGATTGGGTATTAGTTCTTCTTTAAATGTTTAGTAGAATTCACCAGTGAAAACATCAAGTCCAGGGCTTTTCCTTGTGGGAAGAAATTGGACTACTGGTATAATCTCCTTACTAGTTATAGGACTATTCAGATTTTCCATCTCTTCATAATTTAGTCTGGGTAGCTTTTGTGTTTCTAGGAATTTGTCCATTTCATCTAGGTTTTCCAATTTGTTGGTGTGCAGTTATTCATAACACTCTTAAAATCCTTTTTTGTTTTCCTGTAGAAATGGTTGTAATGCCCCACAGTCGTTTCTGATTTGAATAATTTGAATCTTCTGTCTTTTTTCCTAGTTCATCTAGCTAAGGGTTTGTCAATTTCGTTAATCTTTTTGAAGAACAAATTTTTTGTTTTATTGATTTTTCTCTATTGTTTTTCTGTTCTCTATTTCATTTATCTCTGCTCTAATCTTTATTATTTCCTTCCTTCTGCTAGCTTTGGGTTTATTTTGTCCTTATTCTTCTAGTTCCTCAAGCTGTAAAATTAGGTTGTAGATTTGAGATCTCTTGGTTTTTGTTGTTTTTTTTGTTTTTTTTTTTTTGCAGTATGCAGGCCTCTTACTGTTGTGGCCTCTCCCGTTGCGGAACACAGGCTCCGGACGCGCAGGCTCAGCGGCCATGGCTCACGGGCCCAGCCGCTCCGCGGCATGTGGGATCCTCCCGGACTGGGGCACGAACCCGTGTCCCCTGCATCGGCGGGCGGACTCTCAACCACTGCGCCACCAGGGAAGCCCTCTCTTGGTTTTTAATGCAAGCATGTAACTATAAATTTTCCCCTTAGCACTGCCTTTGCCGTGACGCTTAAGTTTTGGTATGTTGTGTTTTCATTTTTATTCATCTCTAAGTATTTTCTAATTTCCCATGTGATTTCTTCTTTGATCCATTTCTTGTTTAAAACTGTGCTGTTTAGGTACACATTTTTGTGAATTTTTCAGTTTTCTTTACGTTACTGATTTCTAACTTCATCCTCTTGTTATCAGAGAAGATAATTTCTGTGATATCTATCTTATTCAATCTACTGAGAATTAATTTGTGGCCTAGTATATGGTCTATCCTGGAAAAAGTCTCGTGTGTACTTGAAAAGACTCTCTATGCTGTTGGGTGGAGTGCTCTGTCTGTTGTGTCTGTTAGATCTCACTGGTTTATTGTGTTATGTCCTCTATTTCCTTACTTCTGTCCATTCATTGTATCCACTTTTAGGAGTGGGATACTGAAGTCCAACTACTCCTAAGAACTGTCTCTTTCTCCCTTGAATTCTGTCAGCTTTTGCCTCATGTATATGTAAATATATTTTTTACATGGTTGATTTACAAAATTATATTAGTTTCAGGTATACAACATAGTGATTCAAAATTTTTATAGGTTATACTCCATTTAAAGTTATTATAAAATACCGGATATTTTCCCTATGTTTTACAATATATCCTTGTAGTTTATTTCATACATAGTCATTTGCGCCTCTTACTCCCCTCTCCCATCTTGCCCCTCCTCCTCCTCACTGGTAACGACTAGTTCGTTCTCTACTCTGTAAGTCTGTTGCTGTTTTGTTATATACATTAGTTTGTTTTATTCTTTAGATGCCACATAAAGTGAGAACATACAGTATCTGTCTTTCTCCGTCTGACTTATTTCACTCAGCATAATATTCTCTACATCCATCCATGTGGCTGCAAATGGCAAATTTTCATTCTTTTTGTGGCTCAGTAACATTCCATTGAATATACACACCACACCTTCTCTATCCACTCATCTGTTCATGGACACTTAGGTTGCTTCCATATCGTGACTTGTAAACAATGCTGCAATGAACATTGGGATGCACGTATCTTTTCAAGTTAATATTTTTGTTTTCTTCGGATATATGCCCGGGAGTTGAATTGCTGGATCACATGGTAGTTCTATTTTTAGTTTATTGAGGAAAATCCATAGTGTTTTGCTCAATGGCTGCACCAATATACATTCCCAACAGTGAACACTGGTTCCCTTTTCTCCACATCCTCACCAACATTTGTTATTTGCGATTTTTTTGACGATAGCCATTCTGACAAGTGTGAGGTGCTATCTTATCGTGGTTTTGATTTGCATTTCTCTGATGATAAGTGATGTTGAGCATCTATTCACGTGCCTGTTGGCCATCGGTATGTCTTCTTTGGAAAAGTGCCTGTGCAGGTCTGATGCCCATTTTTTAAAAGGTTGTTTGTTTTTTATTGAGTTGTGTGAGCTGTTTATATATTTTGGATATTAACCCCTTATCAATCATATCATTTGCAAATATTTTCTCCTGTTCAGTCGGCTGTCTTTTTATTCTGTCAATGGTTTTCTTTGCTGTGCAAAACCCTTGTAGTTTAATGATGTCCCATTTCTTTGTTTTTGCTTTTCTTTCCTTTGCCTTAGGGGACAGATCCAAAAAATTATTGCTACAATTTATGTCAAGGAGTGTTCTACCTATGTTTTCTTCCAAGATTTTTATGGTTTCTGGTCTTACATCTGGGTCTTTAATCCATTTTGAGTTTATTTTTTTATATAGTGTGAGAAAATGTTCTACTTTCGTTCTTTTACACGTGTAGCTGTCCAGGTTTCCCAGCACCGCTTACTGAAGAGACTGTCTTTTCCCCATTGTGCATTCTTGCCTCCTTTGTTATAGATTAATTGACCATAAGCATATGGGTTTATTTCTGAGCTTTTTATTCTGTTTCATTGCTCTATGTGTCTGTTGTTGTGCCACTGCCATACTGTTTTGATGACTGTAGGTTATAATAGTCTGAAGTCAGGAGCCTGATTCCTCCAGCTCTGTTCTTCCTCAAGATTGTTTTGGCTGTTCAGGGTCTTTCGTGTTTATATATATATATATATATACACACACACACACACACACACACACACACACATTTGGCTGCACCAGGTCTTAGTTGCGGCACGTGGGATCTTTAGTCGTGGCAGGCAGGATCTTAGTTGCAGCATGCATGTGGGGTCTAGTTCTCTGACCAGGGATCAAACCCAGGCCCCCTGCATTGGGAGTGCAGAGTCTTGCCCACTGGACCACCAGGGAAGTCCCTCCATATATAGTTTTAAATTATTTGTTCTAGTTCTGTGAAAAGTCTCATGGGTATTTTGATAGGGATTGCATTAAATCTGTAGATTGCCTTGAGCAGTATGGTCATTTTAATAATATTAATTCTTCTAATCCATAGCACAGTATATCTTTCCTTCTGTGTGTCTCATCTTCCATTTCTTTCATTAGTGTCTTCTAATTTTCCAAGCACGGGTCTTTTACCTCCTTAGTTAGATTTACTCCTATGTAATTTATTCTTTTTTCATATGATTATAAATGGGATTGTTTGCTTAACGTCTCTTTCTGATAGTTCATTGTTAGTGTATAGACACGCAACAGCTTTCTGTAATTAGCGTATCCTACACCTTTACCGAATCAGTTGATGAGCTCTAGTAGTCTTCTGGTGGCATCTTTAGGATTTTCTATGTATAGTATCATGTCATCTGTAAGTAGTGACAGTTTTATTTCTTCTCCAATTTGGATTCCTTTTCTTCCTTTTTCTGGTCTGATTGATGTGGGCAGGACTCAGTACTGTGCTGAATATAAGCGGTGAGAACTGGCAATGGTGTCTTGTTCCTAATCTTAGTGAAAATGCTTTGAGCTTTTCACCGTTGAGTATGATGTTAGCTGTGGGCTTACCCTATATGACCTTGCTTATGTTGAGGTAGGTCCCCTTTATACCCACTGTAGAGAGTTTTTATCATAAATGGCTGTTGAATTTTGTCAAAAGCTTTTTCTGCATCTGTTGAGACAATCAATGATTTTTATTCTTCAATTTGTGAAAGTGGTATATCACATTGATTGATTGTGGGTGTTGAACCATCCTGTGTATCCCATTTAATCATGGTGTATGATCCTTTTAATATACTGTTGGATTTGGTTTGCTAATAATTTGTTGAGAATTTTTGTGTCTATGTTCATCAGTGATATTGGCCTATAACTTTCTTTTTTGTTTGATAGCTCTGTCTGGTTTTGATTTTGGTATCAGGGTGATGCTGCCCTTTTAGGACAAATTTGAAAGTGTTCCTTCCTCTGCAATTTTTTTCAAATAGTTTGAGAATGATAGGTGTTAACTCTTCTCTAAAGGTTTGGTAGAATTCATCTGTGAAGCCATCTGGTCCTGGACTTTTGTTTGAATTAGTAATCAAAAAACCTCCAACAATTCCATTACTGGTAATTGGTCTGTTCAAATTTTCTATTTTTTCCTGGTTCAGTCTTTGCAGATTGTACACGTCTAGGAATTTGTCCATTTATTCTTGGTTGTCCATTTTAGTTGCATACAGCTGTTCACAGTAATCTCTTTATGATCCTTTGTTTTTCTCTGGTGTCAGTTGTAACTTCTTTTTCATTTCTGGTATCATTGATGTGGGTCCTCTCTTTTTCGTGATGAGTCTTGCTGAAGGTTTACCAATTTTGTTTATCTTTTCAGAGAAGCAGCTCCTAGTTTGATTGATCTTTTCTATTTTTTTAAGTCTCTATTTCGCTTATTTCTTCTGATCTTTATTATTTCTTTCCTTCTACTAACTTTGGGTTTTGTTTGTTCTTTTTCTAGTTCCTTTAGATGTACGGTTAGGCTGTTTGTTTGAGATTTTTCTTGTTTCCTGAGGTAGGCTTGTATCACTGTAGACTTCCCTCTTAGACCTGTGTTTGCCACGTCCCATAGATTTTGGGTCGTTGTTTTTTCGTTTCCATCTATCTCCAGATATGTTTTAATTTCTTCTTTGATTTTTTTCAGTGATCCGTTTGTTGTTTAGTAGAGTATTGTTTAGCCTCCACATGGTTTTGTTTTTTGCACTTTTTTTCTTGTAGTTGATTTTCTCGTCTCACAGCATCGTGGTTGGAAAAGATGCTTGATATGATTTCTTAAACTTACCGAGACTTCTTTGTGGCCCAGCATGTGATCTATCCTGAAGAATGTTCCACGTGCACTTGAAAAGAATGTATATTCTGATGCTTTTGGATGGAATCTATATATATATATATATATATATATATATATATATATAAGTCCATCTGGTCTAATGTGTCATTTAAGACCAGTTTCCTTATTGATTTTCTGTCTGGATGATCTGTTTGTTGATGGTAGCCGGATGTTCAAGTCCCTCACTATTACTGTGCTACTGTCAATTTCTCCCTTTATGTCTGTTAATATTTGCTTTATGTATTGAGGTGCGGCTCTGTTGGGTACATATATAGCTACAGTTGTTATATCTTTTTTTGGGTGATCCCTTGATCAATACGTAATGTCCTTTGTTACTTGTTACAGTCTTTGTTTTAAAGTCTATTTTGTCTGATTTAAGTATTGTTATCCTGGCTTTATTTTCATTTCCATTTGCATGGGGTAACTTTTGTCCATCCCCCGACTTTCAATCTGTGTGTCTCTTTAGATCTGATGTGAGTCTCTTGTAGGCAGCATATACATGGCTCTTGTTTTTGTATCCATATACAGCCATTCTGTATCTTTTGATTGGAGCATTTAGTCCATTTACATTGAGAGTAATTATTGATAGGTACATACTTATTGCCATTTTAGTTGTTTGAGTTGTTTTGTGGTTCTTTTTTGATACTTTCTTCTTTTGTTCTCTTGTCTTGTGATTTGATGACTATCTTTAGTGTTATGTTTAGAAACTTCTCTCTTTTGTGTATATCTTTTATAGATTTTTGGTTTGTTGTTACCATGAGGGATAGTAAGTTGCTGATCTCGTAATTTCAAACACATTTAAACAACCCTGCATTTTTACTCCCCTCCCCTCACAATTAACTGTTTTGATATTATATTTTACATTTTGTTTTGTTTTTGTAGCCCTTAACTACTTATTGCAGATATAGATGATTTACTACGTCTATCTTGTAACCTTCTTACTACCTTTGTACATGGTAGGTTTGCTACCTTTACTGTATACTTGCTTTTACTGATGAGCTTTTTCCTTTCATAGTTCTCATGTTTCCAGTTGTGGCCTTTTCTTCTTTGCTTAAAGAAGTCCCTTTAACTTTTTTTTTTTTTTCGGTACGCGGGCCTCTCACTGTTGTGGCCTCTCCCGTTGCGGAGCACAGGCTCCAGACACGCAGGCTCAGCGGCCATGGCTCACGGGCCCAGCCGCTCCGTGGCATGTGGGATCTCCCCGGACTGGGGCACGAACCCACGCCCCCCGCATCGGCAGGCAGACTCTCAACCACTGCGCCACCAAGGAGGCCCCCCCTTTAACATTTCTTTTAAGGCTGGTTTCATGGTGCTGAACTCTTTTAGCTTTTGCTTAGCTGTAAAACTTTTGACCTCTCCATGAGATCTGAACGAGAGCCTTGCCAAATAGAGTATTCTTGGTTGTAGGTTTTTGCCTTTCATCACCTTAAATATATGGTGCCACTCCCTTCTGGTTTGCAGAGTTTCTGCTGAAAAGTCACTGTTAGCCTTACTGGAGTTCCCTTGTATGTAACTTGTTGCTTTTCCCTTGCTGCAGTTAATATTCTCTCTTTATCCTAATTTCTGCCATTTTAATTACAGTGTATCTTGGTGTGGTCCTATTTGCATTGATCCTGCTTAGGACTCTCTACCTCCCGGACCTGGACGTCTGTTTCCTTTCCTAGGTTAGGGAAGTTTTCAGCTAGTATGTCTTCCAATATGTTCTCTGCCCCTTTCTCTCTCTCTTCTCTTTCTGGGACCCCTATAATGAGAAAGCTAGTATACTCGATGTTGTCCCAGAGGTCTCTTAAACTGTCCTCATTTCTTTTCATTCTTTTTTTCTGTTCAGCTTCAGTGGTTTCCACTACTCCGTCTTCCAGCTAGCTGATCCATTCTTCTGCATCGTTTAATCTGCTACTGATTCCTTCTAGTGTATTTTTCATTTTAGATATTGTATTCTTCGCCTCTGGTCCTTCTTTCTGATTTTCACTCTTTGTTAAAGGCTTCTGGCTTTACTCTGCTCGTCCACTCTTATCCCAAGGTCTCTGATCATCTCTGTGACCATTACCTGACCTATTTATTGGGTAGATCGCTCATCTCCTCTTCTCTTAGTTCTTCTTCGGGGTTTTTTCATTTGGAGCATGTTCCTCTGTTGCCTCATTTTACCTAATTTGCTGTTTTTATTTCTGTGTATCTCACATGTTGGTTGCATTTCCTGATCTTAGAGAAGCAGTCTTTTTTAGGAGATGTCCTATGTTTCCTGTGGCACACTGCCCTCTAGTCACCAGAGCTGTTTGCTCTAGGGCTATATGAGGGCTGCACTGGTCCTTCTGTTGTGGCAGGATGACTATTGTGGGCAGTCTGGTAGGTGCAGCTGGCCCCGTCTGGTTGTCTGCCAGGCCCTGCCTTGTGCGGAGGCTGCTAGCCTCTGGTTGGCAGGACAAGGTCACAAGGTGGCTGGCTGCAGAAACCAGGGTGGTCCCAGATCTAGTGCTCACCGTTGGGCAGAGCCTGGTTCTGGCACAGATAGATGGCTGCGGAACCCGGGTTCCTGGAGCTAGTGTTGGCCTGTTGGTGGATGGGTCCTGCTTCTGACATGGCTGGCTGTGGGTTCTACAGTATCCCAAGGCTGGTGCTGGCCCACTGTATCCCTGGGCAGCTACCTGAGGATTCTAAGGTTATCTCAGAGCGGGTTTGGCTTTCTGGTGGGTGATTCTGGGGACTGGGGGGTCCGTGGGCTAGTTCCAGCTCACTGCTTGGTGGAGCCAGGTCCCGAGGCCTCTGGCTGAAGGGTCCTTGGGGTCCTACAGCTGGTGTCATCCCACTGGTGGGCGGGGCTGAGTCCTGGGGTGTCCTGATACTGTTGCCAGCCTGCTGACACGTCGCCTGACACGTGAAAAGGCAAGCAGCAGGGATCCTCAGGCCAGCGAACACCCACTGGTGGGTGAAGCTTGGTCCTGGAGTCTCTGGCTGCAGTGGTCCTGGGGCTGGTGTCTGCCTGCTTCTGGTCAGGGCTGGGGGCCCAGGGGGTTCTGGGGCTGGTACTTACCCACTGGTAGGCAGAGCTGGGTCCTGCAGTCTCTGGCTGTGGATCTAGTCTCTAGTCTCTGGCTAGATCCAAGACCCCCTCTGGCAGGGCCGTGGGGGTCTTGGATCTAGTTCCAGGCTGTGGTGCCAGGGCCTAGGCCCTCTGGTGGGCGGGGCTGTCTGCAGGAGTGGCTGGGGGCTGGGGGGGGCGGTCTTAAGGCAGCCTGCCTGCTGGTGGGGGTGGGGCTGTGTCCCTGCCTGGCTAGTCGCTTATCCTGAGGCCTCCCAGTACTGGTGCCTACAGGCTGCTGGGCAGGGCAGGGCTGGGTCCTGAAGCTGATAAGCTATAGGGAGAATTCAAAAACAGCACTTTCCAGCACGGGTGTCCATGTGGTAGGATGAGTTCCCCAAGGTGGCTGCCACCAGCGTCTGTGTCCCCAGGGTGAGCTGCAGATGCCTCCTGCCACTCCAGGGGGTGCTCTGAGGTCAGCAGGTGGGTGTGACCCAGCCTCCTTTCAAATTACTGCTCCTGCCCTGTGTCCTGGAGCATGTTAAGATTATATTAAGTCTAGTATTTTTTTTGATACATCTTTATTGGAGTATAATTGCGTCACAATGGTGTGTACTTTCTGTTGTACACCAAAGCAAATCGGCCATATGCATACACATGTCCCCATATGCCCTCCCTCTGGAGCCTCCCTCCCACCCTCCCTATCCCACCCCTCTAGGTGGTCACAAAGCACCGAGCTGATCTCCCTGTGCTATGTGGCTGCTTCCCACTAGCTAGCTGTTTCACATTTGGTAGTGTTTTTATGTCCATGCCACTCTCTAACTTCGTCCCGGCTTACCCTTCCCCCTCCCCGTGTCCTCAAGTCCGTTCTCTACGTCTACATCCTTATTCCTGCCCTGCGGCTAGGTTCATCAGTACCATTTTTTTCTTTTTCTTTTTTTTTTAGATTCCATATATATGCGTTACCATACGGTATTTGTTTTTCTCTTTCTGACTTACTTCACTCTGTATGACAGACTCTAGGTCCATCCACCTCACTACAAATAACTCAGTTTCGTTTCTTTTTATGGCTGAGTAATATTCCATTGTATATATGTGCCACATCTTCTTCATCCATTCATCTGTTGATGGACACTTAGGTTGCTTCCATGTCCTGGCTATTGTAAATAGAGCTGCAATGAACATTGTGGTACATGACCCTTTTGAATTATGGTTTTCTCAGGGTATATGCCCAGTAGTGGGATTGCTGGGTCATATGGTAGTTCTATTCTTAGTTTTCTAAGGAACCTCCATACTGTTCTCCATAGTGGCTGTATCAATTTACATTCCCACCAACAGTGCAGGAGGGTTCCCTTTTCTCCACACCCTCTCCAGCATTTGTTGTTTGTAGACTTTTTGATGATGGTCATTCTGACTGGTGTGAGGTGATAACCTCATAGCAGTTTTGATTTGCATTCCTCTAATGATTAGTAATGTTGAGCACCCTTTCATGTGTTTGTTGGCATTCTGTGTATCTTCCTTGGAGAAATATTTATTTAGGTCTTCCGCCTGTTTTTGGATTGGGTTGTTTGTTTTTTTGATATTGAGCTGCTTGTATATTTTAGAGATTAATCCTTTGTCAGTTGCTTCATTTGCAAATATTTTCTCCCATTCTGAGGGTTGTCTTTTCGTCTTGTTTAAGGTTTCCCTTGCTGTGCAAAAGCTTTTAAGGTTCATTAAGTCCCATTTGTTTGTTTTTATTTCCGTTACTCTAGGAGGTGGGTCAAAAAAGATCTTGCTGTGGTTTATGTCAAAGAGTGTGTTTCCTATGTTCTCCTGTAAGAGTTTTATAGTGTCTGGTCTGACATTTAAGTCTTTAATACATTTGGAGTTTATTTTTGTGTATGGTGTTAGGGAGTGTTCTAATTTCATTCCTTTACATGTAGCTGTCCAGTTTTCCCAGCACCACTTATTGAAGAGGCGGTCTTTTCTCCATTGTGTATTCTTGCCTCCTTGATCAAAGATAAGGTGACCATATGTGCATGGGTTTATCTCTGGGCTTTCTATCCTGTTCCATTGATCTATAGTTCTGTTTTTGTGCCAGTACCATACTGTCTTGATTACTGTAGCTTTGTGGTATAGCTTGAAGTCGGGGAGCCTGATTGCTCCAACTCCGTTTTTCTTTCTCAAGATTGCTTTGGCTGTTTGGGGTCTTTTGTGTTTCCATACAAACTGTAAATTTTTTGTTCTAATTCAATGGTGAAGAATGCCATTGGTAGTTTGATAGTGATTGAACTGAATGTGTAGATTGCTTTGGGTAGTACAGTCGTTTTCACAATATTGATTCTTCCAATCCAAGAACATGGTATATTTCTCCATTTGTTTATGTCATCTTTGATTTCTTTCATCAGTGTTTTATAGTCTTCTGAGTACAAGTCTTCTACCTCCTTAGGCAGGTTTATTCCTAAGTATTTTATTCTTTTTGTTGCAATAGTAGATGGGATTGTTTCCTTAATTTCTCTTTCTGAGTTTTTGTTGTTGGTGTATAGGTATGCCAAAGATTTCTGTGCGTTAATTTTGTATCCTGCAACCTTACCAAATTCATTGATTAGTTCTAGTAGTTTTCTGGTGGCAGCTTTAGGATTTTCTATGTATAGTATCATGTCATCTGCAAACAGTGAGAGTTTTACTTCTTCTTTTCCAATTTGCATTCCTTTTATTTCTTTTTCTTCTCTGATTGCCATGGAATAAGAGTGGACATCCTTATTCCTGATCTTAGTGGAAATGCTTTCAGTTTTTCACCACTGAGTATGATGCTTGAATGGGTTTGTCATATATGGCCTTTATTATGTTGAGGTAGGTTCCCTCTATGCCCGTTTTCTGGAGAGTTTTTAATCATAAATCGGTGTTGAATTTTGTTGAAAGCTTTTTCTGCGTCTATTGCAATGATCATATGGTGTATCTCATTGATCGACTTGCATATATTGAAGAATCCTTGCATCCCTGGGATAAATCCCACTTGATCGTGGTGTATGATCCTTTTAATGTGCTGTTGGATTCTGTTTGCTAGTATTTGGTTGAGGATTTTTGCATCTATGTTCATCAGTGATATTGGTCTATAATTTTTTTGTGATATCTTTTTCTGGTTTTGGTATCAGGGTGATGGTGGTTTCGTAGAATGAATTTGGGAGTGTTTTTCCCTCTGCAATTTTTTGGAAGAGTTTGAGAAGGATTGGTGTTAGCTCTTCTCTAAATATTTGAGAGAATTTGCCTGTGAAGCTGTCTGTTCCTGGACTTTTGTTTGTTGGAAGATTTTTAATTACGGTTTCAATTTCATTACTTGTGATAGGTCTGTTTATATTTTCTAATTCTTCCTTGTTCAGTCTTGGAATATTGTACCTTTCCAAGAATTTGTCCATTTCTTCCAGGTTGTCTATTTTATTGGCATATAGTCGTTTGTAGTACTCTCTTATAATCCTTTGTATTTCTGCAGTGTCAGTTGTGATTTCTCCTTTTTCATTCCTAATTTTATTGATTTGCACCCTCTCCCTTTTTTCTTGATGAGTCTGGCTAAGGGTTTATCAATTTTGTTTATCTTCTCAAAGAACCAGCTTTTAGTTTTATTGATCTTTGGTATTGTTTTCTTCGTTTCTATTTCATTTATTTCTGCTCTGATCTTTATGATTACTTTGCTTCTACTGATTTTGGGTTATCTTTTTTCTTCTTTCTCTAGTTGTTCTAAGTGTAGGGTTAGATTGTTTATTTGAGATTTTTCTTGTTTGTTGAGGTGAGACTGAATTGCTGTAAACTTCCCTCTTAGAACTGCTTTTGCTGTGTCCCATAGGTTTTGGGTCGTCATGTTTTCGTTGTCATTTGTTTCTATGTATTTTTTAATTTCTTCTTTGATTTCTTCAATCATCTCTTGGTTATTTAGTAGCTCACTGATTAGCCTCCATGTACTTGTGTTTTTTTACAGGTTTTTTTTCCTGTAAGTGATTTTCAATCTCATAGCGTTGTGGTCAGAAAAGATGCTTGATATGATTTCAATTTTCTTAAATTTTCTGAGGCTTGATTTGTGACCCAAGATGGGATCTGTCCTGGAGAATGTTCCATGTGCACTTGAGAAGAAAGTGTATTCTGCCACTTTTGGGTGTAATGTTCTATAAATAATCAGTTAAGTCCATCTCATCTATTGTGTCATTTAAAGCTTGTGTTTCCTCATTTATTTCATTTTGGATGATCTGTCCATTGGTGTAAGTGGGGTGTTAAAGTCCCCTGCTATTATTGTGTTACTGTCGATTTCTCCTTTCATGGTTGTTAGCATTTGCCTTATGTATTGAGGTGCTCCTATGTTGGATGCATAAACATTTATAATTGTTGTATCTTCTTGGATTGATCCTTTGATCATTATGTAGTGGCCCTCCTTATCTCTTATAACAGTTTTTATTTTAAAGTCTATTTTATCTGATACGAGTATTGCTACTCAACTTCTTTTGATTTCCATTTGTATGGAATATCTTTTTTCCATCCCTTCACTTTCAGTCTGTATATGTCCGTAGGTCTGAAATGGGTGTCTTGTATACAGCATATATATGGGTCTTGTTTTTGTATCCATTCAGCCAGTCTGTGTCTTTTGGTTGGGGCGTTTAATCCATTTACATTCAAGGTTATTGTCAATATGTATGTTCCTATTACCATTCTTTTAATTGTTTTGGGTTTGTTTTTGTGGGTATTTTTCTTCTCTTGTGTTTCCCACCTAGAGAAGTTTCTTTAGCATTTGTTGTAAAGCTGGTTTGGTGGTGCTGAATCCTCTTCGCTTTTGCTTGTTTGAAAAGTTTTTGATTTCTCCACCTAATCTGAATGAGATCCTCACTGGGTAGAGTAATCTTGGTTGTAGGTTTTACTCCTTCATCACTTTCAGTATATCCTGCCCCTCCCTTCTGGCCTGCAGAGTTTCTGCTAAAAAATCAGCTGATAACCTTATGGGGATTCCTTTGTATGTTATTTTTTGTTTTTCCCTTGCTGCCTTTAATATTTTTTCTTTGAATTTAATTTTTGTTAGTTTGATTAGTATGTGTCTTGGTGTGTTTTTCCCAGGGTTTATCCTGTATGGGACTCTCTGTGCTTTCTGGACTTGGGTGACTATTTCCTTTCCCATGTTAGGGAAGTTTTCAACTATAATCTCTTCACATATTTTCTCAGACCCTTTCTTTTTCTCTTCTTCTTCTGGGACCCCTATAATTCGAATGTTGGTGCATTTAGTGTTGTCCCAGAGGTCTCTGAGACTGTCTTCAGTTCTTTTCATTCTTCTTTCTTTATTCTGCTACTTGGCAGTTATTTCCACTATTTTGGCTTCCAGCTCACTTATCTGTTCTTCTGCCTCAGTTATTCTGTTATTGATTCCTTCTAGTGTATTCTTCATTTCAGTTATTGTGTTGTTCATCTCTGTTTGTTTGCTCTTTAGTTCTTCTAGATCTTTGTTAAACATTTCTTGTATTTTCTCAATCTGTGCCTCCATTCTATTTCTGAGATTCCGGATCATCTTTATTATCATTACTCTGAATTCTTTTTCAGGTAGATTGCCTATTTCCTCTTCATTTATTTGGTCTTGTAGGTTTTTACCTTGCTCCTTCATCTGGAAATATTTTTTTGCTGTCCCATGTTTTTTGTTGTTGTTGTTTTTTTTATGAGTGGGATTGTGTTCCTTTCGTACTGGTTGTTTGGCCTGAGGCTTCCAACACTGGAGTTTGTAGGCTATTGGGTAGAGCTGGGTCTTGGTGCTGAGATGAGGAACTCTGAGACCTCACTCCGATGAATATTCCCTGGGGTCTGAGGTTCTCTGTTAGTCCAGTGGTTCAGACTTGGAGCTCCCACTGCAGGAGCTTCGGCCCGACCCCCAGCTCAAGAACCAAGAGCCTGCAAGCCATGTGGGGTGGCAAAAAAAAAAAAAGAGGACAATAACAAAGCCCAAAATAAAATTAGACTAGGAACCTAACAGATATGTTAGAAATAATATGAGTAAAAATATAGATGGATCAACAACCAGAGGGTACAACAGTACCACAGTAGTAAAAAAAGAGGAGGAAAAAAGGGGGGGAAAGGCCCCGGCTGTGGAGGGCGGGGCCTAAGCAAGAGCGAGGTTTGGGTGGTGGGCAGGGCCTATGCTTAGGACCCACAGGGCTGGAAAAGGCCCTGAGGGCTGTGCAGGGTGGGGCTTAGGCTCAACGGAACAGAAGGGGCCAAGGCGTGCCCCCCACTCCTGGTCTCAGAGGGCGGGGGACTTCACCTTGGAGCACAGCAAGCTTCCTGGGCTTGAGTGGGTGGGGCAAACACCCTCCTCTCCTCTCCTGCTCCTCCCGCAGGGCCCCTCCCGCCTGCCTCTCCTGTTCTCCTCTCGGCCTCCTTCCTATGCCACCAGGACGAATGCTGCTGGTGGGGGGCGGGGTTGTCCTGGAGGGCGGGTATCAGCCTGGGAGCCCAGCAGGCTCCCCGGGCCTGAGTGGGCGGGACAAACACCCTCCTCTCCTCTCCTGCTCCCCTCACAGGGCCCCTCCCCCTGCCTCTCCTGATCTCCCCGGCCGCAGGGGCCCCATCCTGTCTGGCTTCCACTTCTCCTCCCCCCCTCAGTCCCCCCACATCCTACCAGTTTACTTGAGGATTCCTCCCGTCTCCTTGGGCATCAGGGTGCCCCATCAGTGGCAGGCAGGAGCCCTAGTTGTGGGGAGATGCTAACTTGGCATCTTCTCATGCCACCATCTGGACTCTGCCCCCTATATTGTGTCTTTATTTAGTTTGATTATTTTGTAATCTTGTGTCTCTTTGACTTCATCTTACATAGAGATTGTTGAGCTTGGATGTTTGCATTTGCACACTTCCTCAAGTCTGAGAGTTTTCAGCCATTATTTCTTCCCATATTCCCTCCACCCCTTTCTCTTCTCCTTTTCAGACTCTCACAAGGCATATATCAGTTTGCTTAATGGTGTCCCAGTGATTGTTTACGCTCTGTTCTCTTTTCTTTAACCTTTTGTTTTTGTTGTTCCTCGGATATGATCATTTCTACTGTCCTGTCTTCAAGCTCACTGATTCCTTCTTCTGCCTGCTCAAATCTGCCTTTGAGTCCCCTGTTCAATAATTTCCATTATTGTACTTTTCATCTCCAAAATTTCTATTTAGTTTCCTTTTAGGTTTTCTGTCTGTTGATGTTTCCATTTTGTTCATACATTGTTTTCTTGACTTTACCCACATCTCTTTTTTTTTAGTTTTTTGATCATGTCTTAGGCCATTGTTTTAAAGTCTCTGTCTAGTAAATCTGCCATCAGGTTGTTTCAGGGACAGTTTCTATTACTGTTTTCCTTTGGGGCACACTCTCGTTTCTTTGTATCTCTTGTGACTTTTTTTGTTGTTGTTGAACACTGGAGATTAAACTAATAACATGGTAGCTCTGGAAATCAGATTCTACCCCTTCCCGAGGGTTTGCTGGGTTTTTGTTACCGTTTTGGGGTGTTTTTTTTTTTAATTGTTGGAGGCTCTTTGTTGAGTATCAACATTAAGGTGTGAACTTAAGGTCTTCTAAGGTCCTTTCTGAGTCTTTCCTTGAGCATGCACAGTCACTTCTAACTTTCCCCATACATGCAGTTGTTTTTACTGTCCTAGACTTTAAGGTCTGGCTCCCAAAATGAAAAAAGGTGAAAAATGAAGGGAGAGAAAGGGTGCCAGTCCTTTAACTCTCCTGGACGTTCCTTCAGGTAGAAGGGGAGGGGCTTGCAACAATGCAGGGAGGTACAGTAGCCACCTACCTCTGTCTACACCTTTGTGATCAGAAGTAGCAGTCCGTAATCAGAGCACAGATGCCTGTTTGGAGAGCAGGGTCCTTTTTGCCCACCCTGGCCCACATACTCTCCAGGAACAGTGCACAGCTGCCTCCCAGGGTGCTGGGGGGTGGGCTAGGCAGCTGCTTCTGTGCTAAGAGTTGAAACTGAGCAAAATTGACTGCAATTACCGTCCAGTTCTTCCCCTGGAAGTTGAGCCTTCAACAGACTCTCAAGTTCCAAATTAGTTACATCAGACAGATTCCGCCCCTGCAGTTGTGGTCCAGGTTGGGAGACGTTCCTGGTGCTTCCCACTCCCCTGTCATTGCAGAATCCAGTCAGGCACTTTTAAACCTTTCACCTATTGTTAATTCTCTTGACCTTTCAACCATTCCGTTGGTTGCCTGGAGAGCTAATGTTAAGGAGGTGATTGTGCTTGAACTCGGGGTCAAACATTTGCCTGGTGAATACTGTTGGGCCAGCTCACCTGAGGCCAGGATTGCTGTGGGCTCAGCAAAACAACCCATAAAGTTACCGCACTGTGTTTGCATATCATCCAGGAGGTTGAGACTTGCCCCAAAACTGAAGTGTGACAAAATGAATCGATCATTCAGCTCCTGGGCATGTGTGGGAGACTTGTGTTTCAGTCAGTTCTCTATACGGTTTGATTTGCCCATTGCCTCAGACTTCCCTGGGGTCACACCACAAGTCAGAGAAGCGGCGGGAAGGGAGCTGCAGGAGGCCAGGCCTTACCTGGACGGCCAGCCTCAGGCTCTGGGTGTTCGATGCTGTTCGACTTGTGCTTCCCCATTGCCCGCGGGTCTCTCCTCTGACTGACTCCTCTGTGCTCTTCCAGAAGAGGCCGAGCGCTGCAGCTTCGGGGTGGGTTCACTGTCCAGGCGGCGGCGCCCCCTGGCCCTGCGGGAGGACGGCCCTCGCCGGCGCACACACCTGCACATTGGCCTGCCTCATGACTTCCGCCCCGTGTCCTCCATCATCGACGTGGACATCCTCCCCGAGACACACCGCCGTGTGAGGCTGTACCGGCACGGCTGCCAGAAGCCACTGGGCTTCTATATCCGCGACGGCACGAGCGTGCGCGTGGCCCCGCAGGGGCTGGAGAAGGTGCCCGGCATCTTCATCTCCCGTATGGTGCCTGGCGGCCTGGCCGAGAGCACTGGGCTGCTGGCCGTGGACGACGAGGTCTTGGAGGTGAACGGGATTGAGGTGGCCGGGAAGACACTGGACCAGGTCACGGACATGATGATCGCCAACAGCCACAACCTCATCGTCACGGTCAAGCCGGCCAACCAGAGGAACAACGTGGTGCGTGGCAGCCGTGCGTTGGGCGGCTCCGGCCGCTCCTCGGACAGCACGGCCAGCCGCCACAGCCTGCCTGCAGCCCACGTCCTGCAGAACTTGCCCCCTGACGAGATGGAGAGCGACGAAGAGGCCGACGTGGTCCTCGAGGGCCTCCTGGAGCCCCGGCTGGTACCCAGGCCGCCACCAGGCAGCCTCGCTCGGGTCAACGGTGCTGGCCTGGCGCCCGGCCTGCACAGCCCTGGGCGGGAGGGCAGTGTCCAGAGGCTGCTCAGCTCCCTCCGGTCCGACCCCCGCCACAGCCTGGCCCTGCCCCCCGGAGGGGTGGAAGAGCACGGGCCGGCAGTCACCCTGTAGGGCCAGGCGTCAGACAGGTCAGTTTCCCGAGGGGAAATACTTCTTCAAGTTTTATTCCAGTCTTAAAATAAGAAAAAATTGTATACTGCACGCCTCCTTTTTGTTGTTTTTACTTATCCCTCCCTTTTCTCCCACAACCCTACTCTTGATTCCAACTTACTTATGGAGAGAAGAGAATATTGTATTTTTGTAGAATTTCTCCACAGAACATAAAATACATGCACCGTCTGTACGAGGCTGGGTGAGGGTCTAGCACCTTTGTCAAGTGGTAGAAAGGATCTGACCAAGTGCAGAAAATACTTCGTTTTTAAATTTAAAAAATATACTTTTTAAAATGAAGCTTTAAAATTACTTTTTTAAAAGAGTCGAATTCATGTTTTCACTGTGCTTCCTGCCGACTTGCACTGATTCTGCTGACGGGCCAGAGGCTATGAAGACGGGACGTGGCAGGAAGGTAGAGGCTGGTTTTCAAGAGCAAATGCACCCACACCTGGAATAATAAGCATGGCGGTAGAGGATGAATTTCAGAACGTTGCACTGTTTGCGGTCCTGTCTCACATAGCGTGAAGTGGTCGTGGTGGCCGCAGCGGTGGACTCGCCCCGACAGGCAGTTTTCTGAGGCCGTCAGAGGTGGCCTGTTTAGCCTTTGAGGTGAATTCGATTTTGGGAAGAGAGTGGAAGGCACAGCTCACCAGTACCATCTGTGATCAAAAGCCAGCATTTACTCTGAGGTAAAAACCAGTCTTTTCCTGTGGATTGTGACTCTGAGGGCAGTTTCTGAAGTGTTTCCAACACTTCACACAGGCCTTTGAAAGGTCAGTCATTTGGATGTATGGGTTCTGTTATCTTTGATTTTAAATAACAAGTCACATGGAATGTAGAGATTTCTAACGGATTGAATTCATTGTCACTTCCTTTGCTATTCTAGCAATATTCACGTATTTAGTAACTTTAAAGGTTTATTCATGTTTCAGCCAATCAAACTTTATATGACCTGTATTTTCTACTTGAATCCAGTGTCGAGGAGAAAATGTTACACTTGTACTTTGCAAACTAAACTTTCACCCAAAGAAGTTTTCATGTAAATACAGGTAAACGTATTTTCGTAGGTTGCCTTTTGGGAAACTATGTGGCTGCTTCTCCTGTGGTCAGGCACCCCCTGCTGGTAGTGGCAGAACTGACTTTATGGATGGCAGGCTGATAACAGGTGGAAAACAGTGTATCTCAGTGTGTTCATTTCTCCTGAATTCATTCAGTGAAAAGCAAATTATTTTTCTTTCGGAAACTATTTATTGGGCATAAATAGCTTTTATTGAGTAGTTGTGGTCTCCTGCACCTTTGTTTTTGTTATTTGTATGCCAGGATCACTGTCTGTTTTGGTCCTAAGTACAGGGAAGACCAAAGATGCTCCCCTTTGAGGTCTAGGACCCCCAAATTTATGGGCTCCAATGAACTGTATGAGCATTTTTGGGCACCAGGAGTCAGAAGTGTTGTTTTTTTACTATGACAAGTATTGTAGAACCAAAACTCTTATGCTAACTTACTATCACAAAGGAAATGTTCTTTTATTAAGTTATTGCTGGTTATTGAATATCTTGTCAAATAACTAGGTGTGTTTTTAAGTAGATGTGAATACTTTTTTAAAGGACAAAAAGGCTTATGCTGAGGTTTGTGTGCTGTTGTTCATTATGTTAGGAGTTATGAATTGTCTTGAGCAGCTGCTTGAGTGTATTTTTCTACCCAGGTCTATATTTCTGCAATTTTCTTTTTTTTAAAAAAAAAGGACAAAAAAAACTATGTTGTATACACATTAAAGTTTTCTTTTATATCAAAGAATAAAACTTTTTCTTTGCTGCTTTCAGCTGTGTTCTAAATACTGGAGAGAATGTCCGTTAACGATCAGCAGAGAGAAACTCAGCCTCAGGATGAAATACCTCATATTTACCAAGTGCCTCTTGGGTGCCTTATTTTTTTTTTTTTTTTTTTTTCACGTAATCCTCACACTTCCTCCACAGGCAAGTAGTAGCAGCCCCATTTTACAGATGGGAAAAATGGGCTCAAACTCAAGCAGGTAGTAAGACATTTCAGGTAACCAAATTATATTCGTATTTGATAGGAGATAGATGTGTCGTAGGTCCAGAACCTTCTTTTGAAGTCCTTTTGAAAAAGCTTTTCTGAATACTTACTATACAGCTTTTTCAAAATATACCCTGGTTTGCAAGACCTCCATTAACACTTTATCATCATGGACGTTACTAAATGTATAATACATCAAGATCTCATTCAGTAAATTACAAATGTCAAGGTGACAGCAGCAAACACCAATAACTCCTGGAAGAAAGAGGTGCAACTATCTCAGCTTCACCAGTGTGCACCACCTCGCTGAATCCCCTCACTGACGCTGAGCTGCAGGCAGCCTTTTTCCATTTAGAGTTGGGAGGACTCGAGCATTGGGACAGTCACCCCCGCAGCCTGTGAGGTGGAGCTGAGGCAGGCAGGTACTGAAGCTGGATACACATACTCTGAGTTAGCTCCTGTGATGGAGTCGGAGATGCAGGGGCAGATACCTGGCTAACCAGCCAGGGAGCACAGGTCACTTGACCTCGTAGTAATGCACGTTGCCAGCCCCAGAGCCTGTGACATCTCAGGAGGGCCAACCTTTCAGCTGATAGGGAGACCCTGTCCACGAATCAGTGAGGTTATATAGTATCTCACAGTTTTACACAAAGTAGCCAGAGACAGGGAGCGGGGTCTTGTTGCAAGTCGCAAAGATACTTGGATAATGCTGGTACTGAGACCCTAATATCAGGTAGCGTGCAAAAAGTATTTCCTGATGGGCAGAAATACTGTTCTGTGGTTTACTTCTTATTCCAGCTACACCTGTTCCTCCTGTCTGCCTCTGACGTCAGTCTGCTAAGTATTTCATATCCCAAACACATCCCAAGTCAATATACAAATTCTTTTACCCTCTTACGTTTCCTCACTTATTTTGTTTTCTTCTTTATCTTCACAAAAAGATAACTTTCAGGGATTGAGAACGTTGCATTACTGAACAACATTTCCAAGGAATGGCATAAACTGTTACTATGTTACTAAAAAGCAAACAGAATGATTCACCATTGGTGTCCCCAGCCCAGGAAACAAGTGCCACTTTCCACGTTCCCTTCCCCAGGGAGCTTTGAAAGGAAACACATTTCTTAACCTGAACCCTCTTGACCCCAAGCTAACGTGCCAGGGGAAGAGCTCTTTGCACACAAGTTTTACTTCTAGTAGGGACCCCAGTGATCTGTTGAGCGAGACTACAGGTGTTTCATGGCAAACTGAGTCGTCTGCCTGATTGCTCCAGGACCAAGTTACTTTTTTTTTTTTTTTTTTTGCAGTACGCGGGCCTCTCACTGCTGTGGCTTCTCCCGTTGCGGAGCACAGGCTCAGCGGCCATGGCTCACGGGCCCAGACGCTCCGCGGCACGCGGGATCCTCCCGAACCGGGGCACGAACCCGCGTCCCCTGCATCGGCAGGCGGACTCTCAACCACTGGGCCACCAGGGAAGCCCCCCGAGTTACATTTTTCATATGAACCCCACCCAAAGCCCAGAGCACAGGTGAGAAGCAGCTTCCACAGACCAGCTTCCAGGGACTCAGGGAAGCACTGCAAACCTTACTCAATGTCCTCAGGTTGCTGTTTTGGTTTTATGTGTTTTGTCTCCTAAACCAGCATAAGCTCTTTGTTCAGAGGTTGTTATATTCTCTTGGTTTTTTTATTTAGTGAGTGGGAGCATACAAATGTTTCCATGGACCTTGTACTTTAGAAACAGATAATAACAAATGAGTATAAGATGTAATATTTTGTTTGCCAGTAACTGCTATGAATAAAAACAAAACCAGAAGGAGGATATTGTAAATTTTTACCATTACTTTATAAAACGAGGAAGTAAAGGTAGACTGATATTTCCAGGATCACACGGTAATTTGCAGAGCCATAATTCACACCCATATTTTTTGACATCCAGTACTTTTCCTGCCCCATCTATCTGCTTCCAGAAATGCAACATTCGGGGCTTCCCTGGTGATGCAGTAGTTGAGAATCATTGCCTGCCAATTCAGGGGACATGGGTTCGAGCCCTGGTCCGGGAAGATCCCACATGCCGCGGAGCGGCTAAGCCCGTGCGCCACAACTACTGAGCCTGCGCTCTAGAGCCCGTGAGCCACAACTACTGAAGCCCACGCGCCTAGAGCCCGTGCTCCGCAACAAGAGAAGCCACCGCAGCGAGAAGCCCGCGCGCCACAACCAAGAGTCGCCCCCGCTCAACGCAACTAGAAGAAGCCCGGGCACAGCAACGATGACCCAGTGCAGCCAAAACATAAATAAATAAATTTATAAAAAAAGAAATGCAACATTCATCCACACAGTTCCCACTAAGGAAAAACACCAGTCTCCTCCTTGAATTATTCTGGACTGAGCCGTAAACCTCCAGTCCGTCTAACAATAGTAGTTCCAGGATTTGTCATCCAGCATAAGTGACATCAAGAATATACACTGAAGGGCTGCTCATACCAGGATCACTCAGGTAGAAAATATCAAAGGGAAACTTCCCTGTCCTGGGCCACTGACCCTACACATCCTGTCTCTTCCCTTCTTCAGAATCATGACTTCTGTGTTTACAAGCACCTAGAGAACTGAATGCTGCTAGAACGGTAGCCTATTTGGGAGACCCAGCCGTGCTCAGCAGCAGCCAGCTTACCCCAACCACGGCCCGTTTTCCTCTGGCTCGCTCACCCCGGCTCCTCCTCATGCCCCAGGGTCAGGGGTCAGGGGTCAGGCTCCCCGGCATGGGACAGGTGTGTTTATTAATGAGAACTTTCTTAGACAGGAACGAAGTGCACCCCCGGACTCCTGTACGTTGTTCCTGATTTGTGTGCTCATATTCTCTCTGCTCCCTCAGGGGCTGCATGGTTTCCACTCCCACCATCCCAGCCCCTTGTCAGTATCCCAGGTTGAACTCGGGTTCAAAACGCAGAAAAGGCTACGTTCGTGGTCAGGATGTTTAGTGCTGACGAAACATTATCCCACTGCGGCCGCAGCTCGGGGCTGGAGTCAGTCTGACCTTGCGGGTGAACCACGCAGAGCCCGATTTTCCCAGCCCCGCACTTGTGCAACGTGAAAGTTCTCCGACTATAAATCCAGGTTCAGGTACAAATTAAGATCAAAGAACACATATGCATTAAATAAACACAGTAAATGAGAACGCATATGTGGGGTCGGCAGTACCTTACTGCTCCTAACTTAGGACACTCACCCGCCAGGACTGGCAACACCTCACTAGACGTGAGAAAAGGCCAGCTCTGTCCACACGGGTAGATGGTGGAGCTCCAGGCCACGTGACGCTCCAAATCCAGCACTAGCCAGGGCAGTGGGCGTGGACCCTGGATGTGGAGCCCATCTTCACTACGATGGGAGGAATGGCCACCCAGACAAAACTGGGGCTTTGGCAGCGAAGAGGGACGTATCACACCGGCTGCCTGGCAGCAGTGCCACAATCTGAGGTGAGTTGACAACACCTTAAGTTGCTAGTGGCTCACCTTCCGCTCTTCGGATGCAGGCCCGCCCTCCCATGCTCTGTGGTGCCGAGGGAGAAGTGTGCCAGCCAGAGTGCTGGACCCCAAGACACCGGCCTCCAAGCGGTCTCTAGCAGGTGGGAGGAAGGGCAGCCTCTCCGGCATTCCTGTCCTCGTCACCTGGCTTCCTGCCTCTATAGCCAAACTGGTCATCACCCCTGTTCTATTCCACCAGCCCCAGCTGGTGGTGGGTTGGGGGGCAGCTGTAATCAGTTCCCCACGTGAAATCTCCTCTGTTTGAAATGCCTGGCAGAGTGAAGACACTTTGGCAGGGAACCTGAGGTCCCCTCAGGCTGGCGGTGGGATGGGGGTGACGGAAACAGTGCCTCCCGGGGCTGCTGGCAACGAGTTAGACCCCCGTGGATGACGCCGTGCTGGGAGTGCGGAAATGGTGCTGCTGGGACTGCACTGCCAGCGCCACTCCACTGAGAAACACTGTGACCCCGGGACGAGCCTCCGCCTGCCCACTGCAGCTGCTCCCTCCGTACAGACACTTCACCCCCACTCCCCTTAGCAGCTTCAAAGCCGACAGCAGCACCCCTTGCGGCCCTCATGACGCCTCCCACACTGCCCGGCTGAGCGAGGCCAGTCGCCAGCTGTGCAAGGCCAACCGAGACTAAGTCGAGGCTTCCGGCTCAACGTCCATATTCCTGCCCCTGCACAGCCTCCGCTGTACCCGTTTCCACTCGGGCTCTTTGGGTGTTCAGGCGGGAGCCCTGAAATGCCACAAGTATCTGAGCCCATTCAGAAGTGCACATCAGACACCTTCAAATACTGAACCTAGATTTCTACCCCACAGAGCCAGTTCCTTCCGCCTTGTCTTCAAGTGTACCAACCCAAACTATCCACAAGGTGCTTCACAAAGTGTGACTCTCAAAGATATAACCCCTGAAGAAAGATGGCCCCGTAGGCATCTAGACAGTTCAGCACTGAAGTAACAAAGTGTAGACACACGAAAAGCACAAAGGCCCTGAGATACTGGGTTATTTACAGTGTTTATATTACAAAAAGTGTGGAAGCCTTATACATCAATCGTGGCTTAGATTTCTGATTATTTCTCTAGGATAGATTCCTAGATGAAATCACTGAATCAAAGGGTATGAACATTTTTGAAGTTCTCTTTCTCTTTGGAAACAATCTCATGGAAAAGTTGCAAGCACAGCAGGAAAAAAAAAGCTGAAACGCTGCCAAACTGATGCCCCAAACTGCAGCCATCGGGACCCAGAGTGGGGTGACTCAGGAAGACCCTGAGCTCCCCTCCTCCAGACATGCGTCTACAGCTGCAGGTGCGACCATCTCCTCTGAAAAAGACCTTCAACTCGCCGAGCAGCTACCTCACGTTGACAAACGAGACAAGAGCCACGTGGAAGCGGGTGGGAGAGGCTGACGCAGTCTCCCCATAAACCCACCACTGGCACAGCTGCCCACCACAAGGAGGGAATCACAAACCTGGAGCTTCTCCCTGAGGAGCCAGAGGTTGCGCCCCACAAAGGGTGCCCTGGCGAGAGACGAGCCCCCAAAACATCTGGCTTGCAGCCCACCCAGCCCCGCATCCGCGAGACCCAGCGGGCTTCAGGAAGCCCAGAGGCGCCCTGACACGCAGGCTTACTCAGCCCAGGGCCCAGACTTGACGGCAGAGGCTCACTGGCTGATCTCAGAGCCTCGGCCCGAGGAGCCAGGCCTGGTGGGACACTCTCCAGGGACAGGGCGCTAGCGCTGCCGCTGTGCTCCCTCTTGCTAAAGCTGTTGGTTAATTGAGACCTTTTTCCTTTTCTTCTCTGTGGAGCCATCTTGGCACTCTCTCTGCCTCGTGAGAGCCAGCAAGCTCCATCATTTTTCCTGTTTCCTGGGAGGGTGCATGTCTTCACCCCTCTCTCTGCCACGCCCACAGCACCAACACCTCTGGGAGTGGAGCTCTTACACACACCAGTGCCCCGGTTCTTACGTCAGGTGCCTGATTTTTGAGGCTTCGGCCCAGGGGATGCCCCTTGATCATCTGGCTCTGAACACCAAGGGCTTGAGTTTCTGGGTCCCCTGGGACTGTAACATTGGAGAGAGTTCTTGGCAGGCTACAACCCAGGGTGCTGCACAGATAACAGACCAAAACATTCGCCCGTCTTTGTGAGATAGAGGCCTATTTGCTGTCCAGGGGCTTTGGCCTGAGGGGCAGGCCTCTGAAATGGCAGGCTTGCAGGGGTCCAAGAGGTGCTCAGGGAATGGAGGCTGGTGGATGCAATCTTCCTGCCCACCCCCTGCCTTGCTGCACCTCACTGGTATCTCCCAGAGAGGAGTTTACACCCTCTGGCGCCCTGATTTTTGCAGCTGCTGCCAGGCGACACCTGCACGTCACCTGGCTCCAGTTGCCAGTGGGCCTTACACAGACAGGTCCCACAGCACCATAACCAATGGAGGCAGAGTCTCAGACAGCTACCACCCTCAGGGCACAACAAGAGGCGGCAGGCCCAGGAGCTCAGTCTTCCTGTGAAAGAGGCCCTACTGGCTCACCAGCGAGGCAGAAGCCTGAGGAGCAGGCGTCTAATGACACACAACATCTAAGGGCTGAACGCAAACCTTTCCAGAGACCTCGAGAGCTGGGTGTTTGCATCCTCGCTCCAGCACGTCCAGAGCCCACGGCTCGGGGGGAACTCCTACACGCCGCTGGTGTCCCACTGTTGCTGCCCCGGGATGCCCGTGAACATCCAGCTCTGGCGGCCAGTGGGCTTGTGCTCCTGGGCCCACAGGACTGTGATGGTCAGAGACAGCTCTTGGCAGGGTCCCACCCCAGGACACCGCACAGACACCACACCGGAACACACCCCGACTCTCTCCGTGAAAGAGGCCTACTTCCTGTCCCGGAGCTTCGGCCTGAGGGTCAGGCTCTAGGTGTGGCTCAGCCCGAGGCCCGGGAACAGAGGTGCTCTCAGGGAACGCGGGCTGGGACACCATCCTATGCGCCCCCTCTGCCTCACTCCCGCTCAGCGGTATCTTCCAGAAAGGAGCTTATAAACTCGTCTAGAGCCCCAGTTTTTGCAACTATTGCCCAGGGGACACCTCAGATCGCCCGTCTGGTGGCCAGCAAGGACTCCACAGCAGTCCCACAGGACTACATATTTCTATACTGTAAAAGCTACTGCCACAGATACACAACAAGGTCCTACTGTAGAACACAGGGAACTATATTCAAAATCTCGTGTCAAACCATAATGGAAAAGAACTGAAAAACAATATATATATGTATAACTGAGTCACTTTGCTGTACAGCAGAAATTAAACACAACATTGTAAATTAACTATACTTCAGTACAATTTTTAAAAAAAGCTCTTTCCAGAGGACATCAAGATGGAAGAGGAAGAGGACATGGGGCTCACCTACCCCCACAAACACATCAAAATATATCTATATGTGGAGCAATTCTCACTGGAAACTGGCAGAAGGATTCCTCTATAACCAAGGCTGTAAGACAGAGCCCTACAGGGCTGAGTAGGAAGCAGGGAGAAGCGATCAGGTCGGGACCTGCGCCCCTGGGAGGGGACACAAAGGAGGAGGGGGATGACACTGACTCGGAGACCCTCCCTGGGGAGTGAGCAGTTGGAACCACCTCTGGGTACCCCAGCCCTGGGGTCCAACACGAGGAGGCCAAGTCCCCTTAGCTGGTTTGAAAACCAGTGGAACCAGCAGTGGGGATGTGACAAACCCAGACTCTACTCGTGAAGAGTGGGCACATGCCTGCTCACTCCCGGGCCAAGTGGAGACAGAAACTGCCCGGGCTCTGGTCAGTTTCCACACCAACCCGGGCCACGGCGCGGCCCACACTGACACCCCCTGCAGCCCCTCTCGCTCCGCGGTGCAGCCCCTCAGGAGGGTGGAGGCCGCTGCCGCTGAGCAGAGTGCTTGGTTGAGGAGCCAGAGCTGACTCAACCCAGCACGGCACCTGAGCAGGGCGAGGATGGCTATTACTGGCATTCACAGCAGGTCAGGATTGGCTGCAACTGTGACTGGTGCCCGTGCTGCTCAGGCACCCCCAGCAAGCCCTGGGCGCCCGCTCCAGTGCGCTCCCCTCTGGAGCAAAGGTGCTGACGCTCGGAGGGGAGGGCACACACCTACAGGGGACGAACCAGCTCAGACTGACCCTCAGGGTCTGAGAACCCAGCTCACACCTGACTCTGCCACCTCCACTTCCAGCCCCACCTCCTACCAAGGTGGTAGGTGCCAGCACACCCTGGGGGAAGATGTGACTCATGCTCATGTCAGATCCAGCTCTCCCAGCAAAGCAGCTGGCACACGCAGACTGTGTCGGGACATCCCCACACAAGGCCACCCCGCCAAGACTGGGATCGGTAACTGCTTCATCTAGTTTCACAGAGACAGAGAAAGATGAGCAAAGTGAGAAGACAGGAATTTGTTTCAAATGAAAGAACACAAAAACCCTTGTGAGAACAACTAATGTAACACAGATAAACAATTTACCAGATGAAGAGTTCACAGCATTGGGAATAAGAATACTGACTGGAAAAAAGAGATGAACACATGACAAATTTAACAAGGAACTAGAAAATATTAAAAGAACCCCTCAGAACTGAAGAATACAAGAACTGAAATGAAAAATACACAAGAGGAATTAACAGCAGACTAGGTGATACAGAAGAATACTAAGTGATCTGGAAGATAGAGTAATGGAAATCACTCATTCAGAACAGCTAAAAGAGAAACATAAAAAAGAAAACAGTTTAAGGAACCTTTGGGACAATATCAAGCATACCAACATTTGAATTATAGGGGTCCCAGAAGGAGAAGAGAGAGAAAAAGGAGTCAAAATGTATTTGATGAAATTATGGCTGAAAACTTCCCAAACCTGCAGAAGGAAACAGATATTCAGGTACAGGAAGAACAGTCCCAAACAAGATGAACCCAAAGACACCCACACAAAGACATGTCATAATGAAAACAGCAGAAGTTAAAGAGAGAATTCTAATGGCAGCAAGAGAAAAACCAAGAGTCACATACAAGGGAACTCCCAAAAGGCTAGCAGCTGATTTTTCTGTAGAAACTTTGCAGGCCAGAATGGAAGGGCATGATATAAAGTGCTGAAAGGGAAAAATCTACAAACTAGGATACTCTACCCAGCAAAATAACCAGTCAGAATTGAGGGAGAGATCAAGAAGTTCTCAGATAAGCAAAAACAAAAAGAGTTCATCAATACTAAACTGACCCTAAAAGAAATGCTAAAGCGGAAAACAAAAGGCTACAAGAACAAAGAATCCATAGGAAAGGAAAAATCCCACTAGTAAAGTCAAATGTATGTTAAAGGCTGTGGATTGACCACTTCAATAAGCTAGTACAAAAATTAAAAAGCAAAAAATTGTAAAATGAACTATAATAAACAGTTAAGGGATAAACATGAAGATGTAAAATATGACATCAAAAACTCATAACATGTGAAAGTAAAAAAAATGTAGCTCTTTTAGAAGAACCTTTTAGATCTTTTTGAACTTAAATGACTACAAGTTTAAAACAGGTTAAAAAAAAAACAGGTAGATATAGTTATAGGTCGAAATATATGAACCCCATGGTAACCACAAATCAAAAACCTACAATAGATACAGAAAAACTAGAGAGAAAGGAACACTAAAGCAAATCATCAAACCACAAGGGAAGAAACTAAAGGAAGACAGAGAAGAACTACAAAAACAATCAATAACAAGTAACAAAATGGCAATAAGTACATTCCTATCAGAAATCACTTTAAATGTCAATGGACTAAACGCACCAATCAAAAGTCATAGGTTGGCTAGGGACTTCCTGGCGGTCCAGTGGTTAAGACTCCACGCTTCCATTGCAGGGTGCATAGGTTTGATCCCTGGTCTGGGAACTAAGATACCACATGCCACACAGCACAGCCAAAAAAACAAAGACCCATATGTATGCTGCTTACAAAAGACTCATTTCAGAGCTAAAGACACACACAGACTGAAAGTAAGGGATAGAAAAAGATACTGCATGCAAATGGAAATGTCAAGAAAGCTGGGGTAACAATACTCATATCAGGCAAAACAGGCTTTAAAACAATGTCTATACAAAAGACAAAGAAGGGCATTTTATAATGATAAAGGAATCAACACAAGAAGAGGATATAGGGACTTCCCTGGTGGCACAGTGGTTAAGAATCTGCCTGCCAATGCAGGGGACATGGGTTTGAGCCCTGGTCCAGGAAGATCCCACATGCCGCAGAGCAACTAAGCCTGTGCACCACAACTACTGAGCCTGCGCTCTAGAGCCTGTGCTCCACAACAAGAGAAACCACTGCAATGAGAAGCCCGCGCATCACAACGAAGAGTAGCCCACGCTCGCCGCAACTAGAGAAAGCCTGTGCGCAGCAACAAAGACCCAACGCAGCCAAAAATAAAATTAATTTATTAAAAAAGAAGAGGATATAACATTTGTTAACATAAATGCACCTAATATAGGAGCTTCTAGATATATAAAGCAAATACTGAAATACATAAAAGGAGAAACTGACAATAATAAAAAAATAATAGTGTACTTTAACACCCCACTTACATCAATGAATATTTCATCCAAACAGAAAATCAATAAGGAAACAGTGGTTATAAATGACACAATAGACCAGTTGAACTTAATAGATATCTACAGGACATTCCATCCAAAAACAGAAAAATACACATTCTTTTGAAGTGCATATGGAACGTTTTTGAGGACAGATCACATGCTAGGCCACAAAAAAGCCTCACAAATTTAAAAGGATAGAAATTATATCAACATTTTTTTTTTGGACCACAACAGTATAAAACTAGAAATCAATCACAGGACAAAAAATAGGAAAAGCACAAACATGTGGAGATTAAACAACATGCTACTAAAAAAACATTGGGTCAATGAAGAAATCAAAGAGGAATTCAGAAAATACCTCAAGACAAATGGAAATAAAAACACAACTTTCCAAAATCTATGGGACGCAGCAAAAGGGCAGTTCTAGAAGGGAAGTTTAAAGTGATACAGAAACAAACAAACAAAAATCTCAAATAAACAACCTAACCTACCAGTGAAAGGAATTAGAAAAAGAAGAACAAAGACCAAAGTCAGCAGAAGGAAGGAAATAATAAAGATCAGAGAGGAAACAAATAAAAATAGAGGCAAAAAAAAAAAGAAACAAAAGAAGAGAAATAACAACCAATAACACAGAGATACAAAATTTCATAAGAGAACACTAAGAATACTTACATGCCAACAAATAAGACAACCTAGAAGAAATGGATACATTTCTAGAAATATACAATCTTCCAAGACTGAATCGGGAAGAAATAGACAATCTGTGAAACACTAATAGTGAAATTGAGTTTGTAGTAAAAAAAAAAAAAAAAAAGTAAAACAAAAAAAACTACCAACAAACAAAAGTCAGGACCAGACAGTGGCACAGAGGAATTCTACCAAACATATAAACAAGAGCTAATACATATCCTTCTCAAACTATTCCAAAAAAACTGAAGACAGAACACTCCCAAATTCATTCTGCAAGGTCACCATCACCCTGACACTAGAACCAGAAAAAGACAATACAAAAAAAGAAAACTACAGGCCAATATCTTTGATGAATATAGATGCAAAAATTCCCAACAAAGTATTAGCAAACTGAATACAACAATATATAAAAGGATCATATACCATGATCAAGTGGGATTTATTCCAGGGACATAAGAATGGTTCAACATCCACAAATCAATCAATGAGATGCACCACATTAACAAAAGGAAGGATCAAAATCCCATGATCATCTCAATAAACACAGAAAAAGCATCTGACAAAGTGCAACATGCATTCATGATCTCTCATCAAAGCTGCAGACAGAATATATCTCAACATAATAAAGGCCATTACGACAAACCCACAGCTAACATCACACTCAAAGGTGAAAAGCTAAGAGCTTTTCCTCTAAAATCAGGAAGAAGACAAGGATGCCCACTCTCACCCCTGATATTTAACATAGTACTGGAAGCCCTAGCCACAGCAATCTGACCAAAAAAAAGAAATAAAAGGTAACCAAATTGGAAGGGAAGAAGTAAAACTGTCAGTATTTTCAGAAGATATGATACTATCCATAGGAAACCCTAAAGTCTCCACCACTAAATGATTTCAGTGAAGTTACAGGTTACAAGATTAATATACAGAAGTCTGTTGCTTTTCTATACATTAATAATGAACTATCAGAAAGAGAAAGCCAAGAAAAATCCCATTTAAAATTGCATCAAAAAGAATAAAATACCTAGGAATAAACTTAACCAAGGAGGTGAAAGACCTATACTCTGAAAACTATAAAACACTGATGAAGAAAACTGAAGATGATACAATGATACAAAGAAATGGAAAGATACCCTGTGCTCTTGGATTGGAACAATTAATATTGTTAAAATGGCCATCCTACTGGGACTTCCCTGGTGGTCCAGTGGTAAAGAATCCGCCTTACAATGCAGGGGACACGGGTTCGATCCCTGGTCAGGAAACTACGATGCCACATGCTGCAGGGCAACTAAGCCCGCGCACCACAACTACTGAGCTCGTGCGCCTCTACTAGAAAGCCTGTGTGCTGCAAACTACAGAGCCCACACGCTCTGGAGCCTGCACGCCACAACTAGAGAAGAGAAAACCCACACGCCACAACTAGAGAGAAGCCCGTGCACCGCAACAAAAGATCTCACATGCCTCAACGAAGATCCCGCATGCTGCGACTAAGACACAATGCAGCCAAAAATAAATAAAATAAAATTTTTAAAAGTTTTTAAAAAGAGCTGAAACAGCTATAAAAATAAATAAATGGCCATACTACCCAAAGCAATCTACAGATTTAATGCAATCCCTATCAAAATACCCATGACATTTTTCACATAACTACAACAAATAATCCTAAAATTTACACAGAAACACAAAAGACCCCAAATAACAAAAAAATCTTGAGAAAGAAGAACAGAGCTGGCGGTATCATGCTCCCTGGCTTCAGACTATACTACAAAGCTACAGTAATCAAAATAGAATGATAGGGCTTCCCTGGTGGCACAGTGGTTGAGAGTCTGCCTGCCAATGCAGGGGACACAGGTTCGTGCCCTGGTCCAGGAAGATCCCACATGCTGCGGAGCGGCTGGGCCCGTGAGCCATGACCGCTGAGCCTGCGCGTCCGGAGCCTGTGCTCCGCAGCGGGAGAGGCCACAACACTGAGAGTCCCACATACCGCAAAAAAAAAAATAGTATGGTACTGGCACAAAAACAGACATATTGATCAATAGAACAGAATAGAGAGCCCAGAAATAAAACCACTTACTATGGTCAATTAATCTATGACAAAGGAGGCAATAATAAACAATGGAAAAAAGACAGTCTCTTCAATAAGTGGTGCTGGGAAAGTTGGACAGCTACATGTAAAAGAATGAGATTAGAATATTTCCTCATATCATATACAAAAATAAACTCACATGAATTAAAGACCTAAATATAAGACCTGAAACCATACAACTCCTAGAAGAGAATATATGCAGAACATCCTTTGACATAAATCATAACAGTATTTTTTGGACCTGTCTCCTAAGGCAAAAGAAAGCTTTTGCTTTCTTTTAAGAAGCTCCTAAAAGCTTTTGCACAACAAATGAAACCACTGACAAAACAAAAAGACAACCTAGTGAATAGGAGAAAATATTTGTAAATGATATGACTGACAAGAGGTTAGTATCCAAAATATATAAACACATCATACACCTCAATATCAATAAAAACAAACATCTCAATCAAAAAATGGGCAGAAGACCTGAATAGGTATTTTTCCAAAGAAGACATACAGATGGTTAACAGGCACATGAAAAAATGCTATCACTAATTATTAGAGAAATGCAAACCAAAACAACAACAGGTGAGATATCACCTCACACCTGTCAGAATGGCTATCATCAAAAAGCCTACAAATAACAAATGTTGGCAAGGATGTGGAGAAAGGGGAACTCGTACTGGTGAGAATTTAAATTGGTGCAGCCACTGTGGAAAATAGTACAGAGCTTCCTCAAAAACCTAAAAATAGAACTATCATATGACCTGGCAATTCCACTCCTGGGTATTATCCAGAAAAAAAGCAAAGCACTAATTTGAAAAGATACACGCACCCCAACATTCAGAGCAGCATTATTTACAATTGCCGAGATATGGGAGCAACCTAAGTGTCCGTCAAGAGACAAATGGATAAACGATACACACACGGAATATTACTCAGCCATAAGCAAAAAATGAAACACTGCCATTTGCAGCAATGTGGATGGACCTAGAGAATATTATGTTTAGTGAAATAAATCAGACGGAGAAAGACAAATACTGTATGATGTCATTTATTTGTGGAATCTAAACAATAAAACTAATGAATGTATATATCAAAACAGAAACAGGTTCACAGATATAGAAAACAAACTAGTGGTTACCACTGGGGAGAGGGAAGTGGGGAGGAGCATGTTAGGGGGATGGGATTAAGTTATAGAAACTATTGAATACTATGTGTAAAATAGATAAGCCACAAGGATATATTGTACAGGGAATTATAATCATGATTTTGTAATAATTTTTAATGGAGTATAATCTATAAAAATATGTATTCACTATGCTGTACACCTGAAACTAATGTAATATTGTAAATCTACTACACTTCCAAAAAAAGTAGCAAGAGAAAAACAACTTATTACATACAAGAGACCCCCCATAACACTATCAGCAGTATTTTCAGCAGAAACTTTGCAGGCCAGTAAGGAGTAGCACAATGTACTCAAAGTGCTGAAAGAAAAACATTTCTAACCAAGGATACTCTACCTGGCAAAGTTATCAATCAGAATTGAAAGAGAGATAAAGCGTTTTCCAGACAAGCAAAAGCTAATGCAGTTCATCAGCACTAAACCGGCCTTACAAGAAATGTTAAAAGGATGACTTTAAGCTCTAATTATTAAGAAGAAAACATATGAAAGTGTAATTCTCACTGATAAAGGTAAAGGTATTGCATTAATCACTTACAAAGCTAATATGAATGTTAAAAGACAAAAGTAGTAAAAGTAACGATAACTACAATAATATTAAGGGATATACAAGGTGAAAGATGTAAAATGTGACCCCAACAACATAAAATGTTGGGGGGCAATTAAAATGTAGAGCTTTAGAATGTGTTCAAAGTTAGGTTGTTATCAACTTAAAGTAGACTGTCATAAATATAGATTGTTAGATGTGAGCCTCAGGGTGACCACAAAACAAAAACCTATAGCAGACACACAAAAGATAATGAGAAAGGACTCTAAGAACAGCACTAAAGGAAGTAATCAAACCACAAGGGAGAGAGCAAGAGAAGAAGAAACAGAGGAACTACAGAACAGCCAGAAACCAGTTAACAAAATGGGAATAAGTACATACCTACCAATAATAACTTTAAATTTAAATGGATTAAATTTTCCAACCAAAAGACAGAGTGGCTGATGGATTAAAAAAACAGACCCATCTATATGCTGTCTCCATTACACACAGACTGAAAGTGAAGGGATGGCAAAAGATGTTCCATGCAAATGGAAACCAAAAGAAAGCTGTGGCTGCTATACTTATATCGGACAAAAGAGAGTTTAAAACAAAGTCTGTAATAAGAGACAAAAAGGGCATTACATAGTGATAAAGGGCTCAATCCACAAGAGGATATAACATTTGTAAATATTTATGCAGCCAACATAGGAGCTCCTCAATATATAAAGAAAATATTGACAGGCCTAGTGTAATTATATACATATAATTTTCATTAATATATATTTACATAAATACACACAATGGAATACTACTCAGCCATAAAAAAGAATAAACTCTTGCCATTTGCGACAACATGGATGGACCTTGAAGGCATCGCGCTAAGTGAAGTAAGTCAGAGAAAGACAAATACAGTGATCTCACTTATGTGTGGGTCGATTGGATTTAATCACCTTTCCCAACTGGTAGCACTGTTAGATGATACACTCCTTGTATTTTTAAGGAACTAAATAAACACACTTTAATTTTAGAAAACTTGTAAAATACAGAAAAACACAAAGAAGGGAGTCACATCTCGTCTCGCACCAGGTGCAGCAAGGGCTTTGCAGCCCATCTCCCCGGACACGTAGAGGTCACAGCTGAGCCTCACAGGAGCCCAGACATGCTGAGCGTTAACTGAAAGCAAGTGAGCATGGCATCTTGGCACCCATGTTCACAGCAGCTTTGTTCACAGTAGGTAAACCATGGAAGTAACCCCAGTGTCCATCAAAGGATGAACAGATAAACAAAAAATGGAAATACATATGACCAAGTATTATTCAGCCTTTAAGAGGAAGGACACTCTGACACACACTACAACATGGATGAAACTGGAGGAATTACGCTGAGTGAGATGAGCCAGTCACAAAAGGACAAATCCTGAATGATTCCATTTAAAGGAGATCACTAGAGGTGGCAAAATCATACACAGAGACAGAAAGTAGAATGCTGGGTTCCACGGGCTGGGGGAGGGGAAATATGGGAGTTAGTGTTGGAGACAGCGTTTCAATTTGGGAAGATAAAAATGTTCCCTGGATGGATGGTGGTGACGGTTCCACAACAATGTGAATGTATTTAAATGCCACCAAACTGTACACTTAAGAATGGTTAAGATGGTAAATTTTATATTACGTGTATTCTAACAATTTTTTAAATTGGGGGGGAAAAAATACATTCACAACAATGTGAATGTATTTAAATGCCACCAAACTGTACACTTAAGAATGGTTAAGATGGTAAATTTTATATTACGTGTATTCTAACAATTTTTTAAATTGGGGGGGAAAAGGAAACGAGTACAAATTTCTGGTCGTAAGCAGTCTAGAAATAACGCTTTGGATTCTTAGCTGATTTGTTCATCCAGGCTCCTTCCCTCTCTCTTCAGGTGCCTGTGTACAAACATCCTTTTGCACACACACACTGCCCTGCTGACCTGTGGTGTGATAACCAAGAATATGTGGAGCAATGAACCATTTTGGGGTCCGTGTATGAATGGGCCTTAAAGGTCACATGACACGTTCCCAGATTACATTAATTTCTCGACAATGAATCTAAGGATCACGCTGGTCTTAGTTTGAGGAACAAAAGGAGTAGCTGCTTTAAGCGTGGTTTGGAGCGTTCCAGGCAGAAAGGTGAGGGCAGTGAGGTCTGGGGACAAGGAATAACTTGAATGTGATGCTTCCTAACTGAAAGCAGAATTCAGTACCCAAAGGAAAAGCACGGAATGAACCCCAGACCCTTGCAGCAAAGACAGGACTCGTGTGCCACTCAGACTCTACAGGTTTTAAAGAACAAAGCCTTTTACACTGTCCTTGCACAAGCCCAGCTGGCAGAGCGATGAGTGAGATACCATCACCCACCTTGGAAGGGCAGCCAGTGTCAGAAGAAGGTGCTCCAGCCGCCCTGGAGGTGTTCGTCCTCGCCCTTGGGCTGTGCCTCTGCTGAAGGGGTGGAGCTAGCGTCCTAGGGTTTTGGTGGAGCCGGAGACTTTAATTTTCTCTGAACCTGAAATGAGGTAAGGCCGAAGTGTCAGAGCAGGCAGGCTCCAGGGCCACGGAATCACTCACGTCCTCTCAGACAACACTTATCCTGACCTCTTCAAACAGCAGAACGCTTTCCTCAAGTAAGTTCTGGGCTGTCCAGAGCAGAATCCGTCCTTGCTGAAGCCCACGGGAAGGTCTGCTGACGTCAGGGTCGGGGGTGGAGATCCCGCCGTCACGTGCACTGCTGTTAGCAGCTTGCGATTCGCTTGGGCTTTAGGGCTGTCCAGCTTTGAAAGTGCTTCTTTCTCACGCTCCTTAATCTCTGTAGGGTGTTCGGCCCTCCCCAGGTTGAAAAACACTGCTGGAGAATCTGAAAGTCAAATACAAGTTGCGTCAGTTTGCCGCTTCCTTCGATTTGTGGGAATCACATCAGTTTAAAGCAGCAGGCCTGTGGGACTCCTGTTACCAGGACCCCACTTTCAGGTGCTGCTTCAAGTGCTTCCAGGTGTTGCCGGCCTCTTCTCCCTCCCCTCCACCAGTGAGCAACCTCGACTGCACTTGGGTTGATTGAGCAGCTTCCCCGTTTCTCTCTCACTGAGGTCATCTGTTATCCCACGTTAAAACATTATTTTTTAAAGACTTATCTTCATGGAGAGGTAGTGTATGCTAGAAAATAAGTCAGTAACTCCAAGTTAGATCTGGCTCTGCCAACCACTGTATCATATGGCCTAAGAAAAGTCATTTACCTCTCTGGGCCGGTTTGCTCATCAGCAAGAAGCAAAGCCTAACTTATCTCTTCCACAGGATTGTCAGACTCAGGTGAGCAAACTGCAGGTACTAAGCAAATGCAAAATACATACTCTCAGAAACATTTTCTACTGAAACATCAAAAAAAAAAAAATCACACCTATTTCTTATTGGAACTCTCAAAACTTGCCTTTAAAGAAAGCCTCATTTACCATCAAACAACGTATAAGGCACAAGGAGTATGAACCTTTGTTAAGGAAGCAGCTCAGGAAGGCATGTTTCTTAGTCGACAGGGCACAGGTGCTGGATTCGGGCTCAGGTCACACCTGAGGCAAGTCTGCTCCCTCTGGCATCACCACTGAAGTAGCTGGGAATGACGGATGGATGAGTGAGGTACCTTGCGGCTACAAGTGCCCGTCTACAACCACACTGGTCGCCAGCTTCAGTGGCTGCGTCGCATACTTAGCATGCCACCATTGCACGTGATCAAGAGGTTTTGAATATATCCTTTAAAATTAATACAAGTCAGAAAGCACCTCAGCCCCTGCTCATTTGTAAAATTCCTGTCAGGTTTTACAAATGGCGATAATGGAAACAAGAAGTTAATCAAATTGAATTAATAGTTACTTCTATTAAGCAACGCTATCAACTTAAAAACATAAGCATTCCATGTAAAAATAGTTTTGCAATTCAAATTACCAAGTTAATAACCAACACTATTCTTTGCACAGTCGTTAAAAACTTAAAAATAAATTTTATTCATAAATCAAATGCACAAATTCAGTTAATCCTAAACTAATGTTTCTTTATTACAGAAAAAAGATTCAGACAGGAGTCTTGAAGACTTCTAAGGACAGTTGATGAGTTTGCAGGTATGTTGGATTATATCTCAGACATTGCTGGGATTTAAACACTAAGATATAGTGATATATTTAAATTACCAAGATATTTGGATTTTTAACTAATCTATCCAAATATTCAGATGCCAACCGAATTTGCAACAGAAAAAAAAGCTATTTGATCTATTTACCATCTTTTCATTTCAGGTTATGATTTTGTAACTAGCACCTGGCAAGGAATCAATGTTAGGATTTAAATCTCTAGGGCAGTTCACGCTTCAGTCTGTGGCAATTTAACGCCAACTCACAGGTGGGCTCAGGTGAAAATATGAGAACGAATCGGGGGAAGGGGCTGAAGCAATGTAAACACAGACCCAAGTCACACATGCTTGTACAAACTCCCAGAGCCTCCAGCGACGAGGGACTGAACCACTGAACTCAAAAGTTCCAACATGAAAGGCTGATTTTGACAAATTTTGGAAACCTATAGTACGTTATACAGTAATGAGGACCACATTTATCCAAAATTATGTCATCAGAGT